>NC_141332.1:1357500-1847500 GCF_037954235.1 Aulostomus chinensis | reverse complement strand
AAATTCATCTGTAATCATGTTCATTCAAAAGCCTACTGCACATCAAAGTAATAGATTAATATTTTAGTCTTCATCATTTTTATTTTCTGGTTGTAATGCACTCTGGATTCATACTGTATGCAGAAAATTATAATGTACAAACTTTCTCCTCTTAAGTCAATTCCTGAGTCACAAAGGTTACATATTTTACCAAACTGTCATTAACTGTACATTTCCTACATCTCATGCAATGAAAAACAACACAATACATACAGTATGCTCAAAAACAAAGTGTGATCTTTTTGTTGAACGACAACTTAGGATCCACTGTATCATTCCTTTGCTCTCCCTCTCCTTCCTCCAGCATTCTCCTTTTCCTGTCCTTCTTAACAAAGAGACAGAATCATGTCTTTGTTGCAAATGGCAGGTCAAGCACCTCAAAGTAGAGCACACACGTCATACTGCAGCTCTTCATTGGCAGCAAAATTGTGCAGCAGATCCCCCTCCAAAGGCTGCAGAATAACTTTGCATTTGTCAGCCATAATATTGATTGGGACATTCAGGGACTGAGCAAGGTCTGGTCCTGAAGTAAGGCATAAAGTCTTTCCACAGAGTAAAGTAAAGTGCACATCTGCCACACAACGATGAATGAAACACTCATAAAAAAGAAAGTATTGGGCCAAGAATCAACTACAGGGCTGCCCCCTGAAACAGTTGTTTAAATCATCACTTGGGAAGCCCTTGAGTCCACAGAGTTGTTCAAGTCAAGCTCAGACTTGCCACTGTAGCAGCTGTGCTCTGCACTGACTGGTCACGGCAAGTGACAAGGCATGCCAAGTTACAGTAGCTCTCCCCACTCACAGGATCTCACAACTCTGAAATGTTTAACCACTACAGACACATCTGAGCCAGGATCAAACCACAACAAGATTCCCCCCATTGAGGCAGTTATTGGTGGTGGACCATTATCAATGACCAACTGTTTGCAGACAGCAGACAGCCGATGAGCGGTGAGGCCCTGCTAGCCTAGAAAGTGGCTGTGCCTGCTTGTTGTGATCAGCACCCTTTGTCCTGCATGTCACAAAATCATCCAATTCACCAACAGTTTAGTTATCACTAGAGGTGTTAACCAGGTTGGTTCTAGGTAAGCAAAGGCAAAACGGAGGTATGGGTACACAACACACAGTACTTAATGTGCTTCAGATTACTGTCTTTTTTCTAAAATATGAACCATTATTGCTATTATTATTATTATTATTATTATTATTATTATTATTATCATCATCATCACACAGTTCATCTTGATCTTTCCTTAAATCATGAATTTTATTCACAAGCTTTCAAATAAATGTTGGGAAATTCGGGATATAGACTACACCATCTGAAAATGTAAGAGCCTCCAGAACAATTAAACTCACATACACTTCCTTGCAGTCGTTCATTCTTATTTATATTCACTCTCTTTTGCACTTTTCATGGGAACATGACAGAATAATGCTGAGGCCTAACTTTGTGTTCCCTTTGATGTTGCCTGCATATAACCAGTTTGAGCAGTTGAAGCTTACTTTTCTGCTACATTCATCGTAAATCACTCAGTAGAACACACACATCAGCTCAATGTCTAAAGAATAAAATGTAAATGTAACCTCAAACCACATATTCCTTGTCACTGTGCTCCTCTTTGTGTATTTTGTGTACCCAACATGTCAACCCCTCCTTTAACCTCTTTCATGCTCCCTACCTTCTTTCTATCCCTCATTCTGGAATAACACAAACCGAGTCGACGGCAGTTGACAGGTGACGCTTTGGATGAAAGTCCTTGTCTCCAGCAGCTGTCACCAAGTGCAGGAAGGAGCTGAGAGAACCAAAGTAAGATAGATTTTAGTTGGATGTAAATGGAGGGAGACAGGGAGGGAGTAGAGGTGGGATAGGAAATGAAGTCGTGGCCTGTTGCTCCCAGGGTGCTGAGCCTCTAATTGACGGTGACGGGTTGATGGCAGCTCTTTGTGACCATCACTGTGACCACCCCAAACACACACACACACACACACACACACACACACACACACACACACACACACAAAAACATAGAGCCATCTTCACAAACCTTTCTAATTTTCCACTCACATTTCTACACTAATTTCAAAGAGGGATTTGGATTTCAGTGGAATTGGCACACACTCATACTACTAGCAAGTGTTACAACTAGCAATGATGTAGATGATGACAGTGTATGGTCCAAAACTAGGCAAACACTTTGGGTAATTATATTGAGAGAAAATAAGGCTATAGTCCTGAACCTTTTTTTTGGGGGGGGGGGGGGGGGGTTATCCTGGTAGTGTGGTAGTGAGGTGCATTAGGCCTACTAACAATACTTACCTGCAGTTCTAGTCACTGCCTCTGGGGGGAGTTTTAGCCCAGTCAGGTTCCCGCTGACAGTCAATTGTGTACGAGCTGAAAAAGAACAAAACAACATACGTTAGTTAAATACATGAATGAAGATGTACATTCGGGTTGAATAAACAGTCAACTTAGAAATACAGTCTCCTCCTTATTGTAGCCATAAGTGAGTTACTAAAAATGGTGACTAGGTAAATCAGGGACTGTGTATGACTGAAAGAGGAAAAACAGAAGCCAGATGAAGTTGAACATCAGCCAGCACATTCACTGGCTAGCTAGCTAGGAGAGGAGCTAGCTACGGCATTGTGAGATCCGGACAAGTGGAAAGGATGAGTACTATGATCGGCAACCTGTCAGCCTACAAGGCTAAGGAATAGAATTGGGAGGAATATTGCGAGATTCTTGAACAGTGTTTTGAAGCAAATGGCATTGATGATGGGGAAAGCAGAGAAGTGTTTTCATCAGTGTGGTGGGGCCAGGTACATACAAGCTAATGAGAAACATACTGAGTCCAGAGAAACCTAGCTCGAACATACATGACGAGCTAAAGACACAAATGCAAATTCGACTTACATTCTCACCAACCTAATAACACTGCCACTGAATATGTAGCTGAGCTGAGACAATTAGGACATGATTGTAACTATAGCAGGACTCTACAGCAAATGCTAAGAGATGGGCTTAAGTGCTGGATAAATGACGACAGGACGCTTGCTGGCTGAAACAGATCTGACTTTTGAGAAGGCTTATGAAATGGTTTTAACTGCCAAAGCCACTAGTAGAAATGCTCTAGACCTACAGACCAAAGCAGTAGATACCATTAACCAGGTGAAGACAGAGGGAGCAGGAGTGAAAGAAGATGAGAGAGGTAACAAGGGTTATCAAAGACAGAGAGAATGCTACCGTTGTCACGGAAGGCAGTACAGGACAGCAGAGTGCAAGTTTAAAGAGGCCAAATGTCACAACTGTGGTAAAATAGAACATAATTAGTAAGGCTTGCTGTAGCCAAAGGAGGGAAGGTGCGGGCACCAGCAAGACGAGGCCACCAAAAGTGGAGCCCAGAGGCTCACATTCAGTTCGCCAGAATCGGAGGAAGCAATGACATGCCTGCACACAACTGGAACCGGTATGACCGGTATAAAGAAAGTGGCACTCTTTGAAGAAAAGGTGGAGGTAAGTAAAGAAATTGTGACTTTAGAAATTGACAGAGTGCAGTATAACCATAGTGAATGACAGCCAATTCAAACGAACCTGTAAAAAAGAAATAACGTCCCCCTCTGAAACAAACCACACTCACAGTGAAGTCATGTACGGGAGAGAAAATCAATGTAGTTGGGGTGGCAGAAGTAGAAGTGAGAAATGCGGGGGAGGTTAAAATGTTCCCTTTGTCAGTAGTGACAGGTGCAGGTCCTAACCTGCTGGGAAGAGAGTGGCTGAAAGCCATAAGACTAGAGTGGGATGAAATAAAATGTGATAACATAGACATTGACTGTCACTGGCTGCAGTGGGCGTCCAGGGCAAGAAAAACGGGACGTAACAAGAGCTGTGGTCTGGCCGTGTGGCCGTTTATTGAACAAGACCACAATCCCAACACAAATACAAACACTACTGAAGATAGCTGTGGATGGGATAGCCAACGGTAAGCCCAAAACAAAATGTTTCTTACCTGAAGGAGTAGGGTGGTCAAAGGGCCCTCTAATTAAGCTATCACTAGCCGAAGGGGCTCAGCACACTAGCGAGGCTCCCAATGGGAAAACAGCAAAAATAAAAGTGGCTAACTAACTGAACTACATTGGGCACTTGCCTGGAACCAAACAGAAATTACAGAGGGGCTTCCGCTCTACCTCTTGTGGATCTAACACAAAGCGACACTACGTGTGAAAAGCACAAAGAAAAAAAGAACAGTATGTGAAAAAAAACAACAAAAGTCTCTCTCTATCCTGGCCACAGCACTTGGGGAGGAAATGAACAAAAGAAACTCCCTAACTAACATACACAAAGCTACGCTGTCACACACCGAAGGCAGTTAAAACACACTGAAAACAAGCACTAGCATACAAATTAGGCATACGAATTCGGCACATGGGCGGCGACGTGGCAACAACAAGATTCACTATACGCTCTGCCCCGACGTCTGGACCAGGTGGGTTAATAAAGGGAGGAGGGGCAGCAGACGAGGGCAAGGATTGGCTGCAGGCTCTTCAGCGGCAACCAAACTCAGCTGTGCTGGCTCCCGTGACGTCGTCAGCAGAGGCAGGGCGACGAAGAGCAGGAAGGAAGGAGGGCAAAGGCCCCAGGCCGTAACATTGACACGACAAGAAGTGCTCACTAAAAATGAGGACGTTTTTAAAAAAGAACTAGGACAGCTAAAAAAAACATGAAAGCAACTATTTGGGTGTCTGTGATGCCCACTCCAAATTCTATCCACTGTGCTCTGTCCCTTATGCCATGAGGGTCAAGGTAGAAAAAGAGTTAGACAGACTGCAGGAGCAAGGAATGATATCCCCAGTTAAGTTTGCAGAGTGGGCACCACCAATAGTCCTTGTCTTGAAGCCAGATGGTTCTGTTTGGATATGCAGCAACTACAAACTCACAGTAAACACTACTTCATCACGAGAACAATATCCAATTGCCCATGTGTGACTTGTTCAACACCCTAGAAGGAGGAAAACAATTCTCAAAACTTGATCTCAGCCACACATACCAACAGATAATTATGGAGGACGAGTCAAACAATACCTCATAGTGAACACACACAGGGGCCTGTTTACGTACAACAGGATAACATTTGGCCTGTAATCAGCACCCACCATCTTTCAGAGAACTATGGAAAGTCTCCTCCAGGGCATACCATTGGTGGCCATCTACTTAGATGACATTTTGCTCACCGGGAGCGATGAAGCAGTGCATCTGAGAACAGTGTATGAAGTACTCCATCGGCTGAGGGAAGCTGGCCTGCATCTCCATAGAACTAAGTGTGTGGTCTTGCAGGACAAGGTCAAATACCTAGGACACAAAGTAGATGTGGAGGGCTTATGCCAAGTGGAGAGCAAGTTGAGGGCTATAGAAGAAGCCCCCACTCCAACCACAATGACTGAACTGAAGCTAGGCTTGCTAAACTGCTATAACATATTCCTGCCTAATCTAGCCACATATCTTGCCTGGATCATGGACATAGGGCAGGGAGCAAGATAAAGTTTTCCTGCTGTCAAAGCAGCTACTTGAATCTGCCAAAGTTCTGTGTCACTTTTCAGCAAATAGAGAGATGGTGTTAGCCTGCGCGCCTCACCATACAGAGAGGAAACCGTGCTCTCCAACGTGATGCAAGACAACGGTAGGAAAGCCCCTGAGTTTCATGTCACAAACAGCTTACCATTATGTTTGGTATTAAACGGTTCCATAAATACCTTTATGGGCACACTTTTACAGTCAGCACAGACCACAAACCATTGATCTCACTCTTCTATAAGAAGAAGCCCATGCCACAGATGTGCTCACCCAGAGTGCAAAGGTGGGCAGTCCTACTGAGAGCCTATGAGTACAAGACAGTCTCCAAGCCAGGCAAAGATCATGCAAATGCAGATATAATGAGCAGGCTGCCACTGCCCCAGACCAAGGAGGGGGATAACATAGACCAAGTACTCATGATTGATGTGATGCATGAGTCTCCAGTCACAACCTCACAGGTCAGAAAGTGGACAGCCAAGGAAAAAACTCTCTCCTACACTAATGTTGTCTGAAAGATTTGCCAAGAGAGGTTGACTCATCATACAGATCATGAAGCCAAAGGAGGCTGAAACTGAGTGTGAAAGATGGATGTGTACTGTGAGGGGCAAAAGTAGTGATCCCCAAGAGAGGGTCTGTACTAAATGGCTACACAACCCACACCCGGGCATCTAAAGAATGAAGGGCCTAGTGTGCTCGTACGTATGGTGGCCAGGAATGGACATAGTGCGACGGCCCTAGGCCTTAAGCCAGGATCTGTGTTGTCTTGTTACCCTCTTTCCTGCCTGTGCTCCTCCTCCTAGATTCTCCCTGATGGTCTGGCCCCTCCCACCTCGTTGAGGGTTTTGGTGCCACCTGGTTTGAGCCTTTATAAGCTGGGGAATTCCAAGATGGTGGCCTCTCTCTCTCTCTCTCTCTCCCTCCTTCCTGGAAGGCTGGTGCCTTTTAGGCACTTCATTTTGGTTTGGTTTGGGTTTTTGATTGTGTTTAGTTAGCCTTGGTTCTTGGTACTTCTAGTTTAGGTTGGCAAAACTCACCTTTCACCACTGACTCTACACCTCATAGTTTGCTTATGTTCAGTTACCTTTAATAAATTATTTGTTTATTTAAACAGCTACTGTGTGGTCCTCCTTCCTGGTTATGCCCTTGAAGAAGCTGGGCATAACAAAAGAGATTGAGCAGGAAGTGTGGTCCTAACAGGCATGTCAAGAAACCAGGATGTGTCCAGCCTGGGCCCCACTCCACCCATGGGAGTGGCTTGAGGTGTCATGGAGCAGACTCCACATTGACTATGCAGGCCCTCTCCAAGGGAAGATGTTCCTCGTCATTGTTGATGCATATTCTAAATGGATTGAGGCCTACTCCACCAGCTTAGCAACAAGTGAAACCACAATAAAAAAGCTGAAGCACTGTTTCAGCATGCATGGCCTACCGCAGATGATTGTATCTGACAACAGCATCTGCTTCACAAGTGCTGAGTTTGAGCTGTTCATGCAGAAGAACGGCATTCAACATGTCACATCTGCTCCCTTCCACCCTGCAGCGAATGGCCTGGCTGAAAGAGCCATGCAGATATTCGAAGGACTGAAAAAGGTAAAGGAAGGGTCCTTGGAGACCAGACTACTCCTGTTTAATTATGGGATCACACCACAAACGACCACAGGCCTGTCGCCTGCCACAATGCTCATGTCTGCATTCCATGCTGGATCTGCTGGATCACAATCAGCTCAAGCAGAAGGAGTGACATGATGCACACAGTAAGTGGAGGGGCTTCTTCCCTGGGGAGGAGGTGTACATCCAAAATGACAGCTATGGACCCACGCATAGTGTAGGAGAGCACTGGACCCGTCTCATACACAGTGCGAACTGGAGATGGACAGTCCAAACAAAGACATGTCAACCAAATCAGGAAGCGTCAGGTTGCAGAGACCAGGGACATGACCCTCATCTGAGAAGCTGCTGAGCCAGTGCAAGAGGTCGAAAAGACTGAGAGAAACCAATTAGTCATAGGCAAGCTCATGAACACAACCTATGCCCTTTGTCGCCAAGAAATCACTGGCGCTCCTACAGGTCCACAAGTGAGAGACATGGTGGAGAGATGGCTCAGCCCTGCTTATGGATTCGCAGGTAAAATAAATAAATAAATAAATAAAAACCCAGCCCAGATCTTGCTCTTTTAATGGCATAGCATGTAATCATTTATATACTAGCTTTCCTCCACTACTTTCCTTTCTCATACCTTCCTGTTAGAAAGCAGTCTTTGAAACTATATTGAACCAATGTTATTTTTCAAACAAGACGTCACTGAATCAACATTAAAATCTGATGTTAATTATACATCACGTTGCACCATTTTTTAATATTGAAACAACACTGAAATTCTGAACATAGAACAACAGAATTTCAATGGCATTTCAATTGTCAGGAGTATTGAAACAACGTTACCGGGACTTGTTGAAACAATATTGAACCAATGTTATTTTTCCAACAATATGTCATTGAATCAACTTTGAAATCAGATGTTGATTCTACATAATATTGTTGCCTTTTTAAATATTGAAACAACATTGAAATTTTGATCTTAGAACAACAGAATTTCAATGGTATCTCAATTATCGGGAATGTTGAAACAACGTTGACATTTCTACTTCACTATGATCAACGTGGTTTCAATTCAATTTCAACTGTAATATCCAGACCAAAAAACTCTGCTTTATCTACAGCCTGGATGTTAAAAAGTGATGGAAACCTTTTAGTGGAGACAAGAAAGGACTTCACTAGATGATTTTAGGGTACACATTTATAAATAGACATTTTTAAGATAACATATGAACTTTATCAATCCCTCATTAAGAAAAACTAACTTGGAATAGAAGCAACAATAACAAAAATAACTTGTCAGAATTTTTTTTACAAATAGAAGGATTAGAAAATTGTCTTGTATTTCCTGGTGGCGTCCAACTCCCACTGCTTGGTCGGGTGCATATCGCAGCCACTTCTGCACTTCCTGGGCAAAGATGAACAGGGTGACTGTTCCTCCTTGCTGTACAAGAGCATCTAAATAGAAAATAGAAAAATCTAAACAATTAAAACTTCCACATTTATTGTTCTTTAAACACGGTATTACAGTTCAGTGGTTTAGGATCACAATTCACTTTACCATTGGGCTTAATATATAAAGTAAAGCCCTTAGTCAACTAGAATACTTTATGAATATTAAGAGTGATTTTGAATTGGCCAACAGGTGGACAGCATGGGATGGCTCTATGACTGAGGAAATAACTCTGGTATTTCTTTATTTCACAGTAGCCTACATTACACACAATCATGTTTAAATGTAAAAAAATATGAGAGAGAGAGTACAAGATCTACACCAGGATTCTCAGCCTTGATATTGTGCCTTTTGTGATGACATAACCATGTAATTCATAGGTCACATAACAAATTTTGTTCAACAATGTAAAATACCAGTAAAAAGAAATGCCCATGAAGGACCGTATTTCACATTTAAGGTTCTGTCCTCATCTCAGCCAGGTGGTGAAATGAGTCTTGATCCCACATTTGATCGCTAGTATATCTTGAACTAATGATATTTAGATTATATTCAATTTATCCTATCGTCGGTGTAATAATTGGAAGGTGGTAGCTCATTCATAGTTCAAAGCACAGAGGAGAGATGGCATAACATTCCTGCACTTGCCTTTTAAGGCCTGCTGGACATTGCTCTTTGCATCTGTAAAAAATATGAGAAGGGAACTCAAACCATTTGACAGGGTTTGCCGCAGGTTTAAATTTTGAATCTTCACGCTGACATATTGAAATGTTTCTTTTTAAAATATACCCACAGGAGTATACAGTTGTATACAGCTCTTTTCATGCAGTGTCATGATGTCCTCTTTTCTTACACATTGTAGTTACTCCCACTGATGGCTGGGGCACACTGCCAGCATTGCTGCACAGGTGTGAGAGTATGTTTGTCTATTAGGAACTAAAAGTGTGATATATTTCATTGAGAATGTAGTCCTAGAAATGAGTGTATTCTTACAGTTTTCTTAAACACATCTGCTGACCTAAACTCCCTTTTAATTTAGAAAATCAAGAGAACTATTTGTTTACAGAAGGGGTAAATAAGCCTAAGCTATATTAAACCATCTGAATTCTAATCAAAGAGGTTACCTGAAGCATGTTACACATTGAGCATTTGCAAGCCTCTCTGAAAAAGCGTGTAACTAACATATAGGTCAGATTGTTGTTGAATTCCATGACTCTTCCAAGTTTATTATGTGCGAAGGAACCAAAGGCTTGGGCTCCCACATCAACAGCAAATGACTGAATCACAGTCTTTCTCTGGACAGAAGTGTATACAGAATACCATAAATCAACAGACATTCATTATTACCTTCTAATTCTTTTCAGCTGCCTCCACTTCAGACTGGATGTCTGTTGCGTCGCAGTCTCAACTGAGATACCTGGTCAGCCATTTGTTTGCGTCAGCATGGTTGCCTACAATTAAAACATCAGCCAGGCATAGTTAAGGTGAGGGAAAATTATATTGAAATATGAATGTTGTTATTAATTGATATGAATGTCAACATTCATATTATACATCATGCAGTAGTTTATATTATTGACATTAGTATTATTAATACATCCAATATGTTCATATTGTTCATACATGTCCCAAACTCACCATGACCACTGAGGACCTTAACTGGCTGGTGCATCTGCCATCCAGCCTTTGGCTGCTCCCTGTTGAGGATGGCTGCATACACCTTATTGGCATCCTTGGTGTTGAGGGGGTCCAGAGGACCTTGTCACCATTGAGCATCAAGCATCTCTTGGCAATTCAGGTTGAAATGCATGCAAAATGCTCAAAAGTGCAGTCAGTGCTACTAGTGAGACTGAAAATGTCGAGGCCCAGAATCTAAGACTTGTCATTAAGAAATCTATTGTCGAGGCGTCATCATCGTCATCATCATTATCCTTATGACCATCATGATCATCATCATCATGATCATGATGACGATCATTGTGATCATCATCATGGTAGAGATGATCACAATCAAGGGGCTGAGCTGATGGACAGTCATGAGCAGCAGGCACTGATGCATGGGTCTCACTGAATGTTGAGCTTTCAACTCTCACAGATTTTCCTGGAGTTGGCTGTTCCTCGAGAACTGAAGAAACGCCAGACTCCGACACTACATCCCTGCACTGATTAAACACTCTGCCAAGGTTTCCTTGCATGTTGGGATCATAGGTTTTTTTCAAAATATGTAAGAATGTCTGCCTTAGTGACTTTGAGCACTGATAATACTTTTCGCCTCTTTGTCCAGCGTGATGCCATTTTGCAAGTGGTGAAATGAATAAATTCCTAAGACTACCAAGTTAACCTTTCATTGTTTGCTTTTATAGTTAGGTGATCTGTAAGAGAATCGAAAAAGCCAAAGTTAGTGTTGCAAACATTCTTTGTTGTGATGATTCCCCTTATCTTCAAATACAGGTTTAGTTTTGAGACGCATTTATATACTTTAAAAAGTGTGGACTCTG
The DNA here is from genome assembly GCF_037954235.1 of Aulostomus chinensis. Lineage (NCBI taxonomy): Eukaryota > Metazoa > Chordata > Actinopteri > Syngnathiformes > Aulostomidae > Aulostomus > Aulostomus chinensis. The sequence goes on along the minus strand of NC_141332.1, from coordinate 1,836,346 downwards.
CAGACTTTTTGCCTTGCATCCCACACACTAGTTTCCACAAATCAAATCAAAAATGATTCACAGATTTGTTACAAACCTTGGCCTGTACATATTATCAAACATTAAAACCAGATTTTTGAACAATAGATAGGAGATTATGTGCTTACCTGGGTGCTTACTTGGGTGCTTGGGCTGAAAAAAAAAACAGAAAAGAGCTTCACTGGACACAGTGATCACTAGGTCAACCATACATCATCTCAATTTTGATCATATTTCTCGGGCAACTCTAAATAGATATGCATTCCCGTGCAGTTTCCCGCTCAACTGTAAATCAACGGCTTTTCAAAAACGGTCAATTCTTTTTCAATTACTTATCAACATTGGTGTCATCACCCCGTCAACCATAAATAGATGGTGAATCAACCACAATAAGAGATCATAAATCAATGTTGTTTTAATGTCAAAGTCATCAACATAGGGGACCATCAACATTTCAATGATGATTCAATGTTTATTAATCATTGAGAAATTGATATCAATCATTCTGACAGTTAAGATGAAATATCAACATTTATTCAACGATGTCTTGCAGTCCGGGCGATTTATGCCTGTGTAACAACTGTTAGGGAAACAATTATACATGCCCATAAATGGCTATGTATATATAATTTAGGGGTGAGATTCAAATTCATCTTTAGTATTTTACTGTTCTCCCTGCTGAGAGATATTAATCAACATGAATCTTTAATTCTGGCATGCCGCCTTTGAGCACTCAGTTTTATTTTTTTCCAATATTTAAGTAAATGTTTTAAAAATCTGACTTTTCAAAAATCCCCCAAAAAGTAAACTGGAGCTCCAGGGTTGCACACATGGCTTACTCTGACCTATTTTTGCCATTCAAAGTAAACAAAGTATACAAAGGGTTATTACTTCCTTTAGATAGCATTAGAATATAGCCTGTTTTTAAATAAATGAATGCCAATTGACTTTCAATTCTGACCTTGGTGCTCATCTCTATAGAGATGAGCACCAAGGCAAATGTCAAGAAAGATTCAGAACCTCAGTGGTAGGCTGAATTGAAACACATTGTCACATTGAGCCTCGGATTTCATCACAGATGATTGCTTGATGATTGAAAACTTTATTATTCAGGTTTGCCAGGGTCAGATGGTCATGTTTATGAGTTTTAAAATGGACCACGTGTTTCTTTAAATTGAAATGGCACTTGTTTTATTAAGGACACTCAACTTGTGCCTTGTTAATTGCTGTTAGAGTTATTTCATGCAACATTGTTGGTGGGCATTCACTCAAAATCTGATGCTTTGTTGATTAGTGGAGGGCGGTGCACTTTATTTTTTGGGGATTTTGAAAGAATATTTAATTTTATTGTATTTTCACATATAAATCTTACTTATTTTTATATGATTTTTATGTTATATGAAGATTAGCCTACCTCAGCTGAGCAGTTTGTTGTGATTTTGAACAACTGAACAACAGGATTTATTGAAAATGTATTTAATTTAGTATTTTTTATTTGATTTTATACAGTTTTATTGTAAAGAATAGCCCAGCCCGCCTCGAAACATTTTGAAAAAGTTACTGTCATGATAAAGATGTAATAAAAGAAATGTGAGAAGTTGAGTGTGTCTTTTCATAATTTTATCTTAGCGGAAAGTAATTCGTTGTGACAAGTTGACGCATTGTATTCATACGACATATTCCTTTGTAATGCAAGATTTGGGCTCAAGCCACGGTGAAAATATAAGTTAATGCAAACCATTAAAAAAAATTGCAAGTTGAAATTATGATTTCATTGTATTTGAAAGCTTTACTTGGTTTAATTATATTTTCTGAATTAACATTACTACATTATTTACTTTGTTCGAAACTATTTTTTGTAATTTGAGAAAAACTAAAAAAATTAGATGTGACAAGTTGACACAGTTTTTTTTTATTTGATACAAAGTATCAATTTTTACAGTGTAATATAATTGCCCTTTATTGTTCTACCTGCAAACTGAAAAATTCTTAAAATACCTGAACACTTCTGTCCTTAACTAATCTTTGAACATTTCTTTGTAATTCTGTCCATAGCCTGGTGTTTGCCAAGTTCCAAAGACTCAACAATGATAACCTGTGCAATGAACTCTCCAAGGAGCTGGACAGACACACACCTAAACTCATCAACTTGTACAGAGAGAAGACCAGAAAGATAGCGGAGGAACTACGCAAGATCATGAGGATTTATCCTCCGGGTAAATTTGTATCTCAACAAAAACTTTAACAGATGTTTTGTGGAGAACTGTAACTAAGCTACAGTGTGAATTGTCTCATATGCAGTCAAAAAAAGTGTCTTGTCTTTGAACTGTTACCTGAGTTTAAGTGACTTTGCCATGACCCAGCATTGTCATCTCATCAGAGGCTTGACATCCTACCTCTGTTTTAAGATGTTGCACTGTTTGTTAGGGCTGGGAAATATAGACAAGGTATAACAATCTTTTTGACCACATAGGCGACATCTTTAAATATAATCATTTAAAACAAATATGCAATAAATAAGAACAGCACATCTACAAGAACACAAAGTTAAAAAAAAAATATATATATATATATATATACTGTATATATGTATATATACTGTATATATGTGTGTGTGTGTGTGTGTGTGTGTGTGTGTGTGTGTGTGTGTGTGTGTGTGTTGTGAATTATCATCAATACATTAAAAAAATTGATGTACAGTATGCCAACACAATTTTGTGCACTAAATAGCTTCTGGAAAGTGGCTATTCAATTCATGCACTATACATGTTTAAAGGTCTGTGCAATGCTTACCTTGATGCATGTATAGGTTATATTTTTTTATAGGTTATTATAGGTTGCCATCCTCTGTTGCCAGTTTAGGTACAGCACAGTAGAAGCCGGTACAATATTTGAATGTACAGTGAGTTGCAGCCTTAAAGGTACAGTAAATGTCAAAACTTTTTTTTAGACAAAGTCTTAATAGCATCATAGTCTAATAGTTGTCATTGCTATCAAGGGTGGATTAATTATTTTGGGTCTGTATCTTTTCTGTGTGTGTATAATTTTAAAAGCCCTCAATGGATACCTGATGAAATTCAATAGTATTAGAAAATATGATTTTACATAAGTAGAAGTCAAAATGGAATAGGAAATGTTTTAAATCGAAGCTGATAATGTCATCCACTGTCAAGACATCTGTATCCCAATCATAATAAAGTAACACTGTTATAAATGATTCTGTGTTCATTTACATTTTACTTTATATATTTGATTAAATTTATTAAATATAAATGCGTCCTTGATTTTGTAGCAATTGTTTAAGTAACTTTAATACAAAAATGTTTGAAATAAAATCTATTCATTTTGGTTACATTAATTATAGCCTTTATATTTATGTTATTCTAAATCAAGAGAATTTTGAATAAATCCAACTCAATAGAATCAGTCAGATTTTAATTGACAGGCACTTCCTGTTATTTTGCGTCTTTTTACTTCTTTTGAATTCAGCAGGTTGTCGTCTCGTGTCTGGTGCTCAGTTATCAAATTCACTTGGTTGACAAAGGTAAGGAGATTTATTTTGTTTATACTGTAATGTTAATGAAGACTTATGCGTGTGCATGCTGGATGACGTTACAAAACAATATTAGCAGTCATCGTGGTACAGAGAGACAGACACGGACGTGGCAGAAAGGTAAATTGTGCGTGTTATGTTAATGAAGACTATAGTGTGATGGCATTAAAGCAACGATATCAGGAAATATCAAGATTATTTACGGTATTTACCCTTGCGAAACCACGGGCTTTTATTTTGAAAGTTACTGATTAGTACTTCCACTGAGAAGTTTTCAATATTGCTTCAGGAAAATATGTTATACAGACTCGCTGTCTCAGTAAATTTTGGTGGAAAGTAAATCGTGTTTATGTTAAAGGATTTTCGTTTCCATTCACGGGGGATTAAGGTGCTATCGAGGGATACCACGCTGTGTAAGACGAGGATTTTATTTTCTAAACGTACTCACTGTAATTCCGTTGGCTTTACTTCCTCTTTGTGTCGGTCTTCTTACCGGGCAGGTAACGTATAATCAATTCTCCCAATATCATAAACATTAACCAGAGTTATCTTACAATAACTTTGGGTCAGTGTATCAATGGTTTCACGTTTAAGAGCTGCAACTACTGTAACTAAAATGTTTTACTTTTACTTTTAATTTCCAACACAAATTGAACTCCCTTTTCTTTTGAGAAATCACAGGATGTTTTCTCTTGCTTTACTGCTCGCTTTGCAGTGTTCAAAATGTTGCAGCTCACATCAAGCATCAAACATTCATTTAATGCATTCATCAGACACACAAGAATAATATCATCTATGGTCATCCGTTAACCTCCACCCTCAGCTGTGAATCCACTGTTTGGTGTTTGCATTTGCACAAAAAGCTCATCCAGATTATGCCTGGAAATTTTCAGTTCTGTAGTGCATGCTTTAAATGGGCCTCTGATTCTCTAAACTCGACTGGAGGAATGAATACCGATAATTTTCAAGATACTTGCACATTCAGATGGATGTTATTGCAGTGCAGCATATAAAGCCTCATTACAAGTGGAGCAAAGTCTATAGACACAGATCTATGGAGATGTGGAAAAAATATTTTTTTCCAAAGAGTCAGATTACATGTTAGAATTACATGTTTTAGTGTAGTGTAGCACATATTAAGAAAGCAGTACAGACCTGTAAGCCCAATGGCAAGGTCTGTAAACTTGGTTAAGATAAGAGGGCTTTTTACCGGCATGGTTTGGATCCACCCGTTTCCTCACAGACGGGGCTCTGTGCAAATCATCCCAGAATAGTGTCCTTCGATTATAAATTTTTGTCCCAAAGTAGTGGTCTCTTCTTGGATGACAGTGACAGGGGTTTTGAATGGTTTGATGATGAGGACTACATTATGTTAAGTGCATGCTCTGGTCTTTACAGTTCCCTAATATTAATCACTGGTGGATATTTGAACTTGAGGTTTTGCTATTTCTTCTACCTTTACATTGATACAGGTGACATCAAAACCCTTTCTCGAAAATCTTTGTAATACCGTTTTGTAATTGATGTGTTACAATGTTTTGATAGTGGCACTGATTACAGTTTCATGTTTCAGGACACAGATGACTTGGAAGAACTTGGGCAGCTTGTGGTGGCGATCACTGTGATCATGAAGGCTGGACATTCCACATGTGTCAACTCAAAGGAAATTGGAGTTGTCATTGAGGGTACCGAAGCTATCACAGGACTTGGAGATATAGCCAGAGCTTGCTGTCTCCTCTTTGGCTTGACCAACACACTTAACCTCAATTATCCCAGGCAGCTTAAGTACACTTTTGAGGTATTCCAAAAACTTTTTATGGAACTGGATGCGTCAAAGCTGTCAAAGAAAGTCCAGTCCTTAAAGGGCAAACTTCTGGCTTGAACTAAGGCTGGGTCCACAGTTGAGAATGGACCGCTCCTGCAGAGCCTGAGAATGGTTTGGACTGACCTGGACTCTAAACCATAGAGACTATTGAAATAGCGTACCAGTGCACTTCTTTGTTTCATGTTATTGCACTGGCACTGCTAGAGGGTGTTTCCTATACCTCAGGCACAATGTTTACCTGTCACAGTGTTGAATTGAGTGTTTTTTAAGAGCATTTAATTTACTGTTTTTAACAACATATTTTGAACTTGATATTCTGTGTGTCTCAATGTTCAGATTCCACAGAGCTTGGAATTGCACATTTGAAAGTGCTAAGTTTGTCAGTGCTAGATACCAAAAATGAAAAGGAAATTTCTGATATGGTTAGTTCCAAGTAAAAATGCTAACTTACTACATATTGAAGGAATTTTGTTGTTCTTCAAGACCAAAATTGATAAAACTTGTGACATTGAGGTAAGAAATGTGAGTAATGCTTTTAAAACTAATGTGTTATTGCTGCTAAGTTTCTCAAATGTAATTTTGTTGTCCTCTAAATGGATAGTTGCACCAGGAGTGGGATTTGGACTATGTTCCTTATTTTGTGGTAGATTTAAGATAAGCTTATGTAGTCAATTCTGCAGTGTTCTGCTTCTCTAGAGCTTGAGGATTGAACATTTGAAAGTGCCAGGTTTAAATGTTAGTACCAATTTGGGCACAAAACATCATTTTCCCACATTGTGTTAATATGTACTTATTTCATTTTATTTATTTTTATTGTGTGGCACACACACCAAAGCAGTATTTTTTTTTCTGAAGACAGGTAAATATTCTTTTAGTTTTTACCAGAACCACAACAGGTCTTACAGGAGTCTCATTTGAGACGGGCATTTTGGTTATTTGGAAATTTGAAAATGCTGTACCTTTAACAGTCCGATTAAAAGTGTTACTTTTGTCAAGCATTATATGCCATTGTATGTTACTTAAGTAATATTTATTCTGTATTTTCTGGTTAACCAATTCTAATCTCACACTAAAATGTAGGTCATAACACCAACATGCATACATGCCCAAGAAACAATAATATTTACATTTTACTTAATTTTATTGAGAACAATTTTGAACATGCAATGAATAAAAAGATTATTACTCAATTATATATCTTTTATATATTGAATTTAATTAATTTATATAAGTACCTTTTAGGCTGCATGGTGGTGCAGTGGTTAGCACTGTGGCCTCACAGCAATAAGGTTCCGGGTTCGAGTCCCGGCTCGGGCGTGGGATCTTTCTGTGTGGAGTCTCCATGTTCTCCCCGTGTCTGCGTGGGTTCTCTGGTACTCCAGCTTCTTCCCACAGTCCAAAGACATCAAGAGAGGACGAGGCTGATTGATACTCTAAATTGACCGTAGGTATGACTGTGAGTGTGAATGGTTGTTCGTCTCTCTATGTTGGCCCTGCGATGGACTGGCGACCTGTCCAGGGCCCGCCTCTCGCCCGTTGACGCTGGGATAGGCTCCAGCCCCCCCGCGACCCTTAATGTGTAGGAATAAGCGGAAGATGACGATGGATGGAAGTACCTTTTACTAATTTAGACATTCCTCTTATTGATTTTTACTTAATATTTTTGTTTAAGTTTAATTAATTCATTTTTGTGCTTGATTTGAATCTACTCAACTTAAATGGGTAATTCTTAAGAGTCTGATTTGAGTTATATTTACTCAACTTTTAACATAGCGAAATTCACTTAACAATACTGCATGTAATCTGTTGCCTCAATTTTATTGAGTAGTTATGGTGTATCTTTTTTTACAGTCACTAAGAAAAATTTGACCACTGGTTACTTTAAAAAATTGTGGCAACAAAGTGACACGTGAAATAATTGAATAGATTTAAGTACTACAATTTTAATTAAAGTATTGAAAACATTAACTAAACTTACACAAAAAATAAGTACATGCTATTAAAAAAAACAGTTAAAATATGTTGGATTTAGTAATCACATGCCAAATGATGATTTATATCACCAAAATTATTGAGTAAATCCTAGTCAATCTCACAAGAAAAGCTGATTTATATTTACTAAGTTTCTGAGGAAAAGTATTTTAGATTAACTAAATAACGGGGGAAAACTGATTAATATTTACTGATAATCTAGGTGGAATTGATTTATATTTATTAATTATCTGTGTGAAATTGATTTATATTTACTAATGTTCTGTTTGAAATTGAAATAAGCTTACTAAATATCTGAATAAGAACGATTTGGATTCACTAAAATAAAATAAGTCATATCAACTCATATTCAAAGTACATTGCTCCTTAAATTCAACACATTTACACTGTTCTTCATATTTACCTAAACTAATTTTTTTTAAATTTTGGGTTTTAATTTGTATCAAAGGACTTAAAATCTATTCAATAATATTGAATGTCACTTTGTTGCCACAATTTTTCTGTGTCTAATTTACCCAATATTATGACAAAACTTATGTACACTATGGCACCAAGAAGTCAACAGATAACCATGTATAAAACAGCAGATAAACATTTATTTAAAACATGTTTGTTTATCCAACATTGAAAAAGCGCAAAATGGCAAAACACATAACACAGGGGGGCTGCATAATCTATATCAAGTTAAAAACCTGATGCCACTCCGCTCAAAGAATGTTTTTTTACTGTAATGATTTTTTAGAAACATCACAAACAATTAACCCTCATATTATCCTTACTTGTCCCTACATGAAAACCTTTTCTGTCATAATATGCTTGTTTTTTCATCAAATGATCTGAAAATAATTGAGGTTGGTCATTAATATGCTCTTCATAATCAAAATTAATTTGAAGTAATTATAAATTAGGGGTGTTTTATTGAACATAGTTACTTTCGTGGTCCTTGCGGGGTCATATGACCCCAACTGGTTTGACGGTTAAAAAAGCGTGAAACATAACATTATGATAAAAAAATTTTTTTTTGAAGCCTTGAGAAAGGTCTGTGAACAAAACATTGGCGAATAAAGTTTGTGCAGTGAGAAGACAGTGTGTGGGAGTTCTTTTCAGAAATTTGGCCGCTGATCCCTCCCCTCCGACGCACCTTCCTGAAAACCGGTGTGCCATAAGCCATTCTTCTTACATATCTTTACTATATTTGAAATGATTCAAAATTTCTTTTTTTATAAATAAAAAAAACAACAAAAAACATATCATTTCATATCAATGAGGTGTGAATTGCCCCCCCCCCCCCAAAAAAAAGGAAAAGTTTTATTAATGGGTTGGCCTGAAGTTGAACAAATAGAAGAAATACAAATTTGTGCAATGATGTTATGTTTCACACTTTTCTAACAGTCAAAAATGTTGGGGTCATATGACCCCATGTGGACAATATGAGGGTTAACTTGGACTCTTTAAGTCTGCTTCAACATGTTTGAACAAGCATGAACATAAAAGTTGACTATAGACACCTCAGCCATTCTCCATGACAAAAATGAGAGAGATGGGCGAGACCCACATGGCATGACCACTTCTGTTATCTTTTGTTGAATTTTTATGCTGCATCATGTCAATGTGTTTGGGCCTCGACTCCCTGAGACACTTCTTTCCATATTCTAATAACATGAAAGACAGAATAGAACAAAAAACAGATTATATAAAGTGCAAATCTTGTGTTACTACACACAATTAAATCTCAGGTCATGTTGATGTTGGGGTTGCTTGGAGCCTGAAATTACAAAAATAAACATTATTCAGGTCCATGGTTTAAAAAATAATCCACTGACATAAAAGCTGTTAAAGCTGCATTTTTTTTTAACACCAAGTGGTTTATTTTACTGTTAGACAAGCCCCTATCAAGGATCCTTCCTGTGCTGTCTCAGACACCAGTCTAATGAAACACTAAAAAAACGCTCATTCTTGCATGCCATTATTTCATACTCCATTTGTACAGAGAATAACAGGCTAGCATTACCTCCTATAGATCCAAGTAACGATATTAAAGATCACAAAATTCCCAAAATAGAATATTAGCAAATGTAATACTCACTGAAGAACACCTGGAATAGGATAGCCTGCAACCTCAAACCCATGCTTCCGCCCTTGGACTGGAAGAGGTTCATAAGTCGGGAGTATATTCAACCAGCTTGGACATGAAATTCGGTTCAAGGTGGACCATTGTGATTCTGTGAAACTCTTCCTGGATCTTAAAGACAAATAATGAAATTGGCTTTAAAACCACAAATATTACAAACATACATACTGTTCTTAAAACATTTTTCAAAAGCAAGCAGAAAAACCATTCTGATAAGCATTTTTACATCATTTTATGGCCTCCATGTTTTCTGATTCTGCTTAAGTGGACGCTTGGATGAATGAATTCTCACTGCTTTACTTTTGCCATCAGACAGCTCTTTTTGGCACTACATTTCTAATCTGCTGAACTTTCTTATAACTGTGCCCACCTGCAGCTGATGTGCAGCCTATTCAGTGCACAGCATAGGTGCACGCAGTCATACTTTGTTTTTTTTGCTGTTACATTATTACAAGACAAAAACTTGATTGATTAGTGTTAAGAGTATGGAAAAGTATGTACAAACCATTTGCAATCTGATCAGTATTTCTAAAATTTCTGTTGCTTTAATATCAAATTCAGGTTGGAACTACAAGTTTAACATCAACAATTTAAACTGTAGTTAATCTGCTTTTTACACAGCAAAAGTTGAAACAAAAGATAGTTATCAAATTGCTACTGTAACACAAATGGTGTACAAACCTTTACACAACATGTGCAGTATGTGAAATATGGTATTACAACATTATGGTGTATTGCGTATACTGTCAGTGCGATACATACATACCTGTTAATAAATTTTAGTCATAGATTCTTCATGCACCTGTAAATAAATTCATATCACCATTAATTAAACTGGATAAATTCATATTTTACACACACACACACACACAGACACACACACACACACACACACAAAACAGGGGACATGTAAGGAGTAACTAACACTCAAACTTTACTCTGCATGATGAAAATCTGAGTGTTAAGAATTTTACAATCATTGTCACTCAGGGACCAGAATTGATCAGTTTATCATCCAAAGACACTTATATCAAGGTAACTGGACTCTTGAAGCCATTTTGCCCCCCATCCAAAAGGCTTCTTGTTCTTTAAAGGAATAGTCCACCCAAAAATGAAAATTCAGTCTTCATCCACTCACCTCCTTGCTGATAAGAAGTCGGGTGTAGATTTGTAATCCTCAAAACACTGCTGGAGTACAACAGGGAAACAGCTTTCACTATTTTTGAAAACAAAAGTACCACAAAAAAAAAATCCTCCAAACTTCTTGTCTGCCACAAAGCTGTGGAGTGGTGGCGCTGCTCACTCTCTCTTCTAATTTACACGCTCGCTCGCTTTGGATGTTTCCTCCTTCTCAATAATTTTTTCCTACCTGAAATACGTCACGGGTGTAAGGCTCGACAAGACCATTGCCGATCAAAGTTCGTCGGCGGACTAGCCTGTTAATGGTCAGCTGTTTGAATCCATTTTTCTTAGGCGGTAGGTGGCAGTCATGCTCCGAACATGCCATTAAACCACATACAAGGAGTAGAAAAAGAAGTTCGCCGAAGTACACCTGTTAATGATCAGCAGCGCCAAAACTACCCAGCTCCATGATTTGATTCTTATTTTAAGTGTTATTGTGAAGTCCTATTTAGATCAACAGTTGGTAGCAAACAGTCTTAACACAGCAACTATCTCAGGAAGGTACGGAGTCACTTAAGAAAATTGATTTAAACAGCTGAACGTTAACAGGTGTATTAGATAGATTAATTTATTGTTCCAGGGTCCTTTGGGCGTTCTTTCGGACAAGTTCGTCGGCGTAATACACCTGTTAACGTTCAGCTGTTTAAATCAATTTTCTTAAGTGACTCCGTACCTTCCTGAGATAGTTGCTGTGTTAAGACTGTTTGCTACCAACTGTTGATCTAAATAGGACTTCACAATAACACTTAAAATAAGAATCAAATCATGGAGCTGGGTAGTTTTGGCGCTGCTGATCATTAACAGGTGTACTTCGGCGAACTTCTTTTTCTACTCCTTGTATGTGGTTTAATGGCATGTTCGGAGCATGACTGCCACCTACCGCCTAAGAAAAATGGATTCAAACAGCTGACCATTAACAGGCTAGTCCGCCGACGAACTTTGATCGGCAATGGTCTTGTCGAGCCTTACACCCGTGACGTATTTCAGGTAGGAAAAAATTATTGAGAAGGAGGAAACATCCAAAGCGAGCGAGCGTGTAAATTAGAAGAGAGAGTGAGCAGCGCCACCACTCCACAACTTTGTGGCAGACAAGAAGTTTCAGTGCTATGGTGTTAATAAGTAAATAATAAATAAGTATTTATCTAAATAAGTAAGTAGAAATTTGGGGTTGAGGAACATGCTTAACTTAATTTTCCCCACTCCAGTTAAATTAGATAGATTAATTTATTGTTCCAGGGTCCTTTGGGCGTTCTTTCGGACATGCGCAGACCTGCCCCATCTCGTTCGCGCCATCATCACACTTTACGTGGAAGGCAAGCTAGTGTGGAGTGGAACTTGTGACTTTCGTCAGGATACAGAGCCGGTGTAATTTGGTAAGTAAACTATTTTATTAACTGTCGAGTTTTCTTCTTGTGGTTTGACGTTAGTGCGTGTCACTGCCAAGGGGTGAAGTGGCTTAAATACGATAATTTAGTCAGCAATCGTGTCGCACCATCTATCGCCATTTTGTCATGATTCACTCGTGCTAGCTTGCTGTTTCGCCACGGAAGCCACTTGAAAGAAACACGAATTCGCCACGTATGGTCTGTCCGCGTTTCGGTTCGAAATCCTGTGATTTTATTAACTTTTTAACTTTTTACGCCCGACGGCAGCCGTCATCTGTAAGTAACGAACGAGTGGAGCCGTCGCCCAAGTGCCGTCTGACGCGAACGAAGTTCATAGCGTTACCCTGACGATGAGGACTTCAGCAATATTGCAAAATCACTTATTACCAAGCACCCCAGCCTCACTGAACCTGGTCCCCAGCCAGGATGGTATGGCTGGAAGAATAGTCTAAAATTCAAGATGGCCAACTATCGCACCAAACTGTGAAAAGCAGGATGTGATGATGTACTGATCAATGGTGGTAAACGAAGTAAACGCAACCCTGACGGAAAATCATCCAGCAAGGACATCAAGTGGCCAAAAAGAGGGGAAGCCAATTACTTGCCTAACCTTCCTGAAAAACATAATGAAGCCAGCCTTGAAAATGCCAGGAAGGTCCTCATTGAGGAAGTGAAGAAAAGACGCCCTGATGCCACTTTACTCTCAAGAATGATGGATGAAACAATCTCACCGCGCAGAAGGGAGATCGTGATGCAACAGCCAGCTGTACGGAGCATGATTGAACGATGGCCAGCGCTCTTCACGGAGAGACAGGTAAGCTGCTTCTTTGTTTTGGCCTGCGTTCCCCCATAAAGATTCCAACAGATCAAATGTCAAAAGGTGAATATAGGTATAATGTTTCCAAACTAATCATGTGCAGTAATCATGATGTGAATATTGACTAAATTAACTGTGATTATGTTTTTTGCCATGATCAAACAGCTCTAATTCACCCCAGTCTCATACATCAATATGCTCTCTTTCTACTTTTACTGTCTGTTTTTCAGGTCTTTGTTTAATCGCATCGCCAGCAAAAATCTTGAAGGAGACTTCTATGAAGCTCTTGACAAGCACACACCACGCTTCATTGATCTTTTCAAGGCCAAAAACGGAACTATGAGACGAAAAGTGACAGACTTGATGCAGCTCGTCAATTGGACGGTAAGGATTCTATTGTGTTTTTTCCACATTTTAAGTTATTTACACTCAAGCATAATGCATGGCAGCAATGAACCTTAAGCCTTTTTCACACACTTTGCGTGTCACTCAAGTGTCGTCACCATTGGGTATTCACACTGCCTGCCTATCTTCTGTGTTACTGCTATGACTAGCACATGAGATACAAACAGCACATGCACCTGAAACCTTGTGCTGTTTACCAATTATCCAGATCTCAAGACCTTCAAGAATATCAAAATCATCATCACTATTGTCTAACCTTCTTCTATTTTCTATGTTCTCTAAAGGGGACTGCCACACCTTTCTAGCACTTTTTGAGAACAAGGCGGTAGGTGTAAGATCTAGGTGCCCTGTGCATCGACTCGCAGGTGTTTAAGGGACCGTCACAGAACTATAATTGAAGGGAGCCCTTTTGTACTTTGTGGTTTTTTTTATTATTATTGCCTTTCTTTAATTCCTTCGAAAAAAAATATTACTATTGGTGAGAACATTTTTTTTTCTTCTGAAAAAGAAAAGGGATATAATCCTGGGTGTTTTGATCACTTTCTTTTTTTTGCTAAAGACAATCCTTTTACAGGATATTATTGAGTTGATATATCTGTTGTGCCTTTTGATGGTTTATGGTACCACCATTCCTATTTCAGTATGTCTGATGAAAGCAATGTCATTGATGCTACCATGTCTGGCCAAGGTATTTTGGGCCGCCGTGTCACTGTTGATGCGGGGAGGGGAGAGCGGCTCCCTTCATTATGCTTTGGTAGGGGAAGGCCGATGGTCCTTGGTATTAATGAGACCACAGTAGACCAGTCAGCATTTCAGCCGCCATTGATCCCTGCAGCCACCTCCACACCTGTTGGTCAAGCACATGCCCAGCCCACACAAGTTGTCACAACGGAGCTACTGAGTAACGTGATCTCTGATCTGGCGAAAAAGATTGGGGACAGTATAACATCTAATCTCAGCAACATGCACCTGCCCAGTCACTCTCAGCCACAGTCTCCTGTCAGCCACCCTCCCAGTCACATTGATCCGTCCCAGTTGAAGATTGTTGTTCAGTCAGATGCCAAAGCTCCCCCATACTTTAGAGGTGATCGCTCGGACGCATTCTCCATTCAAGAATGGGAGGGAATGATGAGATTTTATCTGTCTAGATTGAATTGTGAAACATACACTGAGATGTTTGACCTGATTATGTCCAGACTGACAGGCAAAGCTAGAGATGTGGTCAAGGTGTCTCTCCGCTGCCGTCTTGAGTTGAGTGGAGATGAACTGATTACTGCTGTGTTTGACATATTGAGACGCAACTTCAGTGAACTGACATACTCCAGTCTGCCCATGAAAGACTTTTACAGTACTGTGCCACGAGCTGGTGAGGATGTTATGGACTATTGGATCCGCCTCAACAAGTCAATTGATGCTGCTGATGAATGCCTCCGCAGGCGGGGTAGGCTGGTGGAAGACCCCAGTGCTGAGGTTGTTATGATGTTCATTAACCACTGCCCTGATCCAAGTCTTGCCTTATCATTTCAACTGAAGGCTGCAGAGGAGTGGACCGCAGCTGAGGTCCAGGACCGTCTGGACAGCCATGTGAGAAAGATGAAAAGAACCGTAGTTCACTCTCAACATGCTGTGTGTCCTGCTGACATTTCCTGCCATCCCCACTTTGGTGTCTCATCAGCCATGACCGTTGAGCCATTGCCTCACTCCTTGCCTGCCCTCTCATCAGCCGATGTCACTGGACAGCCCCAACCACCAAGTGGTGTTGTAAATACACGCCAGCCTTCAGCTTCATATGTGTCGCCTCATGCACACGCTGTGCCCCAATTGCCGACACCTCCACCACCTCATGCAGCCGAGCCTGGTACTCAACAGCTGGTTGCTATGTTTGACAAAGTTCTGTCTCTGTGTACCGCCTCCATCAGCACTGGACAGCGACGCCCACATCAGCCCAGTCGTCCACGTGGACAAAACAGTGCTCAACGCACGTCATGCGAGGTGTGTGGCTCAGGGGATCACACAACCCACGCTCACTGTAGACTTTACAGACTGTGCCTCAACTGTTTCGGCCCTGGACATATGAAGCGTGAATGCCCACAGACTTTCCGCAGTACAGGTGCAGCAGCAGCCTCCTCCCAGAATGCTGATTTAAACTAGCCGGCCCATGTCATGAGAGGGGCAGCATGGGCAGTGATGGAGACACCCTCAACAATGCACTAGATCCTCACACTGTGTATGTGAACAGCTGCAAAAACCTACCTGAAGGCAAGACAGTTATCCTTGTGGGTTCACAGAGAGTGGAAGCAGCGAGTGAGTTGTTTTATGCTTCAGTATCGGTCAGTGACCAGTGCACTTTGAGAGGGATGCTTGACTCAGGGAGCATGTCATGCACATTGAGTGAGGATGCAGAGTCAAAATTCAGAGACTTTGGTGTTGTCTTCGAACCGCAGCCTGTTCCAGGGAACGTGGTGCTCGTTGGCTGTGGTGGACTTTTCACTCAACCTAAATGTATCTATGACTTGAACATTGAAATCTATGGATCCCGATTTGTGGTACCAGCGTTCGTCGTACCTGGCCAAAGGGATGAACTCATCATCGGGAGCAATGTGCTTCGGCCCCTCATCCAAAAGATGAAGTCAGACCCAGGATACTGGGAGCTTGTCTCCTCCTCAAACAGTGACCCCGAATGTGAACAGTTTCTACAGCTGTTGAGCTGCATCTCAAGGTGGTCTGGCCCTGAGCTGCCACACAGAATCGGCACAGTGAAACTACAGCAATCCGTCACCTTACTGCCGCAGCAGGAGTATGTAGTGTGGGGGAAACTGCCACTGTCTGCTCCAGTGTCTCCAGGGAGCACCGTCATTGTGGAGCCTTCATCTTCCCGCTCCACACCGAAGAACGTCTTGGTGGGACGGGTTATAACACCCATGTGGGGGGATCGCTGGGTCCCGATGAAAATTCTCAACCCCACACAAAGCCCTGTGACACTACGACGCAATGCAAAAATCGCCGATGTTTTCCCCTGTGTCGCCCTTGAGGAGTTGTCCATCACTCAGGGTCTCTGTGAGGCCCTGACTGGCGAACCTGCAGAACCGCCTTCCTCGGCAAACATAACATCAGACCCTGTGCAACAACTTGGAGGATGTGGCTTAGCGGACATAGACATTGAGGGCTGTGAGGTGACGGGAGAGTGGAAAAGTAGATTGGCCGAGCTCGTGTTGACCTACAAAGACGTTTTCTCTAAAGACAAAATGGACTGTGGTGAGGCAAAGGAGTTTGTTCACCGCATTCACTTAACTGATGACCGTCCCTTTCGCCTGCCCTTTCGCCGAGTTCCCCCCGCACACTATCAAAAGCTAAGAGAGGTGCTCTCTGACATGGAAATGAAGGGCATCATCAGCAAGTCTATCAGTGAATACGCCTCACCGCTAGTGATGGTCTGGAAAAAATCAGGGGACCTGAGGATTTGCACTGACTTCCGCTGGCTGAATGCTAAAACTGTAAAAGATGCCCACCCACTGCCACATCAATCTGACTGCCTCGCTGCCCTTGGTGGGAATGTCTTCTTCAGTACCATGGATCTAACATCGGGTTTCTACAACATTCCCCTCCATGAGTCTGACAGACATTACACAGCCTTCACTACACCACTCAGCCTCTACGAATACAACAGGCTTCCCCAGGGCCTGTGCAACAGTCCAGCATCCTTCATGAGGATGATGCTCAGCATCTTTGGAGACCTGAACTTCTCCAGCCTCCTCTGCTACCTCGATGACCTTCTGGTATTTGCACCTTCTGAGGAAGAGGCCCTGAGACGGCTAGAGGTTGTTTTCTCCCGGCTGAGGGCAAATAACCTGAAGCTTGCACAGAAGAAGTGTCATTTCTTGAGGAGGTCTGTGCGGTTTTTGGGCCATGTGGTTGATGTCGGTGGTGTTTCCATTGACCAGGAAAAGGTAAGGGTCATCTCCAGCTTCCAGAAGGAAGATCTGATGGATGCTGATGGTTGCACTCCTTCTCAACACAAAGTGAGGTCCTTCGTTGGCATGGTGATGTTTTACATGCATTTCATCCCAGGTTGCTCTCGCATCACTAAACCACTCTTTGCGCTGACCGCAGGCCAAAAGAGGAGGGTCAAAGGTCATCATGGCAGAGGGAGAGCCGGCACCTTCCGTGAGTTAACTCCCCAAGACTGTACTCCTGCATGTGAGAAGGCGTTTGAGGAGCTAAAGAGAGCACTCCTCGACTGCGTGGTGCTGGCTCACCCTGACTTTGACAGGCCCTTCATCCTGTGCACTGACGCCTCCCTGGATGGGCTGGGTGCAGTCCTATCCCAGGTTCCAGCTGGTGAGGAGAAGGCAAGACCAATAGCTTTCGCAAGCAAGTCCCTCAGCCGCAGCCAAGCCAGGTATCCGGCACACAAGCTGGAATTCTTAGCTTTGAAGTGGGCCGTGTGTGATAAGTTCAGTCACTGGCTTAAGGGGCATAAGTTTACTGTCTGGACTGATAATAATCCTCTCACATACATCTTGACCAAGCCAAAGTTGGATGCCTGTGAGCAACGCTGGGTCTCAAAGCTTGCTCCATACTCGTTCGAGATCAAGTATGTTCCTGGCAGGCTGAATGTTGTGGCGGACGCCCTCAGTAGAGACCCCTTCGCGAGACCCCTGGCTGACCGGTTGTTATCAGAACCCTATGTTGAGCAGTTGGATCAGGTCTGTGATGTGGAAGCTGCCGGCGTGCAGGATGCTTTCCATTTGACCTGCCAGCCCCAATCACTGGACGTCCCTCCCCTCTCAGCTGGCGTCAACGTTTCCCTATCGGGAGACGATGTGTCCTTGCTTCTCTCCTCTCTCTGTGACTGGGAGTCTGCTCCAAGGCGGCGTGCTGCAGCTCTGGCTCCCCATTTGACAACACTGACCACGCCTGACCATGAGAAGTTTACTGTGTTACCCCAGTCTGACCTCCTGTCTCACCAGAAGCAAGACCCTGTTGTCTCTCGAGTTGTTCATTATGTTGAGCGGAGACGCAGGCCTTCCAGGCGCGAGCGTTAAAACGAGAGTCAGCGGACGCTCAGAGTCCTGAAACAATGGGACAAACTCACCTTGCTCGATGGCATCCTCTACAGGGTCGTGAAAGATCCCCTGACCAAATATAAGAGGTTCCAGTTTGTCGTGCCTCAATCCCTGATACCTGAGTGGCTGTCAGGCATCCATGACCACGCTGGTCACCAAGGTCAGCCACGCACACTCTCTTTAGCTCGTCAGCATTTCTTCTGGTATGACATGGAGAAAGATATGCGTGATTATGTGAGGAACTGCCAAAGATGTGTCCTCAGCAAGACCCCAGAGCCAGCAGCCAGAGCTCCTTTAGAGAGTATTAAGACCAGTGCCCCACTGGAACTCGTGTGCATTGACTTCTGGTCAGCTGAGGACAGCAACAACAAATCTGTGGATGTTCTAGTTATCACCGACCACTTCACTAAGTTGGCACATGCATTCCAATGCCGAGACCAGACAGCCAAGAGAGTGGCTAAGAAACTTTGGGATGGGTTCTTCTGTGTTTATGGCTTTCCACAGCGTATCCACTCAGACCAGGGGGAGAATTTCGAAAGCGAGCTGTTGGCTGAACTTTTGGAGTTGAGTGGTGTTGGCAAATCTCATACCTCCCCTTACCATCCCATGGGCAACGGGACCACAGAGAGATTTAACCGCACCCTTGGGAACATGTTGAGATCTCTCCCCCCCAGATCAAAACAGAAGTGGCCTCAAATGATTCAATCAATGACGTTCGTGTACAACTGTACTGCCCATGAGACTACAGGTTTTGCACCATTCTATTTGATGTTTGGGCGGGTTCCCAGGTTGCCGGTTGATCTCATGTTCCAGAATGTTCTCCATGATGACACCACTTGTGACTACAACACCTACGTCAAATCGCTGGTGGATGATTTGCGCATGGCCATGTTGCGAGCTCAAGAGAACAGCACGATGGAGCAGAAACACCAGTCTGGCCAGTACAACAAAAGAGCCAAAGGCCTACCTTTGTCACTGGGAGATCGAGTGCTGGTGGCCAATAAGGGGATCAGAGGCAAACGGAAGCTTTTGGATAAATGGGATCCTGTTGTCTATACTGTAGTGGCCTCAAAACCCACCCTACACATCTATCAGATCAGGGACCAAGCCGGCAATGAACGTGTCGTACATCGTAACCTCCTGCTTCAAGTGAACTTCCTGCCTCTGGACGTTGCCCCAGACGATGATGTTGCTCCAGTACCCTTGCCCGCCCCTGACCTGTCCGATGTGTCACCTACTTCAGATGAGCAAAGGAGTGAAATGTCTGTATTGGGGTCTTCAGCATCGGTCGCTCCATCCCTGGCTGATTCCCTCCAAAACCCTTATACTTGGGATGGTGACCGTGTTGCTACGTGGGTCCGTCAGCAATCCTCTGTTGGTGGGTCCTCTGCCGCTGACCGTCCACCCTCATCCCTTGCAGCAGTCAGCCAAGTTCCCAGTAGTCCAGCTTCTGATGTGGCCGTTTCCCCCCCTCAACGAGTTACGTCCCCCCGCCCCGATCCGCCACACATTTCAGGTGCAGTTAGTCTCCTTACCTCACGGTTTGGTAGAGTCATCAAGCCTGTGTGCCGTTTGATCGAGTCTATGGCACAGCTTGAGTCCATTCTGGGGATTGAGCCTGTGCCTCGTGCTGTTATTCATGTGTAGAGCAGAGTGGCCTTCTGCGGGCATGTTTTTTTTTTTTTCTTCCTTTACGAAGGTATTGGGTTGATGGCTTGTTCTTTGGCCTAACTTTATGGTGTTACGGTACTGTGTTGTGTGATCCCTTGTCATTCATGTGCACACTGTCTGGCCTGAGTATGTGTGGTGTATAGGGCACCCCACCTTGTCTGTAGAGTGCTATGAGTCTTTGCTAGGTGCCGAGCGGGTCTCTGATGCTCTTATCCTTTGAGTAGGAAGTTTATATTGCTGCTTTGTTTTCGTATTGTTATGGCTGGATTGTTGTGATTCTGCACTTTGTTTATGTTGCAAGATTTTGTGTAATTCTAGAGGGGTGAGTGTAGCAGGGTCAATTACACACTGACAAATGATTATTTTTATTAATTACACAAAATTGTAAATAGTTATATTGTAAACCGTTTACCTGACATGAGAGCGGAACGCATTTCGCGAAGCCCCTGTACCCCCCCACGTACCCTTCCGGGGGACACACCGCCCCTCATTGTGTGTCGTTCCTGCCTTCACCTCTTGCCCCTTTTGCCGCTGCATGCTACGGGAGATGTAAGCAGCACTGTGGTCGGGAACCCGTATTTCTGTTTTGCATATTGTCCATCACATGGGGGCTGATATCTTTGTGTTGTCTCACTTGTTTAGGGGCTAACTCCATGCTATGTGTGACGAATGTATGTTTTTGCCTCGTTAATGCCAGGTATGTCTTTTAATATGTCAGGCTACTCTTGCCCCTTTTTGCCGCTGCATGCTACGGGAGAGGGGCTAACTCCATGCTATGTGTGACGAATGTATGTTTTTGCCTCGTTAATGCCAGAGTGCCAAATAAAAGGAGATCGCCTCTGAGAAGTCCTGGTGTCCCGACGTGATTCATCACACAACGCAGAGATCCACACCGGTTACACATGCTTAAAGAAGTTGTCTCCACAGGGGGTCCGCATTCAGGGATTTTTTCTGACTTGAATGAGACTTGTATGACAGGTGGCGGATGTGCTGTGGAACTCCTGTCTCACTACCATTTTTCTTCTCAGTAGCTACTTCATTTTATTTTCTTCTTTTTGTTTCTTGATGGCTCAGACAACATTAGAGTCGCAGGAATTTGATGAATCCACCCAATTGTACCATTTTCTGTTGGGTACTTAAAACCTAAAGCTCTATCTCTAACACAAACCTGCAGTGTTAGAGGAAATACAGAACACAACACATATTTCCCTAAACTCTTGAAATGCTACAAAGGTCTTAACTTGTATCTGTTCTCTTTGTAATTTCAGTCGGCTGATGTTACAGCACTTCGGACAGTTGTCCTTAAAGGCCTGCCAGTTATCCTCAGTGAGGACTCCACTGAAGTTTACAGGACTTGCCTCGTAAGTAAAAGAAACACTGATATCAATTTATTGACAAATCATGTTTATTATGTATTTCATAGCATTGTAAAATATTTTGATTAGAATTATTTTTGCCAACAAAGTTTAAAAATTCCCTTTGATTAAACAGTGCATAATGTCTTTAAAATGAGCTCAACTTTACATTCAGCAGTAAAGCAGCATACAGACAATATACACTCATTTTGCTGATATTACTTGCATGCCTAAACTTTCACAAGTTTTTGAATGCAGTGCTGTAGGGAAGTGTTTTCACAATGTGATATTAGTACTTTTACTAAAGTAAAGGATCAAAATACTTTTTTCCACCACTGTTCATAATGTGTTCCCAAAGTATCAAATCCAAATAATCTAAATCAAATAACTAAAAAAGGTCAGTCAGGACATCCCTATTGATCTCATAAATGATCAGAACCATCATAAATGATCAGTACCAGCACACACACACACACGCACACACACACACGCACACACACACACACACACACACACACAAAGGGGAAGACCACATTCAATAACTACTCCTGTGTGCTTGCAGGACACAGCGAAAGAAGAGGAACTCGCCGCAGTCACAGTTGGGGTGCTGAATGTGATTGAAGATGCTCAGCAGCAGGGTCCAAATGCAGCGCACCTCCAGCCCATCTCCACTGCCATCATACTTGAGGAAGGTACCGTCATGGACAATGTCCGAGACTTTCCCCAGGCAGTCTGCCTTCTGTTTGGGCTCATGTATGCACTTCACTTGGACTACCCAAAATCCATGGAAAACACATTTAAATTCATTCAAGCAGTCATGCTTGGGCTGGGAAACAAAACCCTACCTCCAAAATTGATGACTCTGCAGAACAAACTAATGGCATAGGCCATTTTAAATAGCTGAGTATAATGTACGGTATGTCTTTGCACTGTACAGATTTTGCAGGTTATAAGGGAATGTTTACTGTTCCAAGAAATATTATGTTGATAGTGTTTGTAAGACAGTGATGTATTTTATGTTATTTTATCACTGCTGCGCATTTTATACCATGGAAAAATGTTGATTGTACTTCCAAGTAAACAAAGAGTTAATCAGAAATGAGGGACATGGGTAGGTTCAGAAGGCAAAGAGGCAGGGAGGTGCAGAGGGAGAAAGGGAGGTACACTCTAAAAAAGAATACACTGGCTCAACTTAAAAAAAATTGAGGTAACAATTTGCATGGATCTTTTTAAGTAATGGCAACTTAGTCATTATTAAGTTCATTCCATGAGGCTTTTATAGTTATACTAACTCAAATTCAGTGAAGTGCTTAGTTCAACAAGCAAAGTAGTCAAATTGCTTCATTTAAGTTAGTCCAACTTATTTATTTTACTTGCACTCTACTCAAAAATGTCCATGCAAATTACCTTAATTTTTTTGAGGATTAGCAACTTATTTCACTTCAGTTAAAATAAATTAACAAGATAGCAATTTAAGTTTTAATAAACTTTATTTTTGTTACCAGTTTCAGTTTTTTTAATAAACAATGCCAACAACTGTGCACCAAATAAACACTGCCCACCTCCAAATATCGATAAATAAATAAACCCACAACTGAATTAGTTCTAAACAAAACTAAAATGAATGAATTTTAAATAAATAAATTAAACAAAATAAAATAAACACAACACAAACATACAGCAATTAATAAAGGGAGTTTTGGACGATCTTTAAGTGCATGTGAAGGAATAAAATACAACAAAAATACTGTGCACTCACAACGCACAAATTAAGTTGTGTAGTGTTGGCAAAAACACATTAAATGGCAAAACATAACTTGCCTGAAGAAAAGTGAAACATTATGTAAACACACACCTAAGTACATGTCAATACTCAAGTCTCCCTTCTCTTACAATAATTCTTTTTGGGTTAATCACAGGAAAGAAAGGAAGAAGCCAAGTTTTCAATACACATCAATATCACACAATGGAATACATCACAGTTTGAACCACCAGAACCATGTGACCATAAAATCACAATAAAACCCCTGAGAACATGTCTTAATAACAATTAACACTTAACTCAATCCTTACAAGAGTTTATTTTTTAAGGACATTACTTTGGGACTTGCTTTAAGACCATCGAGCTCGAGGAAAATCTTTTGAAACACTTCAAAAGTGTTTCTCAGTTGCTTCGGGTATCTGAGGTTGAGGGCATAAATCAGCCCCATCAGCAAGGCACAGGCTCTTGGGACATCCAGGACCTCAAGGACTGCTGCTCCCTCGATCACAAGCGTTGCACTTGATGGATCAGATGTTGTGGCACCTCTGGTTACCGCAATCTTCATGACATCATTAGCAGTATCTCCAACACCATCCTTCCAGAAGTAGGAATCAATGTCAGTATTTTTAAGAGGACATGAAACACTCAACCAGGAAATGAGACTCAGCAATCAGCTATATTCTGGAAAGTTGCTCGTAGCAGCTTTAAGTTCAGATACTATACTTCGTTACTAGTCTTTTTAGATATGGTTGCTTCAAGAGGACATGCAACAGTCAACTAAGTTGTAATGGTTTACTGAATGAACATCCCCTCTAATCAACCATTATATACTAAACATGATAAATGTAAGCATTTAGGAGAAAAAAAGAAGCTCCGTTTTAGATTTCATAGCAAAGGCACCACCACATTGCCGTACCCTAGCATGTGACGTCATGTGTTTGGTGCGCTCAGACAGCACAATGCCTTTACAGTAAAAATAATAAAAGTATCATGTTTAGTATATAATGGTTGATTAGAGGGGATGTCCATTTAGTACATCATCATAACTTAGTTGACTGTTGCATGTCCTCTTAAAGTAACCATATCTAAAAAGAATAGTAACAAAGTATAGTATCTGAACTTAAAGCTGCTACGAGCAATTTTACATAAAAATAGCTGATTGCTGAGTCTCATTTCCTGGTTGTGAAATATAACATTTTGGTTTACTGGGTCAGGTTGTCACCATTTCATGACCTAGACATGAGAATCAACAATCTACTATCTTTCTCCAGAGTTGGTTATGGTAGTTTTAAGTGTCTGATTAACCTACCAACTGCTCTCTGAAGAGGTCCTCCTCCTCCTCTCTCAAATATACCACCAAGGTACGGATAGCCACCTCCCTTCTCCTGTCCACAGAGTTGTCCTGTGAAGTGGAAGAAAAATGTTTTTAAAGAAAGCTGAAATTGCAAATTTCATTTTAATAAGGGTTTTAAATTTAACTTTTGTTTTTATGATTACTCTCCTCACAGTGCATTTGTTGTATAATTAAGAATGCAAAGTTTTGGTTTTAATTTATTCATCATTGTACTTTGAAGCGGCTGATGAGAATATTATCCCCTTTTAAGTATTGGGTTGCAAACAGTAGCCTTTTAACACCTCCAGGAGACAATGAGCAATGTTAGCATTAATTTTAAATTGTAATTTTGGCCAATTGTCAAATTTCCAAAATTCCTTACATGGTGAATCTGAGATGTTGTATAAACCATACACCAAATACTACACCAAACAACTTGAAAAAGTGAATTTTCCTGACTGAAATTAACCATGTTACATTAATTCATACCTCGAGCAGCATGTTCTGTATGCGCTGAATTTTCATTTTTGCAGCCCCTCCTCTGGAGGACACCAAGGACATCACTTTTGGGGTGTACTGGTCCAGTTTTGCCAGGAATGTGCTCTCCAGGTCGATGGTGGTGATTCTCCTGAATTCTTGGTTGATCTGTAAAAACAAAAACACAAATATAAGGCACAATCTGTTAATATAGAAAATTAACTTTAACGTCACACATACTGCAAACCATTTAATGAAAAACTGTTTACCTGAGCTGCATCAAAAAGCGCAGGCCATCTCTCTTTAATTACACTGATGTGTGGTGCCTCGTGAACCACTTCCTGCCTCCGGATGGAGAATGTCTTTGCCATTTTTTCACTGATGATCTGCCTGTTGTTCTTCTTTTTTACCTCATTAAGGAGCTCCTCTCTTTCTTGT
The DNA here is from genome assembly GCF_037954235.1 of Aulostomus chinensis. Classification (NCBI taxonomy): domain Eukaryota; kingdom Metazoa; phylum Chordata; class Actinopteri; order Syngnathiformes; family Aulostomidae; genus Aulostomus; species Aulostomus chinensis. Next base: position 1,810,936 of record NC_141332.1, on the reverse strand, counting down.
TCCAGTGAGGCTTCCGTTTCTCCTTGTGAGTGAGGGGGCAAGTAATTCACTTCTGCCTTTCTTGGCCTTTTTATATTTTTTGCAGGAGCTTTCTCGTTTGCACGCTTCTTTGCAAGGGAGTTTGCTTCAAGTTCAGGGCATCCTGCTGATCTTAACTTGGATCTAAAGTTGCCCATCTTGTACTTTAGTCTTTGTTGCCATGCATAGCATCCATTGTACGATCCCGGCTCTTTCAGGCAAGGATGTTTCTGTATTAGTGCCTCAGCAACATTGGACAGCTGAGCACTTGTGGGATATGCAACACATTGAAAGATGCATTCAGCCAGCTTTTCAAGGATGTCGGGGAGGATTGCAGTGAAGTTGAGCTGAGTTCCATCCTTTGTGAAAGTTTCATTCCCTGTGACAAGGACAAGCTCTGTGCTGTAGGAAAAGCGAGGTACTGGAAACTCAGTCGGCCATTGTTGTGATCGCTGAGCACCATGTTCAGGCGATGAAAGAATCAGCATATCCTGCGATCCAGGGGACCTGCTGCTGCTGCTGCTATGAGGATGGATGGAAGTCACTGCAGTGCTGACTGAAGTTGCTGAACTCTGAATGGAGGTCAACGATGTTCCGTCAAAGGAACTATCCAACTCAGTTAAGTTCAGCGTACATGTTGCGGTGTCAGCAATCTCAACAACCTTAATTGTGTCCTTGTCCTTGATTTCACAAGTTGAGATAAGAGAAAAGTACTCATCTCCGAAGTAGACATCCTTAAAATGCAAGGCAAAATTGCCCTCAAGCCCAAATGTCTCTCGCACAATACCCTCAAGTTCAACCACAGTTCCAGGGATTCCATGTGGTAAGTAAAGTCTTCTAATGTCATGGTCCGATAGAATAATGCGAAGTCTGGCTTGGTAAGACATTGGAGCATCTGTAAAAGAAACATCACTTCAGTTTTGCATTTAGAATACATCCAGTTACATCCCCTTAAAACTAACTATCTGAGAGCATTAACACTGAGTATTACTCGAGATATAGGCTTTGGAGTTTTCAATCATATTTGCAATTTAAACTTACATGCAGAAAGGGACCACACTGCTGATTACATCTTCAAGGGATTAGCTTTCACATCTTACTTTTTTTGGGTCCAAAAGTAGACCTCTACAGATCCTACTGCAAAACTAAGAACCCATTTATATGTATACACCTAAGGTTTGACTAAATGTTTGAGACATCCATTTATTCTGTTTCACAGAAACATGAAGCATAGCAAGATTTGAAAATTCCTGCAGCTTAGAATAATGTAACTTAAAAAATCTACAACTATGACATTTCACTAACTGAGTTCTATCAGGTTCATATACATGACTACCATTCAGAGTTTCGCATCACTTACTCATCAAGAGCCTCATCCCCTCTCATTTCTGATCATGTGTCGTTTGGATACAGGCAAACAAATGACAAGTTGTAATGACCACTTTGCCATCTATGATAGATAAATGTAGCGCTTGAGGGTCACCATACGCTTGCCTGCAACAGTGTATGCTGCCAGTGGAAAGATGTCAGACAACTCATGTGGCTCAATCACCTTAATACTTCTGGAGTCTTCAAGCTCATAGCTTCTGAGATGTTCAGTGTACCATGCTTTTAAACATTTCACAATGAAGCTGACCTTCCCATGTACAACAACTATCTGAATCAACTCCACAAAATCTGGCAAATCACCCGTTGAACTATGTGCCAAAATCATTCCAGTGGAGTAACTTGTGCCACTGCAACACACTGTGTTTGCCATCTGGACAAATGACTCACCAGGGAATTTCGTCTCCAGTGCTTCCTTAATGTTATCCTTCAGCACAGTCAGATCCACTGTTGACAGTTTTGTTACCTGTAGAGATGGTTGAACGTTAGTACCGTGTTGATGGTATGCAACCATTAACTGATGCTTCACTGCAAGAGACAACAGAATGTTTCGGAAGCTATGGGTATGCCTGACCACACGCTTAAAAAAGCTGTGTTTTGCTTCGAAACGCATAGTCCACAGAGAAACTAGTGGGCCAAAAGCTTTTATCAACTGTGGGTAGTGTTGTAGAAAATGATGCTTTGGGATTAATCTTTCCTGAGGAAATGCATCCAAGAATCTGTGCCGATGTTCAGAAATCTTGCTGTCAAGGAAACAAATGGTTAAGTCTGTATGAACAGGAGAGAGGACAAGTTCAACTATGTCCTTGAGGGTCAGAAGGACCAGCCATGTTGGTTCATTCTCTGGTATTCTTTCTCCAACTATCAGGGGAAGAAGGCGAAGCAAAGCCCAATTTTCATGGGCATTCCCACTGACAGTTTTTTTTTAGGCCAAAGTCAATGGAACTGGTTGTGGTGCATCCGTTTTATCAGCCCATCTGTAGGGGAACTCTTTAATTAATTTATTTAGTTCCTCAAGTGTGAAATACTTCCTCTTGATAAAGGCATTTAGGCACAGTGCTAACTCTAAAGGTACAATACCTTCAAAGAGATCATGTAGCAAATCAGGTGGGTAACCAGATACAACATCAAAATGCTTTAGCTTTTCAGTCAGTGGGCACTGTTTCTTTACTCCATAACAATGAAGATCACTTTTATCTTGCTGCACTGTCTGCACATGTGCTCTGTGGTCTTGTGTTGTCCTGGGATAAAATGCTCCAGTTCTAACTTCACTTACTTGGAACTGGGATCTTTCTCCAAGACAGAATCTGCAAATATGTGTACTTGAGAAGTTCTCCACAAATCCTCCAATAGAGTGGGCACCAAGGTTATCTGCAACAACACAATACACAGTACCTTTGACTCGTGTGCCTAATGAGGGAACGTAAAGTCCTTCCTCTTCTAAGCTGGCGAGATCTTTCAGCAGTGGTTCTAAGACAGCACTATAGCCAAACTCTTTTATATCATTAGCCTTGCAGAGAATGGCAAGGTAGATGGATGTCAGCGAGGATCTGAGCAATGGTGGCACATTAGCTAAAACCCAATAGACTGCAGTAATTTTGTGCTTTTTTTTCTTGATGTGCCAAGTGGATTGCACACTTCAAAATCATCCACATATAGAATAAGTGAAATGGCTGGATTGTTTTCTGATAGCAATGTATTGTTTTTAAAATTTGTGCCATCGTGAAATGATTTGTATTGAGTTTCAGAACTGCTGTCTGTCTCACGACTGTGTGTGAGCAAATCTTGGATCTCTTTTTTCTTCAAAACCTCATGTAAGGACTTCATAATAGGTACATATTGGAAACTTCTCTGCTCCTTGGCACTGAGTATATACTAGTATATAATACTCAATGGGTTCCACCACAGAAAAATGTTCCTTGAAATACTCTCTTCTTTTGTAGGAAGTGGACAGAGGACCATTAGTACCTAAAGCTAATGTAAATGGATTGCACTCACACAGCTTTGTCACCATCTGAGATTATCAAATCATCAATCTGACAATCATGCTTTTTTAAGCATGACTGTAAAATATCTTTTAAAATGGGACTTGAAGCTGATGAAGAAATAAAGTGCATTTCTTCCACTAACTCATCAATGCATCTTTGTGGCACATTGAATATGCTTTCCAATTTTAGCAACAAATGGGCTAAATTTTTCTCAATCACATTAGGCAATTCTCTCATTTCATCATTTTCATGTTCTTCAATCACTGCATCTTCAGAATCCTCCTCAACAACAGGACTGTCCCCTGCATTTAAAGGATTGACATACGTCTGCAAAAGCTCAGGCTTAAAGTCATCCAGTGAGTGAGGAGTGTGTTTGCGGCTCCTATGAGAGGCAAATGTTCCATAAATGTTTGTTTTGAAATGACAGTTTTCAAAAACACAACACACAGTTTCCAGTTTCTTTAAATGACGGCCAATATGCTCAAAGTATTCTCTTTCTGTGGAGATAGTGTTTAAAGAACAGCAAGGACATTTAAAAGACAAGATTGCAGTGTGTGTCACCGTCTCACGGGTCGAATGGCTTCTTGACAGATGGGTTCGGAGGCTGCCCCATGTTTCAAATGAGCAATAACACTCCCAATAAAGGCAAGGGAGAAATTCTCCACCATGGCCATGTCTGAGTCTATAATGCTTGAAGAGGTCAGTCTTCCTTGGCGTTTCAAATTTGCAAATTTTACATGCCCAATTCATTTTAAAAACTTATTTAAACTAGGGTACTTGAACTTAGACTCTCAAGCAATTTCAAGCTGTAGTGCTTCAGCTTGTGCAACACATGTCTTACGGTAATCTACAAAACTTGCTTGTTGCTGCATTTAAATGTTTACCATTAACAAGAAAATACTGCTTGGATGAAAAAGCACAGAGCTGGATTTCGGTCTTATACTATTTTTTTCTTATTTTTTTTTTCTTCAGAAAATTAACATTAATGGCACACTACCCTCTGATAAGCATTCAAACCTTTTGTAACAGCAGTATTATAATCCTTATGAAATAATGAAAATCCTTATGAAATTAATGGTAAAGCCTTTATTTAGATGGTATAACTATTGCTGACTTGATATGTTGCTAATTCTTTCCAAATGTTTGGCAAACTGTTTGATAACTGACCAAATATATGAAATTACGAAGGAAAAAGGCAAAGAAATGTTAAATGACAAAAGTTTCTCATAAGAATTGTAATTACTGTTAATATTAGAATGCCAAAACAGTACCTGCAAAATGTTAAAAGAATAGTTCAACTGAGCAGACTTGTCAGCAGATAAAAGTGCACATTAACAAATTTTAACAAAAGAAGGAAGATGTAGGGAGGGAGGAAGGAAGTTGAAGAGGTAGGTAGGGAGGGAAGAAGGAAAGTGAAGAGGTAGGGAGGGAGGGAGGAAGGAAGTTGTAGGGAAGGAGGAAGGAGGGTGAAGAGGTACGGAGGGAGGGAGGAAGGAAGTTGTAGGGAGGGAGGAAGGAAGGTGAAGAGGTAGGTAGGGAGGGAAGAAGGAAAGTGAAGAGGTAGGTAGGGAGGGAAGAAGGAAAGTGAAGAGGTAGGGAGGGATGGAGGAAGGAAAGTGAGGAGGGAGGGAGGGAGGAAGGTGATGAGGGAGGTAGGGAGGGAAGAAGGAAGGTGAAGAGGTAGGGAGGGAGGGAGGAAGGAAAGTGAAGAGGGAGGGAGGGAGGAAGGTGATGAGGTAGGTAGGGAGGGAAGAAGGAAGGTGAAGAAGTAGGTAGGGAGGGAAGAAGGAAGGTGAAGAAGTAGGTAGGGAGGGAGGAAGGAGGGTGAAGAGGTAGGAAGGGAGGAAGGAGGGTGAAGAGGTAGGGAGGGAGGAAGGAAGGTGAAGAGGTAGGTAGGGAGGGAGGAAGGAGGGTGAAGAGGGAGGGAGGATGGAGGGTGAAGAGGTAGGTAGGGAGGGAGGAAGGAGGGTGAAGAGGCAGGGAGGGGAGAAGGAAGGTGAAGAGGTACGGAGGGAGGGAAGAAGGAAGGTGAAGAGGTACGGAGGGAGGGAGGAAGGCAGTTGTTGGGAGGGAGGAAGGAGGGTGAAGAGGTAGGTAGGGAGGGAAGAAGGAAAGTGAAGAGGTAGGTAGGGAGGGAAGAAGGAAGGTGAAGAGGTTGGAAGGGAAAGAGGAGGGTGAAGTGGCAGGTAGGGAGGGAAGAAGGAAGGTGAAGAGGTAGGTAGGGAGGGAGGAAGGAAGGTGAAGAGGTAGGTAGGGAGGGAGGAAGGAAGGTGAAGAGGTAGGGAGGGAGGAAGGAAGGTGAAGAGGTTGGAAGGGAGGAAGGAAGGTGAAGAGGTTGGAAGGGAGGAAGGAAGGTGAAGAGGTACGGAGGGAGGAAGGAGGGTGAAGAGGTAGGTAGGGAGGGAGGAAGGAAGGTGAAGAGGTTGGAAGGGAAGGAGGAGGGTGAAGTGGCAGGTAGCGAGATGGAGAGAGGAAGGACGGGATGTTTTTGTTTTGTTTTTTAAATGAGCCTGTGTCATAATTTCTGTAGTAGAATTCATAGGTCAAGAAAATTAAGTTAAATTGACCTGAATATGATGTATGAGTAAAACTGAAGATAATTAAGCTTTCACAATACATGAATATTTAATTAAATTTACTAAAACAGATAAATAAATAAACTTTTCTTAACTCTGTTGATTTAAGTATTGCAAACTCAAATGAATTAAACAGCAGTAACTTATTTATTCTAACTTAAATTGAGTACTGCCAACTCAATGTATATAAATTAATGTAATCTAATTTATTTAAGTTAATTTGAGTACTGCAAACTCAATATATATAAGTTAATGTAATCTAGTTTAATTAAGTTCATTTGAGTTCTGCAAACTCACAGTAAATAAGTTAATTAAATCTAATTTATCTAAGTTAAAAGAAATTAATTTTTTTAAGGCAACGACTTTGCATAATTTTTTAAAGTAAAGTCAACTTATTATATTTTACAGTGCTTCAGGACCTGGGTCCCGGAACTACAGCAATGTGTCGAGGTGAGACCGGGAACACTCAACCTCTTCCACCAAATCTGACTCCTTCCCTGCCAAAGAGGTGACATTCCATGTCCCAAAAGCCAGCTTCCATAACTGGGGATCAGACGGCCAAGACCCCTACCTTGGTCTGCTGCCCGATCCACAAAGCACCAGATCCTTCCAGTACGTTGTGCAAGTGGTGGGCCCATGGGGGGATGAGCCCATGTAACCATTTCGGGCTGGACCCGGCTGGGCCCATGGGTGAAAGCCTGGCCACCAGGTAGTGGGAACTGGTATAGAACCTTTATTTGATATTTTAGGATTTTCAAGTCCTGCAATATCAAATGCTGCTTTGTCATGTACTGTTGTGTTTATGTGGTTGTTTATTTTTCTGTCATTTAAAAGATTTTCCAATCAAAATATTTAAAAAAAAATTCAACATAAACTTGACATCCCAGAGAAAACTGAGCACTGAGTGAACTCTCCAGGAGAGAAAGCAATCTTGTGAAATAGTTTCAAACAAGCAAGTTGTGTCCTCATCAGTTCATTTCTAAAACTATTGTTGTTAACATTTTCAGACTTTTTCCTGAATCTTCTCTGTTCATCCTGAAGTCTCAGTGGATATTTTGGCAAATTTTGAGATATTCCCTTAAAATGTGCCATGGTTTGTGAGGTAACAGTGACCTTGACCTTTGACCACCAAAATATTTTCAATTTGAGTCTCGAGAAAATTTGAGCCAAATTTGAGGATTAAATTAAGTAAATTCCCTCAGGTGTTCCAATGACATGGCATTCACAAAAAAGAGGCGGATGGAAACAACCCTTAAAAATAATGCCTATGGCTTAAACCCAGATGAGCTTTGAAAATTGTGACAAGATAAAATCTGATCTGGATTTTATTGTGAGCCACAGCACAGAGGCTAATGCAAGTCAAATAATCTCTTCTGAGTTCCTGAGAGCCCATGAGAAGAATGTTCTCAGTCAGCTGGAGGGTCTTAAGGGACTGGGGCAGCCAGATGATAAGAAATTGTAATAATCCAGCCAAATGTATGAACCAGTTTTTCTGCATCTTTTGAAAGAGGACAAGGCCTGATTTTAATGCAGGAATGCAGCAGCAGATAATGCTCCGAGTAGACCCCAGTATGGAGAGTGAAAGGGAGATGGTCAAATAGATTGGATCACCAGATGCCAGTGAACAGTTTCCCAGCTGCTGCTAGCTTTCCCCCATTTTCTCAAAGACTACTGATATAGTTATTTTTTTTCCTGAATCCGAGTAAGATACTCCACCTTCACAGACCATCTGTTAATGGTACTTTTCTGCCATGGTCCTTTTACAAAATGTAAGGAGATGAACTGATGTAAAGAATGTGCTGAGGTTGCCTGATTATTTTAAAGGAGACCCCAGATGGTGCCACACTGTTGGTCTGTTTTGGTGTTGTCTGTGGCTATACTTTTTTGTTGGATGCAGCCATTTTAGGTCACAACCTCATGTCCTTTTCTGAAAGGTAAGAAATGAGAACTCAGTCTCTCCTAAAGATAAAAAGTTATTGTTTTGCACTATCCAGTTGATTTGTTCAACAAATATGAATACAAATAACTATATTAATTAGTGATACAGTCATTTGCGAAAGAGACAACTGGATTTTGTAAGTTTATTACATGTGGTGGCCCAGAAGCGTGTTACAATTACTCTGCTAGGAACATGTTTTGGTTCTTTTTGTATTATTGTTCTCTCACACATGCACAGATACACAGTCGCACTCACTCGCTCATTCACACCCACACATACTCATTCACTCACTTGCAGATGTGGGCGTGCTCGCTCATTTGTTCGCAACGGCGCATGTTCTTTCTCTCACATGCGTGGTTGTGCTCATTCACTTGTTCACATCCCTACTCTTTCAATCTCACTCACTCATTTTCACCTGCACTCATTCTTTCACTCTGACACGCATAGACACACACTCACACTCACTCACTCACCCATGTACACACTTGTTATGTGCTGGCGATGTTAATACTGTTAACTGGAAAAAAAAAAAAACATGGGAAAAGTTTTATTGTAGTATGACATATTTTGTATTGTTACACACAACCTCGTGTCATTTTCTGAAAGGTGAACTTTGAAATAGATACTACTAAACCCAGATCCTGTGCTTCCTAATCTGGTTCCTCTCTCTGTCTTCCACCGCATACACAAAAAAAAAATCAAAATACACAATGCAGAGACTTTATCGGGAGACCGGGGACCTAGACTGACCCTTGCTAAAGGGAGCTGACTTCAAGGGTTACACATACTTGCCAGCTAAAAAGGTAATTGATGCATGTCATTAAAGGTAGTCACAATTTGCCCAATTGATCATATGTTGTTATGAACAAACTTGTTCTTATGTCGGACATTTTTTGGTCCCTTTTTAGTGTTACAAACTTGATAAACAAAGCCCAATGGGTATTCATTAACTTCTGGCCCCTGAAATCTGTTGTGTACCACTCATAGCTGTCAGTCACCCTGGCTTGCACAAACCTTAGTGTGCCATGTCAAAGGCAAGTCAAGTCAATTTTATTTGTATGGTGCCAAATCACAACAAAAGTTATCTCATGACACTCTGCAAGTAGTCTAGTACCTTACTCCTTCAATGAATTTGCACCCAACAATTCTCCATCAGCAAGCACATCCTGCAACAGCAACAACAAAAACCTTCCTTTTAACAGGCAGGAACGTCAAGCAGACCCAGGCTAAGTGGGGATGGCCATCTGCTTTGACCGGTTGTGGGGGGGACAGATGGACAAAGACAGCTAATGGAGGAAGACAGATATACAGAAGGAAAAAGAGATAAAGAGACAGAGAAAGGGAAGAGACTGATGGACAGATGGGGACATGGTGCTATGGGTGGCTACTTGAGCCTCTTCAGGTCTGTAGCCTCCACCCAGCACAAAAAAATATGTGTTGGTCTGACACCATTTCTGTCCTGCTTTGCTCTGCTTAGGTAGAATAAACTCAATAAATGCCAAGTCACAAGTCACTAAAACTGTGACAAAAATTCTCTTGTGAGAAAAAATGGGACTGAAACTACCTTAGAAAAAGGCTAGAACGTGCTCACAGTGTAGGGATTATGAAGTGGCATTGGAATTGATGGTAGGATTTGAATATATGGCAGAGAGATGATAAGGTAATTGGAGACAGCCTGGCCCACAGCACACTTGAACCCCAAACTGCAATGAGAGAGGGAGGAGGGGGGAGAGAGAGAGAGAGAGAGAGAGAGAGAGAGACAAACACAAACATACACAGCCTAGGGGGAGGGGTGGGATGTAACAGAAACCCCCCCCCGTGAGCCCATGGCACTGGTGATAGAACTCCCGGATAAGTGTGGGGTCAAGAATCTGGCAACATGGGATCCCAGACTGCTCCTCCGCCCCATAGCCCTCCCAGTCTTCCAAGTATTGGACTCCTGAACCATGGTGCCAAATATCCAGAAGTTGCCGGACAGTGTAGGCTTGACAGTCGTCAGTGTGTGTGTGTGTGTGTGTGTGTGGGGGGGGGGGGGGGGGGCACAAAGGACTGGAGGTCACCGTTTTGACTTGGGAATGTGGGGGGTCGATGGAAGTTTGAAGTGAATGGCACAGGGGTTAACGACAGACAGAACCTCGACTTGACCAATAAAATAGGGTGTGAGCTTCCTTGACTCCCCACTTAAGGGGAGATCCCTTGCCAAAACCCATACCTTTTGACCAGAAAGGTAGGTGGGTAGCACTCTGTTATCTCAACCACTCTGGACCGTACCTCCCCAACTACGAATGAGCCTAGTCTTTTGCCGGGTGAGAGGGACACCCAGAAACAATATGGCCACAATACATACAGGCGTTGGATTTCAGCCGGCAAGCTCGCTCCTGCAGCTTTAAATGAGCTCTACCAACCTGCATAGGTTCAGGGTGGAGAGCTCCCAGGGAAGTCTCGGTGGGGTTTGGGAAAGTGTGTTGACGAGAGCCTGGGAAGAGCAGGTGAAAAAGAAGCTGAGGCTTGTGGGAATTTTGCCAATCTCTCTCTGCAGAGTTCATGCAGCTTGTTGTTGATGCGGATGGACAACGTGATTAACCCCTCCAAAGCTCTTCACGGGACACAAGTTCATTCCTTATACTGTCTGACAGAGAATGTTGGAATATACCTTGGAGGGCTGTGTCATCCCACCTGCTCTGGACTGTGAGAGTGTGAAACTCGATAGCCATCTCAGCCACTCTCCTGGAACCTTGGCAGAGGGATCAGAGATGTTTCACCACGTCCCTGCCACAGATGGGATGGTCAAATACTTGGCGCATCTCCATCACAAAGTTCTGGTATGACTCACAGATGGCTATCTGCTGTTCCCACACAGCACTAGCCCATTGCAGAGCAGGCGCCTTCAATAGATTTATGAATGAATGAATGTGGCTGTTTTTCGGACAAAAGTGTGCACTGGGTGAGAAACAGACCAGCAGATTACAAGGGACGTGGGAATTGACGAGAGGTTGACGCAAGGTCTGGAGCTGGAGAGGTGGTTCGTGTCGCTAGTTGGCTGGTCAGGTTCTGTACTTTGGCAATGAGCTCTTGCTGTTGGTTGAAGGAGACTTGAAGATGGTTCAATATATTCCCATATAGGAGATTTAGTATTTATATTTTCCAATATATTGCAAAATATGCATTGTCAATTGAGCTGAGCGTCGGCAGGCTCTCGACCCGAGGAAACTTCAACCTGTACAAGGTAAATAGTTCTAAAAACAGACTGCTGTTAATGATCGCAAGGACCGACTGGAGACAACCTCTTTGAAAAGATAGGGAGGAACGGCATCATGAGGGTAACCTGATGGCTTCATATGATCAAACACATCCTTTAAAAGGGGCAAGGTTATCGGCTCAAACCTATCAAACACAGCTGAGGGGCAGAAGGGATGACAGTCCTTGTGGAAACAACCTTATCAACAAAGATTTTCAGGAAATGATTGCACTTTTCAGTGGAGCCTTCAAAACAGACTGCCTGAGGGACATTTAGAACAGAGTCTATGGTTTCAAACAGGAACCGAGGTGTGTGGCTGTTTAAAAGGATAAGATCAGACAGATGTTTTCTTTTGGCTTCCTTCAAAGCAAGCTGATAGTGGCACCAACAGTCCCTCAGCATTAGGAAAGACACCTGCAGTTTGCTCTTTGACACGCGTCTGGCCGTGCGAGTCGTGTCATTCAACCAGGGCTCGTATTTAGTGTAGGCAGCATAGTTTTTAGTGGAGCCAAAGTCCAGACCAAGTGACAGACCGTTCCAGAGTGAGTCATTTGACCCTCAACACGGCCATGCCCTGGGTGGTGGACCCGATCATTGAACAGGCCAATATTAAAGCGCAATTTGCAGCAATAGCCAGATTCTCTAATGTAATCTGAGCCACTGACAGCACTCATGTTGCCATAAAAGTGCAGTCCCATGAGGAATACGCTTACGTTCATCGTAAGGGTTTTCACTCCATCAATGTGCAGATCATCGATGCACAGAGGCTGGAGGGATGGACACCAATCCCGGCCGGGCAGCCATCATCGCACGCCAGAATTTCATTTCCACAATGTGAATGGGTAAGAAGCTACTGCACGATTCATGAAGCCAGATTAATTTATTTTGTCCGCGAAACATTCCAGAATATTTATCAGGAGGTTCAGGCTCATTGATCCCGTTATGTCCTCCTGCGACTGTAGGACCGCCTGTGTGAGGACGGGCTGGCCCGAATGCCGCTGGTCCTGGCGGATGACTGAGCCGGCGGACGGGCTGGTGCGGGAGCCAGCAGGGGTGCTGCACATCGGCGGCATGGCTGACAGATCAATTTCTATTAAACATATTGGTTTATTTAAATGGCTGATTCTGTGGATTTGTTGCCTTTACATCTGTGGCAAAGCATGTGGAAATGTTGCCACTTACCTTCCAGGCTCTCTGAGTCAGCGTGGGTGGCGGCGACAATCCCATCCCACAGAGGTGCTGCCCATGACTGCCGCTACCCGCTGCTCAAATTCCGTCAGGTGCCCCTCTCCCTGACCCCCATCTGTCTTTCTCCCACTCCTCCGGAGGGCAGCTGTACGACATTTTCCATATTGTTGTTTAAATTTAGATTTAAGCCAATTGATTATTGTAGTTACTGCATTTAGTGATTGCGCATTGTTGAATTTAGTGCTACGTTTAGCTTGCATTTTTTAGGGAGTTAGAACTGCAGACATTCATTAGAAATAGAGATAGGAAATCTTTCAGAGCGCTAGCAGTGGTGCAAGCTGATGACCTAGTGATGCTCACGCAGGTTTAGTGAGGAAAACTGTGCTTTGTATCACTTCGATCGTTCAGTAAAGGAGGAGCGAATACCGCGACTCATTCTCTCCGTCATTAGAAGTGGTTAAGATGTATGAACATGATGATAAACAACACTGGTGATGAGAAGGGAACTTTAACCAATAACAGTTCCGACAACTTTTTTTAAATCTCCGCAGGGGTTCGTTGCTCCAAACACACCGTGTTCACCACCTTGCACTTCTTATCCCACTCACAATGTTTATTGTTTATTCTGACACCACTGGACAGGATGTCAAACAAATGGTAAATGGACTCAATTTTATAGAGCGCTTTTCTACCTTAGCGGCACTCAAAGCTCTTTACAGTGTCATCTCATTCACCCATTCACACACACACACACACACTGATGGTGGCGGCTGCCATGCAAGGCGCCAACCTACTCATCAGGAGCAATTATGGGTTCAGTATCTTCCTCAAGGACACTTCAACATGGTCACCGGGGTCGAGGATCGAACCAGTGACCCTTTGGTTGCTAGACGGCCACTCTACCTTTGAGCCGTGCCGCCCAAACTCTGCTGTCTGTCCTCCACCTTCCCGACAAGCTCACACACCGTGAACCTCTTTTTCTTTGACATTATTTTGCGGGCGCCGACAGCGGAGACCCTATTTAAATAAATTTGTGTATTTATAGGTGGGCGTAACGGGGGCGGGCCCGGTCGCTCCGACATCTGCGCTCAATTCCACGCTGATTGAGATGTATCAAGGAAACGTGCATGGATTCTGGCGCTCACACATATTGATACATCCAGATTTTTTTGTGCGTACGCAACTTTCGCGATTCTTGCGATCGCAGTTTTATACTATGAGATCCACGCAAGTATTGATACATGAGGCATCAGGACAGTAAGGCAGGTGGAGTGAAACCACAAGCTGATCTCCTCTGTCTCACACATGGACTCGGGAATGACACAGTTAAGTTTAAAGCAGTGGAAGGATTAAAAATACAGCAGCGCCAGCAGTTTTTTTCTATTTTACTGGCAAGAGCAACTTCGAATAAAACCGACATATGGTCTGAGAACACAGGTTAAAAAACAAAACAAAACAGGTAAATCAAAAGATAAAACAAGATCAAGTGTGTGTCATGTCCAGACATAGACTGCATAAAATTAAAGGTAACGCTTTATATTAAGGTCCTTTTAATAAGCGTTAGTTAATTGTAATAAGGCCCTTATAAGTCCTTATAAGATGCTTATTAACATTATTATGTGTTTATAAGAATATATAAACATGATTAATGTCATTATAATACAGTTAATATCAGACTATAAGACATTTATTAGAACTTATAAGAAACTTGTTAACAGTTTGTAGATGCTTAAGAACATTAATAATAATTAACATAATTATAAACACATAATGTTAATAAGCATCTTATAAGGACTTATAAGGGCCTTAATACTATTGAGTATTTACCTTATCCTAAGCCATCACAACTAATTCCTTGACCTCAAAGTCTCCTAAAATCAACACGCGGTCATATTTCGGCTTGACTTCAGTCAGCAGTTCAGAAAACCTGGCGATTAAGTTTTGATCATATTTCAGCGGCCGGTAGACCATGACACATAGTGTCAGCAAAGTCCATGGAATTTATTATGTGGTGGGGGGTGTTGCCAACCAGAGGAGAAAGGATGGTGCCAAGATACTTAGCAACATCGTAAGTTACGGAGTTGATGCTACTCACAATGGGTCTGAGGGGTGCCATCTTGCCAGAGAAGACAGATGGTTTGAAAGAGTAGTGAAAGAAGCCATTCATGTCATTCATGTCATGTCAAACCAGTATCACCATCTTTGAACAGAGTAGGGGGCCTCAGACACCACCTATCATCCACCTACAATAACATCCTTAGATCCCTCCCCAGGAGGTGCAGCCAGCATTCACGCCTTCACTCAGGTGACCTGAACGACCCCTCCCAAGAGGGCTGGGAGGGGTAACGACCCGAAACTGAGGCCAACAACTCAAATGACCACCGAATGGGCCTATTGTTCTGGCCTTACGACCGCTTGTTTTTGCCACCACCCACCTGGGTGGTTATATACCTGATACTTCCCACCAGAAATTTAGAACTGAAGAAGCTTCTTGGATGAGAAGCGAAACTTCTTCATTTACAAAGAATAAATCTCTGTAAGCACCGTCATTGACATAATGCTTCTTCTCACCTTTTACCTTATCCTAAGCCATCACAACTAATTCCTTGACCTCAAAATCAAGGTTTGACCTTCAAACAGTCTTTTGAATTTGTGATCAATAGCAAAAGTGTCCTCATTTTTCAAAAATGTATCCACTGTTGTTAAAAATGTATTCTGATGTTCACTATATAGTAAGTGCTAGAGCACACTTGCATGCATGCACACACGTATGGACAAACACACACACGCACACACACACAAAGTACTGTTATTCTCGATATAGTTTTATCATGCCAAAGCTCCACTGGGACTCATTCAAATGGACTGTTTTGAAAAAAACATGTTGATAATGACCATGCAACATTTAGCTCGGGCTGGGGGAGGGGGGGTCCATTGGGGTGACTAAATGAATGAATGGATGGAGGGATAGATAGATGGATGGGATGACAGATGGATTGATGATTTGATGCGGGAAAAATGGTCCATGAGTGGTAAGGGAAAATAAGAGATGTATTGAATCCCAGCAGTGTGGTCAAGGCCAGATGGCATGGATCCTGACCATGCTATGACTGAAGGGAAACAAATACACACACAAAAAAAGAGAGCAAAAGCAGGAAAGAGAGAGACAGAAAGATAGAGTTTAGTTCAGAAAAAAGAAACAACCACCATTGCTTGTTTACTCCACCCATTTTATTTTCCAAGTTGTCTCTCAGCAAGATTGCACAAATACTACCAGGTTCATGAAACATAATGGAGGGCTGGAATATGGGTCAAGGAATAAGCCATTATAGTGATTATGACAAGGTTTAGTGAGGATCCTGATAAAGGATAATTTAAGTTCTGTGTTGGACTTGGTGGAAGTTTGCTCCCTGTGAGCGCCCTGTGAGTTTATGTTTTCAGTTATTATATGACTTTATTGCATATCCATTGGTAAACAGATGGCAGTAAAAGGAGGGCAGAGGAGCATGGGGAATTCTGAATGAATTGCTGTTCATGGTCAGTGACTGGATCCAAAAGCCACCAGGGCATTCACTAATGGAATATCAGTTTGTGTAGTCAACTTTTTACCACTAAAATGCACATCAATATTGAAATAAAATTGAAAAACAGAACTGTAAAATGAAAGCAAAAATGCCATATCCAAAGAATTTGCTCAAACCATCAACTGCACTGTAGCTGTACAGTCATTTTTCAAATGCATTAGGTGTGTGCACTGGAGTGTAACTGTAAACCCTGTAAGCTTTGAAACAGTATTTGTGTAACACTCAAAACTAAAAAAAAGTCCAGTAATTTGATTTTACACAGGTTCTATCCAGCTGTCGGACCCTGCCTACACTAGGAGCCAGTGTCAGCAGAATAAACCAATGGTGGAGGGTGCACAGAGCCTGTTCTCCCATTTTGTTTAGTAATGAGGCTTTGTCATGGCCCTTGGCATTTGCTGTGGACATGCAAGTGATCAGTTACTCTGTATATGTTCAGCCATTGTGGATGGGAACCTGCTGGTGCACAAGTGCCACATTTTGTGCACCAAAAGCCTCCTACAGACTGTGAGATTTTAGTCATCTTAACAGTTTAGTGCGAGCCACACTGAAATGGATCTAAAAATATGGGTAAGACATCGGTGCAGACTGTATGAAGATGCCACCTCCAACAACACAGGCTGCAACAGAAGTCTGGTTTGTTAGCAGATTTAGGTCACAGCAGTGGTAACACAGTGTTATGGTAATCCTACATTTCTGAAACCGTCAGATTTTGTCACAGGTTATCTTCAGTCGGAGGACTGTGATAATGTCCATCTTTGAACCTCTCACAGTGGGACAAAGGGTCACCATCTTGGAGCCACGACCAGAGATACTGTTATTTTTATTCATCATTTGTCTGAGACTGCCCAAATCACATAGTTTATACTCAGCCTTAGTAGCACCAGAGCATGGTTTAAATGCCACAGCCTACATAAATATTGTTGCTGAACATGTCCATCCCTGTACGACCACAGTCTACTCAACTTCGAATGGCTACCTCCTGTATTATTATTATTTTTTTTAATATTGTAAGCCCTCTGTGAGGGTCGAGAAGCCCAGACAGTTCCCCTTTTCACCCCAACCGGTCAAAGCAGAAGGCCGTCCCCATTGAGCCTGGGTCTGCTCGACATTCCTGCCTGTTAAAAGGAAGGTTTTCATCACCACTGTTGCAGGATGTGCTTGCTGATGGAGAATTGTTGGGTGTAGATTCATTGAAGGAGTGAGGTACTGGACCTGCTCTACTAGTAAAGAGTCAGGAGATAAATTTTGTTGTGATTTGTCTCGATACAAATAAAACTGATTTAACTTGATTACTTTACTTGATTACTTCCTGTTGAGGAAGTAATAATTATATATTTTTTTCTTTAAATCCAGTTCTACAATGTACATGTTGACAGGATGAAAACCTTTGACAAATTAATTAAATAAATGTTCATGAAATGAATTTAAATAAATGTGAAATTAAGCTATTCCTCACGGCGCTACAGACCCCTGCAGACCCCTTGGGTTCCCCAGACCTCACTTTGAGAAACACTGATTACACTACTTACGGTTTCCTTTAAGTACTGCTCCTCTGCTTGATACAAACTTTCATTAGATATTCCTAATAAATAAATGAAAGCACACGCACACACACACACAAACACGCACGCGCACACACACAGAATCACACACACAAACACACAGAATCACACACACACACAGTCAACAGTCTGGTTCCATTGCCCTCTGCACTTATTTTACTCTGATGAATAATGCATCAGCTACTGTAAATGCTTAAGTTGAATTATTAGAATGTTTTATTCAGGAAGGGACTGGGGCTGCCTCCTCCCTGCAAAGGAGGCGCTTAATCGCTTGGGCACTGTGGAACATGATTTGGATTAATTAGTAATGTGAGCGTAAGGTGCCAGAAATGTAACATTAATGCAGACGAACCACTTTGCTTACAGCTGCTTCCTCTTATCTGGCAGAGACTAAGAAATGCCAAGGTGAGGAGTTTTATCGTCAGATCAGTGCAGCAGCCTGATGTTACCTCAAAGACATGGTACCTGCACATGCTGGACAATAATGATGTTGAAACAAAACACACAAGTAGAACATTTACTTCGAGAAAAATGTATGTATGTATGTATGTATGTGTATATATAATATTAAATATATATATATATATATATTTATTTTTTTTTAAAGACAGGACTTTTTAGTGGGAAACTATTATTTGGTTAATTTTTAGCCTTCTTGAGCCTTCAGAAAACAAGGGAAAGCAGGGGTTCATCTCGATCAAGCACTGTCATGTCTGGGTTTATATCTTCCAGGCGTGCACACAGATCTGCAAATTTCCCAGTCTTCTCCAGGAACTCCGTCTGGCTGACTGTTGCTTCCAAGTTTGAAAATACTTAGTCAATAAACAGATAAAAATGATGCCAAAATAACTACAGCATGATGTTGCATTTTACAGATCCGTGCATTGTCAGGTTTGCTTGCAAGATAGCAGGAAAACAACTTTTGACATGTACCTCTGCCACACCAGTTATGTTTGCATTTCCCCATAAAGTAAGTCATTTTTTTCTATTCTTTTTCAACTTTTTGCCAAAGTAGTTTTTTTCTGTTCACTACATTGCAATTGGGGGGCTACATAATGGGGATTCCGAGATATAAAAGAAGAATTCCAGCTGTTAACTCAGATCCTGACTGTCAAGTTGTCTATCGGTGGCAAAGCTAGAGGTCCATCAGTTGAACTTTGACAGCTTGGCCCAGTGTACTTGGCTGTACCTAAACAGCTTCTCCCCCTGACATCTCTCTGGTCTCCCCCCTGGCTTTGGTTCCTGGCTGGCACCCATTACAACAGACTTGTCTTGTGAATAAATTACTTTATGTATCACCATATTACATGTTGTCTCCCTTTAGGTTGTGATTGTTGAGTAAGGCAATGACTTCTGTGAGATTTATCTCTTTTATCAGAGAGATTTCACAGTGAAAAACAATAAATAAAAAGATTGAAACCCCCCAAAAAACAAAAAAACTGTTATACACATGGAAACATGCAATATACCATACTGTACATACATGGTTTCATCTGTGCTATCCAGTAACAAAAAATATTTATATTGAATTATGTGTTATGGTCTGTTGTGGTTAGATTATATTACGAAGTAAAAAAAACTGGCACTTCTTTTACCACTAGATAGGAGCACCTGCAGCCAATCAAACTTGAAGCACTTTGTTATAATTCTGAAGGTTTTTTTCCCCACAGTCTAAATTCTTGCATGGTTGTATGATGTTTTGGATAAAAGCATCTGCCAAATAAAATAGTAGAATTGTAGAATTTACTTTTGCACCTATAAACATAAAGAAGAACACTGTCCCTTGTCTGATTTTGGCCGTCTTACATGAAGAATGTTAGATTGTTTAAATTACATAAAACAATGTAAACTGTGCCTCAAGATCAGAAATGGGAAAAATGAAGATGAAAACAATTCAGTGTACAAAAAGAAATTTTACAAAAGAAGAATTGTTAGTCTGCAGGTTGGTGCAGAAATACAATTTAAGAAAATAAAATTTTGCAGGAAGGCAGACATAAATTTATATACTAAAAAATGTTGAGTTATTTTGGTAACCCAATTTATGTGTTTCTATTGTTGAGTGAAATTTATGGGTTATTTTTTTTATAAAGAGTCATCCATTTTCTCTTTTATAGGGCTATTATTTTAACCAAATTTCTGGGTTTTCAAGGTTATGTACATTTTTTGGGTTGTTTTTCAGAGAGTAACCCAATTTCGGGTTAGAGTCTTTATACTGTTCTCATATGTATGAAACAGCTAGCATAACTCATCTCTCCAAAAAAGTTCCTCCAATGAACAGGCCGTGTGTTGTTCTTGGCCGTATTTTAATGATAAAAAGGTAAAACTGAAATAAACAAAGAAATTACAAGGATAAATATTACAGGTAGGCAATACTAAAGTAAGTATAACAAACAAAAACTGTCTCTCTAACAAGCAAATCAAGCTAACCACAGGTAAGTGTGAAAATGAATCAAATAAATATACAACAAAATGAGGTAATCTGCATCTGAAAAAACATGTTTCTACTTCCCAGGTTCTTAAATTATAATGTACTCACTGGCGATGCCACATGAACAGAACAGAAGAGGGAGTAGGCGATTCCACCAACATGTGTTCACATGTGCCTCCAGCAACGAAATGGCTGTCTGACAGGAAGTTCCCATTTAACAGGGGGATACAAAATAAAAGTTCCAACTACAAAATAAAATGTTCTTAACTTAGCCACTTACTATTATGTTACATGACAGTCTTGTTTTTTTGTTGTTGTTTTTGTAAAGTAAAAACGTATTTTTTCTTGAAGGGGAGTATATTATGGAGTTATCTCATTAACATTGTTAATAATCACACAGTTTATCAGTGTTGGGCATGTTAATTAGTTATAGTTACTTGTTACTTCTCTCAAAAAGTAACTGAGTTAGTAATTGAGTTACTCTACTATGAAAGTAACTAGTTACCAGGGAAAGTAACTATTTCCTTTTAAGTTTAAAAATGTCAAAGAATTTGTTTTTATACTAGAAAATGTCTTTCTGCACAGAGGAGCTGCTCCTCCTCTCCTCAGTATTTTGCCTATGAGGACTCTGAAGAAGTCTGAATCAACTGTTGACAACCGCAGCATGTTTTCAACAATACAACGGCCTATCAGTTCGTTAAGTTCTGTCTGTGTCACAAGTTTTTGTGGAGCGGGGCAGAAAAATCCAGCTTTGGCTGCTTGGACGGCATGGCTCCATGTCCTTCTCTGTTAGCGGCGCTCACTTTGACAGCACCTGGCTTGCTATCACCATTCGCGGTGTCAACTGTGTTTCTGGCCACTAGTTTAGTAGAAACGTGTGCCATCGAGAGTTGCTTACATTGGACGTTGACAGCCTCTTTGCTCTCGCTCTAGGACAACATAACATACACTCAACATGTACATTTTTACCTTTAACCTCCATGAAGTTAAAGTAGTGCCTATATTTCCATCTTGAAAACGCTGTCTTTCCCTGCAACTCCAGACTCACCATCTCTGATAGTTTGTGTGTGTGTGCGCTGCTACGTGCTGGGTTTGTGTATAAACCTCCGCCCACCTGATGTCTCTGGTTGGCTTAACATGAAATCTTACTCATCATTACTGAGGCGGTTATCTCACCACTCCCCTCCCCCCTCACCAAAGGAGAAAAAAAAAACACGCATTAGTGGCTCCTGTGTCTATGTGTGCTGAGTCAGATGACAGCTTCAATGAGTAGCTTCAGTAACGCGTAGTAACGGCATGTTGGTAACGATAACAGCATTGTAGTGGTAGAGAGTAAGTAATTAGATTACCCGTTACTGAAAAAAGTAACTAACGGCGTTACTTTTAATGCCGTTATTTCCATCATTGCATCTTATGTACATGAAATGCGTCCTTTACCTTTTAAAGAGGTACTAAATACTTAAGCATGCTGTATATGACTGCTATGAACATACAAGGCAATGTTGGTGGTAATAATAATAATCTTATTAACCTTTATTTTACCAGGTAGTCACTTGAGATCAGGTGATCTCTTTTCCAAGCAAGACCTGACCAAAATGGCAACATCTAAAACAAGCAAAATAACACAAAATCAGACAAGAACAAACAAAGCGACGTGGTACAGAGAACAAACGAACAGTGAAACAAGGCCAGAAGTAGATAAAAGTTGAAGCAAGGAGGCAGGGGGAGGCTGGGCTTTACAAAGGATCACTGAGGAGAAAAGGTCAGGTTAATGGAAATGTGAATACATTATCCAGCAAAACAATTACATTGTCCCATTTCAGTCTTTAAAATGTCCAAAGTCTGTGTTTTAAAATCAGATATGGTGGTGAGAGCTTGCAGTTTGAGAGTTTTTTGAAGTCCATTCCAGGCAACCGGAGCAGGAAACAAAAAAAAAAAGCCCTTTTCCCAAACTCAGTGCGAGTTCTGGGTACTGAGGCATGTAAATGATCCTGTTGTTGTTAAGTTGTAAGACATGTTTGGTGTGAATGTGATGTATGAAGACAGATAGAACGGAAGGTTACCAATGATGGCTTTGTAAATGAAGGTGTACCAATGATGCAGTCTACGGACAGAGAGAAGTCCAGCTTACCTTTGTGTACAGAATGCAGTGATGGGTTAATACTCTATAGCCAGTCATAAATCTTAAAGCACCATGGTAGACAGTATCCAGCATATGCAATGTGGTGGAACAAGCAGACATGTATAAAACATCACCATAATCAAGAACTGGTAAAAACGTAGCAGCAACAAGTCTCTTTTTTGAAATAAAAGAGAAACAGGACTTATTTCTGAAATAGAAACCCAGCAACACTTTTAGTTTTTTTGACAAGTTTTTGACATGGGGTTTAAAATTAAGTTGATCGTCTAATATAAAACCTAAGTATTTAAAAGTCGATACGTGTTCAATTTGCACTCCTTGCGAGGTGTGAATAGAAGGGGCATGTAGTTTTTTGTTGGATTTAGTGAAGATCATGAATTTGGTGTTGTCTGGATTTAGGACAAGTTTTAATTGCAGTAGCTGGGTTTCTTTTTCCTTAAAAGCAAGTTGTAAAAGTTCCAAGGTCCTAGACAAGGTCGCAGCACAACAATGAATGACAGTATCATCAGCATAAAAATGGAAGTTTGCATAAGAAACATGTTTGCCAAGGTTATTAATATAGAGCGTAAACAACAATGGACCTAAAACTGAGCCTTGCGGCACCCCCTTGTGGACAGATAAAACATCACAATAGAAACCATCAGCATAAACACATTGAGTCCTGTCAGACAAATAATTAGAGAACCAATCAAAAGCAGAGCCAGACAATCCAATATTACATAGCCTTTCTTTCATAATCTTATGGTCTACAGTGTCAAACGCTTTTGAGAAATCAATAAAAAGAGAAGCACAATGTTCTCTCCTATCAAGAGCTCAGATTAAATCATTGACTACCTTCATGGTGGCTGAGACTGTGCTGTGGGATTTTCTAAAGCCAGATTGGTTACAGGATAAAATATTATTTAAATGAAGAAATACCTTCAACTGGTTACTTACCAGGCTGCACGGTGGTGCAGTGGTTAGCACTGTGGCCTCACAGCAAGAAGGTTCCAGGTTCGAGTCCCGGCTTGGGCACGGAATCTTTCTAATGGAGTTTGCATGTTTCTCCCCGTGTCTGCGGGTTCTCTCTGGTACTCCGGCTTCCTCCCACAGTCCAAACACATGCAATTGGGGACTTGGCTGATTGATATTCTAAATTGACCGTAGGTATGAATGTGAGTGTGAATGGTTGTTTGTCTCTCTATGTCGGCCCTGCGATGGACTGGCGACCTGTCCAGGGTGTACCCCGCCCGTTGATGCTGGGATAGGCTCCAGCCCCCCCACGACCCTTAATGTGTAGGAATAAGCGGAAGATGACGATGGATGGTTACTTACCAGTGATTCCAATATCTTGGCTGGTGCTGACAGGATAGATATTGGTCTATAATTGTTGAGATCTGAGGATTCACCACCTTTTAACAGGGGAAAGACATGGGCCTTTTTCCAGATCTTGGGGATTTCTCAATGATAATAATAATAATATAATAATGGCTGTCTGCCATTAAAAATAAATTGGGCCTGGAATCCTAGAAGAAGAAGAAGAAGCACAGTAGGCGGAGGTTGGAGTTCTCAACTTCTCGTTTGATTTGGATCGTCGCCTCGCACTCCCTGTGTTTCTCCTGACTCATGATGTGAACTCCATTAAAAGGATTCGCCTTATGTATTCAAGTTATGGATATGTTGTTAGCAAAGATTGTATAACATTACATGCTTGTACAGTATTGATATCACGTAAAGTTTTTTCTGTGTCCATGTGTCCCCTTTGCTAAGCCCTGCCTTACACATAAACATATCAATGCTGCCTGTATTAATGAAATAAAATGTACTTGTGCCTTATCCTCAAGCTGTTATGAATAAAAATGAGCCAGATACAGAGTTGGCAAGAAGACTCTAAGGCACACAATGAAGAGTCCTGGGCTATGTAAGTACGATTTTGCATACTAGAAAGTAAATATGAAATGGGGAAATGTTGCCATACCACTATTTTTTTTTTTACGGTATTTCAAATTTTTGTTTTCTAACTGAGTGTTTCTCAACTGGTCTGTCCTCAGGACCTTTTTTTTTTGTCATGCACACATCCACGCCCCACTCAAAATGTACCCACAAGTCAAGACCTGTTCAAACTAGATTTAATTTGGCTTTGTTGAATAGTTCACCACTATTATACCACAAACTGAACATCTGTTATCTTGCTGAGGATTCACTTTGAAGGCAACATTCACTTACTTTTATCTATCTTTCTTTGTGTTTGTCTTAGGTTGGAACAAATATGGTGGAGTATCTCCAGCAGGCCAAGCCCTACTTGTCAGTCCTGGCCCTGGGAGAGCCTCAGGAATGTGCATCTCAGGTTTTTGTCATCTTTGCAGGCCAGGCACTCCCTCAGCCAACACTCCTTTGGGCATTTGATGTATGTTTTAAGGCGTTCTACGTTTTCGACATCATCTACCCAAGGAGTGTTCTCCTGCCTGGGAGTTTCTACAACAAGTAGTTTTCTGAGATAGAGGGACCAGAGTCCAAGCCGGTCAAATTTTTCAAAACTGCATTGCTGAATTGGAGACTTAAGTAACTGTGTAAACCACCTCTGTTCCAAAAATGTTTGACATAAGTCAGATCCAGTTATGAAATTTTATCTTATGTTTGAGAATGCTTTGTGTTTTCATTTCCAGTTAAGTTACCCAATTTCTGTCAAATGTTTGACAGTTGTGTTTTGTAAACTAAATACATATTCTTGTAAAAATGTTCATTCTCATTTTTTGCTTTTATTGATTTTAAGTATATTTTTAATGGAATAAAATAATTCTTATAAGTAGTTGGGAAGGAGTAGGACGAACCAGCAGTAAAAATGTATTTATTATTTATTATTATCAGCCCCCCGCAACCCTTAACAGGATAAGCGGAAGAAAATGGATGGGTGATGGATGGAAAACCTTAGTAATTACACTAAAGTACTTCAAGGTTGCTCGGCTGCAGGTGCTACCATCTAGTGGTAGAAGAAGTGCAGGGTTATTTTTTGTTTGTTTGTTTGTTGTCTTAATATAATGGAACCACATCTGACCACAATTAATAATTCAAAACCAACAATATTAACCCTTAAACCTCAAGACTCATTCTACCCCTGAAGACAGAGAGGAGAAGGATTTAAGTGCCTAGGTGTTCCCTGAACTGTTGAGTCTTTAAATGTCTCTTCAGAGTATAAAGGGACTCTTATGATTGTATGGAGTTGGGTAGTTCTCCATTTGGGAACAACAACAACAGAAGCGAAGGGTCTACCTAGAGATTTAGAGTCTAGGGCTGGGATTCAGAGGCAGAGTGTAGTGGGCTAGAGGGAGTGTAGACCTGAATGAGGGACTCCAGGTCAGCAGGAGCTGTTCTTGTCACTGTATTGTAAGCAAGAAGAAAAGCTTTGAATTTGATTTTAGCTGTGAATGGAAGCCAGTGAAAAGACGTAAATAGTGGGGTGACGTGCAATTTTGGGCAAGTTAAAGACAAGACATGCTGCTGCATTCCTGACCATCTGCAGATTCAGACACTTCTCCCCATCATAACACTCTGAAGGATCTACCTGTGAGGTAGGACTTGAACCACAACAGGACAGATTCTGAGATGCCGTGTTCAGAGAGTGTGGAGAGGATCATTTGATAGTTCATAGTGTCAAAGGTGGGAGGCAGAGGACTGACCAGCAGCTCTAGCCAGTCACAGGGATTCTGTGACTGATAGAGTGCAGTTTTAGTGGAGTGGTCACACCTAAAGCCAGATTCATTGGACTCAGATGCTCCGAAACTAGGTTTAAGACTGCACATTCAAGTATTTTGGACAAGAATTGCAGAATTGAGACCAGCCTGTTATTTCCATTCTGGGCAGGGTTGAGATTGGGCTTTTGAGCAGCGGGATGACCTGAGCTTGCTTAAAAGCAGTGGGAAAGACACCAGTCTCCAAGGAGGAATTGACAATGTGTGTGACTGCAGGTTTTATTTTCAGCAAGATGGTCTGCTGGATGTTGGTCAGTATTGGATTGAGAGGACAGGTTATAGGCTTTGAGTTCAGTAGAAGTCTGGAGACCTCATTCTCACCTGGAGGAGCAAAAGAGCAGAGTGAAGTAGCAGGAGCAGGTTGGAGCAGACTGAGCTGGTCAGTCTCAGAGAATTGGTTGCTGATTGTGGCCACCTTCTCAGTGAAGAAGAAGGCAAACTTGTCCAGGGTCAGTGCAGTGGAAGTCTGAGCAGCTGGAGGAGAGAGTAAGGAGTTAAATACCATGAACAGTTTTCTTGTGTCAGAAGCAGCACAGATCTTGTTCTGATGAAAAAGTTTGCTTTGCAGACTGTAGGCAGGAAGTGAGGGATGCAAGTTTTTTTTTTGGTCGGAGGACAACTCAATGGGTTCTTGCAATGTATGCCACTTTACTTCTGTTCCTTGTATCCTTCGTTTCCTGCCTAAAGTCCCGCCCTGAGTCCTACTTTTTGTCCTCTCAAAACTTCAGAGAGCCATGGACTTGGTGGATTTTTCTTGGCTGGTTTAGAAACCAGGGGCAGAGTTTATCCAGAGAGGATGCCAGAGGGGAACAGTGTTTCTGTTGTTGTCTGTAGCCTCATTAACAGACAGTGAGGAAGGAAACTGTCTGTGGGGTGCCTGCATTTGTGGAAAGGTGGCTGAGAATTGTACCAAGAAATGGTCAGAAAGGTGTAGTGGGGTAACTGTCACATCTGCTGTGGAGCTGTTACCAAGTCAAGAACTTTGCCAGCTTTGTGAGTGGGAGGAGAAGGAGACAGTTTGAGATCAAAAGAGGACCAGAAAGTCATTCAACTGTGTCTTGTCAATGTGAATGTTCATGTTTCCCATGACAATCAGTGGTGTGCTATCATCAGGGATGTCAGAGTAACATGTCCTTTTCTGAGACAAAGCTATCCAGATTACCCCCTGGTGGTACAAAACCAGAATATACAGTATGCTTAGCTATGCTTATCCATGCATCAGCAGAGTATACATTGAGACTTGCATCAACACATCTTACCACAGTGGAGCTGCTCCTGCACAATATCTAGTACATGTTTATTTGCCGTGGCAAAAGGAGTTGGTCTGGCGATGGTAGGCTACTGCTTCTCACTGAAAATTTGTGAATGAGTAGAAGAGAGAAAAAGTTGTGCACAATGCTGACATTTCACAGATTATATGTTCAGAGACAAACCATCTTTTGAGGGCAATAAATGAATAAAAATGCACATGTGGTGAGGCGGAAAACACAATTTGCAATCTTGAGTTTATGGCCTGTTTCAGACAGCTATCACTCTTCCAAGTGGAGGTGGATGGAGGGCTGAGATGAATGCTACTCCTCCATGAATTAATGAATGATTATTACATTTCAGCTCCTACTCCTTCCTCCTGTGTGTTTCACTGAATGTCTTTTGGGTCAGTCTGTTAGGCTTCACTCATTTCCCACAACACAATATGGTACAATGAGCAGATTATCACACAGTTTGACCGCACTTGAACACACACACATACACACACACACACACACACACACACACACACGCACGTACATGGGTGAGGCAAGAAAAGTAATTTATTCTCAGGTTTGGTAGGTACAACAGCTCTGTGTGTGTGTGTGTGTGTGTGTGTGTGTGTGTGTGTGTGTGTGTGTGTGTGTGTGTGTGTGTGTGTGTGTGTGTCAGAGGTTTGACAGATGGTCAGATCAGTGTTGTGTATACCCTGGCTCTGCTCCTCCAGTCTGTTCAATTAAAACACATTACAAATTTATTTACACTACAGCTACAACAACGCCTTGGGGCATTCTGTTTCTTCTTTGGCAAATGCAGCTGGCCCCTAGTTTCAGCTTTTCATTTAATTACACAATAAACATTCTCTCAATGCTGTTGTTGCAATATAATGCAAATTAGAGCCATATTACACAGAAACTGGGGGAAATCATTGTCTTTGATGGCACTGATTTAGTTGCTTAATTACTGATTGTGAACCACAGCTGCACCCATGCATCCAGGCATTTTTTTTTCTTGAATGGCTGGGTCTGACAAGTGTTTTGTTGGGGTGCACTGGTTCATGGAGAGCCTGTCTTTTCCATCTATTCTTCTCACAGTCTAATTGTTTAAATTGCATTCATTCGCTACCACAAGAGGTATGATGACTTCCGAAACAGTTGTCGTCATCTACCGTTTCAGCCAGTTGGTCCAGGTCGAGAGGGCAGCAGCCTCAGCAAGGAAGCCCAGACTGTCCTCTCCCCAGCCAGTTCCACCAGCTCTTCTAGGGGAATACTAAGGGGTTCCCAGGCCAGCTGAGAGATATAATCCCTCCAGCATGTCCCGGGTCAGCCCGGAGGCCTCCTCCCGGTCCCAGTCATGCAAGGAAAACCTCCCAAAGGAGGTGTCCAGGAGGCATCCTGACCAGATGCTTGAACCACCTCAACTGACTCCTCTTGACATGGAGGAGCAGTGGCTTTACTCCCGAATGACCGAGCTTTTCACCCTATCTCTAAGGGAGAGATTTTGGACGCTTGTATTCGCAATCTTGTTTTTTCAGTCATTACCCAAAGCTCATGACCATAGGTGAGGGTTGGAACATAGATTGACCGTTAAATCGAGAACTTCACCTTTTAGCTAAGTTCTCTCTTCATCACAGACTGGTTTAGCACCCGCATCACTGCGAATCCCGCCCCAATCTGCCTGTAAATCTCCCACTACATCCTACTGAGGGAAGGATGGATGATGAGATGGAGGATGAGATACTTAAACTCTTCCACCTGAGGCAGAACCCCCCCCCCCCGACCCGGAGTGAGCAGACCATCAAATCAGTCATTGTATCCCATTCTGCTTATTATTTGTCTTACATCGTCAATGGCAGGTCGATCATCAATTCATCAATGTTCATGGGATAAAAAATTGGAAGTTTCTCTCAAGTGCCACAATCAATCAGGGTTTTGTATTTGCTAACCCTGGATCCCCCTGCTGGATGGTGTAAACCTTAGGACAGATGCATATCACACCCAGCTTGATTTTGTCCAAAGCCCCAGGAGAGACTTCATATGGAGGTCCACTACTTGAAACTCAAGTTCCATTAAAAATAGGGGAAACCCTCGGTCTTTACAACTGACTGGGCGTGTTCCTATGAAAGTGTTCAGTGCCCTTCAACATCTTCCATGTACAAGTTTGCCGGTATTAGAGATGCAGTTGAGCCCATGGAGCAACCATGTTTCACTCTAAAGAAACCTCCACTGTTCTGGAAGTAGGTGCTGTCAGGGCAGATGTTAGGTAAGGCACAAAGGTGGTGCTAGTCCTGCTCGCTAAAGTGTTGTCCTATAGCAGGTGTTTCCTTACCATATGTACTGCTTCTGAGTAAGGTGACATCATATGAGACCACGGTTTCATCTGAGTTCAGTGTTATCTTCCTAATCTTATTGGCAAAATCTAGGAAGTTTTTTATGTGATGTGGAGTGGTTTTGGTTTCTTTAGTGTTCCTTTCCAGCCGATGATGGGCTATGGTGCGCCTTCCTTGTGTTTCTTGGGGAGGCCATAGATGTATGGGATGACTTCATCTGGATACAATCAGTGATATAGTAGTCAGTCGCTGATTTGGTCCTTTTCACCTTCTTCTACTGCAGGGATCCCTTCTCCCTTGTAGGTGGTGATAGCGGGGTGGTGACTTTTTAGTCATACTCAGCTGTGTTGCATGCTTCTCCCTTTGACTGCAGGCAAAATGGTGATTTTTGGGTCCCTGTTTTAGGAAAGCCAGTGGTCTTTTCTTCTGAGGTGAAGTTAGAAGGGGGTGCTTTAGCGATAGCAGCGATGACAGCGGGCAGAGCAGCATAGCCAGAGCTAGCAGGACGGGAGTTGAGGCCGGGTGACATTTAAGTTAAGAGGGGCCAATCAGAAGCAAGGGATTTGCTCAGCTGATGTGGGGCAGCTGTAGATCAGCTGATTGGTCAGTTTGATTGATAGACGGGAAGCCAATAGTGCTTGACTGCCATGGCCTGACAGAACTAACGCTAACGCTCGATTTGTTCTGCCTCCATGTCCGTCAACTGATGGCTGACTCCATTGTTGTGATGAGGTACACTTGTACTGTTCTCGGGTTACTTGCAGAGTTTTGTTCTTTATAAAGGACACCCTTCTCTAGTTGGGTGAGTTTCAGAACAAATTCTGTACCCCCCCCCCCCTATTTTGTGTCTGAAAGTGTTGTGTTATTGTCCTTGTTCCTCCATGCAGGGGCCTCTGATCTACTAAAGTTGCTCTGCTTTCTGTAGTGACACAAATTTCTTTGGTGTTCTTTCCCACTTTTATGGCGTTTTTGAAATTGAACATCAGACACTTTTCTGTCAGTGTGATAAAATTGGGTTCTTTTTGTTGCTATTGTTTAATTTTCATCTTGAATTTATTTTTCTTCATTTTTCGTGGGTGGAGGTTATGTTGAATGAGATAAGGTCATCCTTCTGAGGCAAAACCTTTGACCTCTCACAGTAGAAGTTATCTTGCTTGTCTTATGGTGCCAAAGGCATTGCATCACTTATTGGTCCATTGTGTTTTTCAATAGTAGACATACAGTATGATTATAAGCTAAATAATGTCAGGAAGTAAAATTAAATAGAAAATACTGGGGAAGACAAACTTAAGGAGTAAAATGATAAATACAAAAACAATTTTAAAAAGCAATTTTTTTTCTTATGGTCAACATCAGTGCGCTTCAAGCATGTTGAAGTAGATAACAATAATAATGTATGGCCAAAAATGTAATACTTGCTATTTATGTAATAATTTTTGCAATTTTGAATGTAATAAAGCCAGTGACATAATAGCATGCAAATAATGTAATACATTTTTTGACCCAATAACATAATAACATTTTGTCAATAAAGAAATAAGTTATTAGGTTGTTGGCTGATTTGTTAGGTTATTGGCCTAGCATAAAAAAAAAAAAACATTTGAAAATGTCATAACTGTAGCTGATAATGTATTAATAAATAGGACCGCATTTCTTGGAAACAAAATATTTTACTGCAGTTTAGGTGCAGCTTGCTCATCGAAAATAAATGAAGTGGACTGCATAATTGGGCTACATGGTGGTGCAGTGGTTTGCACGGTTGCCTCACAGCAAGAAGGTTCCGGGTCAAGCCCTGGCTCGAGCACAGACTCTTTCTGTGTGGAGTTTGCATGTTCTTCCTGTGCCTGCATGGGTTCTCTCCAGGTATACGCTGTTCATAAAGGGGTAGTACTACGGCTTCCTCCCACAATCCAAAGACATCGAGCGGGGACTAGGCTAATTAGATACTCTAAATTGATCGTAGGCGTGGCTGTGAGTGGGAATGGTCATCTATATATGTTGGCCCTGCAATGGACTGGCAAACTGTCACCACCTCACGCCCAAAGGCTGCTGGGATAGGCTCCAGCCCCCCCCCCCCCCCACAACCCTATTAAAGATAAGCGGTAGAAAACGGATGGATGGATGGATTGGATCGTTATGTCCAGTTGTCAAGGATATGTAACATTGTCCTTGAATCTTAGTTGGTACTTTGAGTCCTTGGTTCTACTTGTTTTTGTTACGTGTGGAGGGAGGAGGGAAGTAGACCAATGAACAGACAGAGAGGGATGGTGCACAAAAGAGGTTTATTGAGACGGGGACACTGGAGGCTTGAGGCAGGTGACTGGAGGCTGACAGCTTGAGACCGTAGACTGGAGAACCAGCGACTAGAGAACTAGCGACTGGAGACTCATGAAACTCGGTTAGTGACACACTCAACATGCACGCAAAGATACGCAACAACACGACAATGGACCAACAATGAACAGGGGAAACACAGACGTTAAATACATAAGGGAAAACAAGACACAGGTGGTGCAATCACCCAGGTGAGACACATCAGGTAATCACAGGAGGGAGGTCAGGACGACAGAACATGACTACAAAACACAACAGGAAACACGAGACAGGGATCGTGACAGTTTTTGGATTAATAAATACCCCAGGGTCCTGGTGGGCACGACTCCTGCTTCACCGCCAAGGGTCCAGGCTGGCGCCAATCCTGTACCAGCGCCGAGGGTCCTGGCGGACATCACTCCTGTCCTGGCCGCCACCACTCCTGTCCTGGCTGCCGCCACGCCAGCCTCTCCTGCTCCGAGGGTCTCGTCGGATGCCGCTCCTGCTGCTCCTCCTGTGGTCCCGGCCAACGCCGCACCTGCTCCTGGTGCTCTTCAAGGCATCTTGGGCTGCCCTCCAGACTTTCATTGCCAGTGCCAATTTGCTTAGGCCCCGGGGCCTCAAAAGTCATTTTTGTTTGCTCCTCATGTTGTCTTGCCCTGTTCCGCCTCCAGGCTTCCCTTCACCCACCCTGGTCTTTGTTTGTTTGGGCTGTCTGGGAGCCAGCCCTTGTGGGGGGGGGGGGGGGGGGGGGTTCTGTCATGATCCCTGTCTCATGTTTCCTGTTTTACTTTGTAGTCATGTCCTGTCTTCCTGTGCTCCCTCCTGTGATTACCTCATGTGTCTCACCTGTGTGATTGCACCACCTGTGTCTCATTTGCTCCAGTGTATTTTACCTCTGTGTTTCCCTTTGCCTGTGTCGGTCCATTGCTTGTGGGATGGCTGTCATTCATGTTGTCGTCGCGCTCTACCTCAAGTCTCCCATCTCGAGTTCTTCACTTTCCTGTGTAAGTTTTGGGTTTTGTTGATGCTTTGTTTTGCGTCCAGGACTTAGGCCTGTTGACCTCCTTATGTTGCTACTTTGCGTTTTTACTTTGTTGTACTTTGTATTTGCACCTTAGTTGTTACTTTGAGTCCTTGTGTGTACTTGTCTTTGGATTATTAAATACCCCTTTTTGCGAACACTCTGTCTGCATCTGCTTTTGGGTCTATTCCTTGGCCACACACCGTGACAAAATATTCTAGATTTTGTACAACAAAATTCTCAAATTGGCACTTAAAACCATAATTAAGGAGAGTGAGAGCTGCACAATACATATCCTTGATGAATGAATATGAAAACTATGCCATCCACTTACCCTTACCCTGCGATCATCAACATTCTGCATCTACCTCATTAGGAGCTCAATGCAGAGTTCCAATTGTTCCTCTGCAGGAGGAATCTGGCACTGAATTTCTGGAGCTCCTTTAAAGCCCATGGTATTTCTTAGACTCTGATCGTGGAACTTTTGTAGCTCTGTGATTTTGCAGAAGTGGTCTGTGAGACATCTAATCCACTCTGACTCATCTTCCTAATGCAAGCAACACTGTTGTGTCCAGTCATCCCCTGGCTACATCTGTCACTGCTCCTCTGATAGGTGTATCTTTCTTGTGTTACCATCTCTCCTCGCCTGGGAACAGAGATTTTGCAGGGGAGCAATAATTTTGTCTTGTATTTTTTTTTTTTTTTCGATACAAGTAAAAGTTGCCTTGTATAACTTCCTAAAAAGGAAAATACTGGGCAAAAGTGGAGAGTTGCTTTTTTCCAAGCCAGCAAAACATCACATCACATCAGACTGATTTCATAACCTGCGCCAGTACAAAGCTGGATTAGCAGTTAGCCTGAAGCTAAAGGAATGCAATGTTCTTTTATTACTTGGCTGTGTTGGCCAAAGCTTGAGGTGCCTGCTACTTGCAAACTGCAAGTAACCTCTTATCACTGTTCTAGCTATGCTTTTTTTTGTCAGTAATTGGACAACAGGGTTTCTAAGTAATAATAATCCATGCATTTTTTACTGTTTATCCTGTTAAGGGTCCCAGACGTGCTGGAGCCCATCCCAGCAGCCTTCAAGCGAGAAGCGGTGTAGACCCTGGATGGGAATAATGACGATAATAATAATGAAAAAATTTAGCACAAAGTGTTTTTACATGTTTAAAAGCAACCCCACCCAATCTCAACCCTCCACCCATATGCACACACATGCATCCACACACAAGCACAGACATGCACCCACAAACACACACGCACACACAATGTTTGTTATTATTTACTCTGTACTCCTGCGCCAGTGGAATGAGGAGTGGGTGCTCTGTAGATCCTGACAGCCCACTAGAAGTCTTCTGAAAGGTTACCAATCACTGAATCGGTGGTCATGCTTGTGTGGTGGTTCCCAAACTTTGTCAGTCTTTATCTGTCGCAAGTCGCGTCCTTTAGAATCCATCTGCCCCATGGCAACATTTTTTTTTCATCAAGATAATGGCATTAAATTAAATCTACCTCCCCCAGACAGAAAAAACAAAGCCGTGGTTAAAGTGTTAAACCAATATCAACCAGTCTGAATTAAATGATTTCAATGGGAATGTATGCATTTAAACCAACTGCATATATCTCCACATCTGCAGAAAATACATATCCTGAAGTTTGTGTTGTGTCATGTGGCTATCCATCATGCAGAAATTTTAAATCAGTCATGTCCCTGGCCATGTTAATGGGGTCAGTGACTCATTATCCCATTTTAAATTTCAGGTATCCATTCCATAGCAGTTCCCCTCCTGGAGTTATTAGCCCTCTTTTAGTCAGTCAAACCCAGCATTCCTATTTGGAATCTGCCAAGTTTTGTCATGTCCCTCCATCTGCTAATATTTTATTTTTACCTCATGTCTTGTCGTCCTGTTTTATTTTGTGATCACTCACCTCTGTCTGTGTTCCAGGTTCCTGCCCTGCCCCCTCCCCATCCATGGGCACCGGATCCCTGATGTGTTTCCCGCACCTGAGTCTCATCACACCCCATTACCACCGGTTATAGTCCCTGTTTGTCTCTTGTCTCGTAGCCAGTTCGTTGCTGTTTCGCACACACGTTCCAGCACTCAGTCTCATAGCCATAGCCTTGCCGTTATCTGAACCTTGCTCGTTTTTTACCTTGCCTTTTGCCTCTCCTTTTTGGATATCTCTGCCTGTGTTTGATCACCTGTGTACCAACCTCTGCCAGTGAATAAAACCCGCTTGTCTGATCCCACCGATCTGTGTCCTTCATTTGAGTCCTGCTCATCCTGCGCTACGTTGACGACAGAACGAACTGGCCAGAATGGACTCAGCGGACTCGGACCTGGTGCACCAAGCCCTTCGACTACAGAAACACAAGCTGGCTCAAGGGCAAGAGCAGCTCACGTCCCTGTGCGCAGGTCTGAGAGAACTGGTGGTTCGCCAGGACTCACTGATGACATCGTTGGGCTCACAGATTGATGAACTTCTTGCTCACATGCCACAAGAAGCACTTGCAGCGTCCAATATGACCGCCATTCCGGGACTGTCATCGGACCCACAGCCACCGGCCAACGCTACTCCATTCTGTCCTCAGCTCTCCCATCTGGAGAGATTCTCTGGGAAGTCAGGTGACGTGAGTCCTTTTTTGACCCAGTGCGAACTATTTTGAGCTGTAAGCTTCGGCCTTCCTCACAGACTGGACCAAGGTGACTTTTAAATCTCCCAACTCACGGGGCAAGCAGAGGCATGAGCCACCACGGAGCTGTAGATCAACAGCCTGCTCAACCCGCCGGGTTCACTCGAGCCCTTGAGCAGGTGTTCTAACACACCTCACCGGGCAGGGAAGCCACCAGGTCATTGCTCAAACTGAGGAAAGGTTCACACAAGGTCTCTGATTATGCTATTGACTTCAACACCCTCGCCTTGGAAAGTGAGTGGGGTCCCGTGGCCCTGGCAGACACATTTCTTCATGAACTCTCGGAATCGATGAAAGACCAGCTGATTTCCATTGATCTACCCGAAGAATTGGATTCACTAATTGCCTTACCCATCAGAATTGAAAAGAGGCTTGCGGAACGGAACCAGGAGCGGGAAAGACTTTGGGTTTGTTCGTCGCCACATTGCGGGTGGTGGAGCGACTCGCAGAGCTACCCAGCCAGTCGCACAGTACGTAAGGCAAGGCAATTTTTTTCACAAACACTTTGTCTCAAAGGGCTTCACATGGCATCATAACAACATCCTCTGCCCTTTGACCCTCACATCGACTGAGGAAAAACTCCATAGAAAACCCTTTTAACAGGGAAAAATCTGAGAAACCTCAGGGTGAGCAACAGAGGAGGGATGCCTCACCCAGGACGGACAGACGTGCAGTAGATGTTGTTACAGACAAGAAAACAGTTTACAATGCAGAATGTGAGAAACACGGAAATGTTAATAACAGCTGAAGAAGGAAGCTTCTGGTAGGGTAGGCAGGGAGAGCAAGCCAGCTTGATGGGGGACTGGATGGCAGACTGGTTCATGGAAGGGTAGCACAGGCCGGTGTAACAGTAGGGAATAAGAGGGGGGGGGGCGATGCAGGCGGCGGTTGGGGCTCTGGTGGATCTGTGGAAACACAGAGAGACTGCGAGACACCAAGGCCAAACTACAAAGTGCAACAAGTAGTGGTAGTGACAGTTCCAAAAATGTGCAGGGAGGAGAGGAGGAGAGAGGGGGAGAGGAGAGGAGAGGAGGGAAGGGCTCCATGTAACCTGATGTGTCCCCCAGCAGTCTAAGCCTGTAGCAGCATAGCTATCAATGGTTCAGAGCTACCTGAACCAGTCCTAACTGAAGGCTCTGTCATAGAGGAAAGTCTTAAGCCTGGACTTAAACGTAGTTAAAGTGTCTGCCTCCCTGACCCATGGAGAGAGCTGGTTCCACAGTAGAGGAGCCCGGTAACTAAAGGCTCTACCTCCCAGTCTGTTTTTATTGATACTGGGAATCACTAAAAGACCTGCATTCTGGGAGCGGAATGCTCTGGTCGGACAGTAGGGACTAATGAGCTCTTTCAAATAGGATGGAGCTTTGTCATTGAGAGCCTTATAAGTTAGCAGAAGGACTTTGAAGTCGATTCTAGATCCTACAGGAAGCCAGTGGAGCGAAGCTAAAGTGGGAGAGATGTGTTCTCTCTTCTTAACTCCCGTCAAAACCCTCGCTGCAGTGTTCTGGACCAGCTGGAGACTCTTTAGGGAGTATTTAGGACATCCTGACAGGAGAGAGTTGCAGTAGTCCAGCCGAGAAGTGATAAATGCATGCACCAGTTTTTCAGCATCACTCTGGGAAAGGATATTCCTAATCTTAGCGATACTTCGCAGATGGAAGAAGGCGGTCCTAGTCACATGCTTTATGTGGGAGCTGAAGGAAAGGTCCTGGTCAAAAATGACCCAAGGTTCCTTGCAGTTGTACTCGAAGTTAGGGTGATGCCATCTAGAGTAGTGATCCGATTCAAGAGCGTGTCCCTGTGGTGTTTAGGTCCAACAATGATTACCTCAGTTTTATCTGAATTGAGCATTAAGAAGTTAGAGTACATCCAGGATTTAATGTCTTTCAGGCAGTCTTGCAGATGAGTAAGCTGGCTTGTGTTGTCTGGCTCCATCGACAAGTAAAGTTGTGTGTCATCTGCATAACAGTGGAAATTGATCGAGTGCTTCCGGATTATGTCACCTAATGGGAGCATGTAAAGAGTGAAGAGAATCGGTCCTAAAACTGAACCCTGTGGTACACCATATGTAACTCTGCTATACTCCGAATGGTCATTATTAACATTAACAAACTGAAACCTGTCAGATAAGTAGGACTTAAACCATTTTAGGGCAGTTCCTTTAATCCCAATGTCATGGTCTAGTCTCTGTAGCAGGATGCTGTGGTCGATGGTGTCAAATGCAGCACTGAGGTCCAAAAGGACAAGCACAGAGACAAGACCTCTGTCTGAAGCTATAAGAAGATCATTAGAGACTCTGACCAGTGCTGTTTCAGTGCTATGGTGTTCCCTGAATCCAGATTGGAAGGCTTCAAAGAGCTCGTTGCTGTGCAGATGTTCATGTAGCTGCTCCAGAACAACCTTCTCAAGGATCTTGGAGATGTAGGGGAGGTTGGATATTGGCCTATAGTTGGCTAACACATCTGGGTCAAGAGAAGGTTTTTTTAAGTAAAGGGTTGATGACAGCCACCTTAAAGGCCTGTGGCACATAACCTGTGACTAAGGAAAGATTAATTTGATTTAATATAGAAGTGTTGACTAGAGGGAAGGCATCCTTAAGGAGGCTTGTTGGGATGGGATCCAGCAGACAAGTGGCTGACTTGGAGGAACCGACTGCAGAAGTTAATTCTGACAGGTCGATGGGGGAGAAGCAGTCCAAGTATGCACCAAGTCTGGGAGATGCTTCTATGGGGACTGTAGTCTGTCCTCCATTACTGTCAATCTTCGTTCTAATATTCACAATCTTTTCAGTAAAGAAAGAAAGGAAGTCGTTACTGCTGAGAGTTGGGGGGATGCATGGCTCAACAGCACTATGGTTCTTGGTGAGCCTGCCCACGGTGCTGAAGAGGAACCTGGGGTTGTTCTTATTCTTTTCTATCAGGGACGAGTAGTAAGCGCTTCTAGCATTACAGAGTTCTTTTTTATATGTTAATAAACTCTCCTTCCAGGCTTGGCGGACTTCCTCGTGCTGGCTGGAATGTGTCTCCCTTTCCAGTTGTCTGGTCTTCTGTTTTAAGGCACGCAGCTCTGGGCTGTACCAGGGAACTATTCTTTTCTGGTTGATAACCTCCTTCTTCAGGGGAGCTATGGCATCAAGTGTCCCAAGGAGTGCTGCTGCAGTGCTGTCCACAAGATAGTCTACCTGCGAAGGGGTGAAATCAGCATAACTGCCCAATATATTACTACAAGGTGTGGCAGCAAGCTCTGCTGGAATAAGCTCCTTAAATCTAGAAACAGCAGTGTCAGATAGACATCTACTGAAGCGGGACTTTTTCCCAGGTAGGATATAATTTGTTAAAGTAAATTCAAATGTAATTAAGGAGTGATCAGACAAGACAGGGTTCTGAGGAAGAACTATGATGCAGTCAGCTTCTATTCCATAAGTGAGTACTAAATCAAGAATGTGATTAAAAGTGTGAGTGGGTTTGTTTACCCTCTGACAGAAGCCAACAGAATCAAGAAGCGACTTAAACGCAGTGGCCAGAGAATCATCATTGATGTCCACATGGATGTTAAAGTCACCCACTATAATGACTTTGTCTGAGTTCAATGCCAAGTTAGACAGAAAGTCAAGGAATTCTTCTAAGAACACAGAATAAGGTGCAGGAGGACGGTACACCACAGCAAGTAAAAGTGGTTTCTCTGCTTTCCAGTCTGGGTGGGAAAAGCTGACAATAACCCTACGTAGCAGAGCTGAAGCAGTGTGCCGCTAATTGCGAGTTTGGCGTGAACCTGGACCCATCACTACAAGATCAGTTTGTCAGTGGAATAAGGAACAAAGCCTGCCAGCAGTGGCTACTCTCCGAAAATGACCTCACGTTTGCCAAAGTGTTTGAGATCGACCTCAACATGGAGACGGCTGACAGGGAAGCACGTCAGTTGAGGCGGATGGAGAGTGAGACAAGTGGAGCTGGAAGTTGTAACAATTTCCCTTCCTCTACTTAGAGGTAAGTCAAGGGGCACTGGCACAACGCCGTGTAGCAGGCGGATAAGGCTCACCCTACTGGTTATTTAAAAAGAAAAGATAAAAAAACTCAGAGCAATCACATTGTCGGTCTCAATGATATATTAGAACACAAATTGCGTCCAAGATGGACGAAAAAACACACTAATACATATAACACAAACAACAAAACCCGTACGCAGTTCCAAGTGTGTGTGTGTGTGAGTGAGACTGACTCCGTCTGGAGTCTGAACCGTCCACAGAGTCCTGGGAGTAATCGACCGGATTTCACCCACAAAATAATTTCCACAGTGTAATCCAAGTGGTTTGGAAATCCCGCCACGTCAGCTGTCCAAACGCCATCTCTACCTCTCAGTCACAGTCACTCCCCCCCCCCCCCCCCCATTTAAACCCTCCGGTACCCCCATGATAATAAAAAGAAAAAAATAAAACAATAAAATAACAAAAAACTCAAACACTTGTCCTGCTGTACCCGTGCTTAACATAACCAAAACGTCAACTGACAATAATCCTGGCCCAGACATAATTTGGGAAAAATAGAGGAGGCCAAAAAAACACAAAGGAAACCCCTCCCTACCCCAGATCTGTGACCATGACTACTAGCGCCTCACTACAAAGTGTCCACGAGGTGAAGCTGCAAAGAGCCAGAAACTGTTACAGGTGCAATGGAAATAATCACAATGCACATGAGTGCCATTTTGAAGAGACTAAATGCCATAACTGTGGAAAGGTCGGACACGTAAAAAAGGCATGTCATGCAAAGGCAAGGGCTGAAGACATAATTTGGGAAAAATAGAGGAGGCCAAAAAAACACAAAGGAAACCCCTCCCTACCCCAGATCTGTGACCATGACTACTAGCGCCTCATTACAAAGTGTCCACGAGGTGAAGCTGCAAAGAGCCAGAAACTGTTACAGGTGCAATGGAAATAATCACAATGCAAATGAGTGCCATTTTGAAGAGACTAAATGCCATAACTGTGGAAAGGTCGGACACATAAAAAAGGCATGTCATGCAAAGGCAAGGGCTGAAGATACGAGAACAAGAGACAAGAGACAGCAAAAGAAGAACACAAAATATATTACAGCTGAAGATTCTGACCTTGAAATTGTTTTGACTGTCACAAGTGAAGACATTGAGCTATATAAAGCAACATTCTCAGTTAATGGTGTAGACTTGGTGATGGAAATTGATACTGGTGCCAGGAAAAGCATAATTTCAGAGAGAACATATAGAAGGCAGTTTTCACACATACCACTGCAGAGTCGCAGCCCTATATTGGGTCAAGTCACAGCCACAGTTGAGTATCAGCGTCAGAGAGCAGTTTTACCTTTTCTAGTTATTAAAGGAGTATGAAAGGAGCAACATTATGTGGAAGAGACTGGCTGAGGCAACTTAAACTAAACTGGGCAGAAATCAGTTTTTGAAGGAAACAAATTGTAGCTCAG
Organism: Aulostomus chinensis; assembly: GCF_037954235.1. Lineage (NCBI taxonomy): Eukaryota > Metazoa > Chordata > Actinopteri > Syngnathiformes > Aulostomidae > Aulostomus > Aulostomus chinensis. The sequence continues at coordinate 1,770,102 of NC_141332.1, read as the reverse complement.
TCAGGAAGTTGCTCAAGAAATACACAGAAGTGTTTCAGGAGGGGTTAGGGATGCTCAAGGAAATTAAAGCCTCAGTCATGATCAGACCAGAGGTGACTCCTAAATTCTTCAAACACAGGTCCCTCCCATTTGCGATGAAGGAAAGAGTAGAGATGGAACTCAAAAGGCTGGAGGAAGCTAGCATTATATCTCCAGTAAAACATTGGTGACTGGGCAGCACCGATAGTTCCGGTGGTAAAGAAGGATCAGTCACTTTGCCTGTGTGGTGATTATAAGGTGTCAGTTAATCAGGCACTTGAAACCCTTACCTTGCTTAGATGCGCTTTTAGCTACCCTTAGTGGAGGTAAGATTTTCTCCAAGATTGACTTAGCAGCAGCTTATCAGCAAGATTTGTTAGATGATGACTCCAAAAAATACACTACCATCAACACCCACCGAGGGCTGTTTGTGTATAAATGGACTACGAGTGAAAGGCTCTGAAAGTGTGAGTTTGGGAAAACACAGCTTGAGTATTTGGGTCACATACTGGACCAGCTTGGCATTCACCCTTTAGGGGAGAAGGTGAGAGCAATTCAAGAGGCTCCTGCACCTACCAATGTTAAGGAGCTACAAGCTTTTTTGGGTCTTTTAAATTATTATGGGAGATTTTTGCCCCAGCAGAGCACAGTGTTGGCACCACTGTACGTACTTCTTCGAGGAGATGTGGTTTAGAAATGGACTGAGGCAGAACAGTCTGCTTTTGTGAAGTGCAAGGACCTGTTGACGAATGATTAGGTTTTAGCACACTATGATCCCAGTCTTCCATTCACTCTAGCATATGATGCCTTCGCATATGGCATTGGAGTAGTGATCCAACACACCATGCCAAATGGGGAGACCAATCACTCATGCTTCCCGTGCATTGTCTCCAGCAGAGAAAAAGTATTCTCAAATAGACAAGGAAGCTCTTGGATTGATTAAAGTGTAAAGAAATTCCACCAGTATTTGTGGGGTAGACATTTCACTTTAGTCACAGACCATCGCCCCCTCTGCCTACACTGGCTGCTACACGCATTCAACTGGGCTATTATACTGTCAGCTTATGACTACAAAATTGTCTATCGTAAGTCAGAAGAGCACAGTAATGCTGATGGAGACTCCCGTTGCCCTTTACCTGAGACCAGCAACACAGGAACTACTGTAGCATCGGCTACTGTCCACTCACTGCTTGCAGAACATCTACAAAGGGCACCGCTCAAAGCCACTTCAGTAGCCCAGATGACACGCACTGACAGTGAGCTAGGCCGTGTCTACAAGTATGTCATGGAAGGTTGGCCAGAAAAAGTCGAAGAGATGTTGAAAAGTTTTTCATCAAGAGAAGCAAGTTATCTACAGAGCAAGGTTGTGTCCTTTGGTGGACCAGAGTCATTGTACCCTCAAAAATGAGAAAAGCTGTGTTACAGGAAATTCACTCAGGCCACCAAGGTAGAGTGAAGACTAAAGCTCTTGCTCGTAACTTTGTATGGTGGCCAAATCTTGACTATGATGTGAAGCAAATGTGCAAAGAATGTGAAACATGCCAGATGGAGCAACAAAGGCCTCAAGATGTTCCACTAAACCCATGGGAATTTCCAGGTGAGTCCTGGAAAAGACTTCTTTTAGACTTTGCTGGACCTTTTCTGAACAACATGTTCATGATGAAATGATAAAACCAAAAATGCTACATTATGTTATTGTGAGTAATTGGAGTTCAATTGTAGCTATTTGTTGTTACTTTTCACCTGGCATTACACGTTTACTAACGAAAAAGGAAAATTGATGTTGTTCATATTTCTATGGTTATTCTCAGCTAAAAGGGGAGATAATGTGGTGTATTGATTCACCACATATTTGATTGACCAGTTAGTTCTGGTATGGTAACTATGTTCATGATCTATGTTAGCTAGATCTATGGGTAACCAGGACAGTTCAAGGTACAGCGCGCATGCCCCATTGTTCAGTGAAGGAGTCTGGCTCAGTAAACAATGAGCAGCCTGTTGGTCTCCCTCTCATTAATACACTAGACTCGGTATCATTCCTTGGGTTAGTGCTTGCTGAGGGGGAGATCAGGATGGATCCTGAGAAGGTCTCCGCAGTGGGCCCCACCCAGTTCTCACAAGGAGGTTCAAAGGTTTTTGAGTTTTGTTAACTTTTACAGAGAGTTCATTTGAAACTAGAGCCGCACCTCTGCATGATGTTTCCTCTCCCCACAGACCATTTATCTGAAGCCCTGAATGTGAAGCTGCATTCCAGGGTCTGAAGGGGTCACCATTCCCCTGGAGTGTCCTGTGGGAAAACCGTTTGTTGTTCAGGCCCTCAGGGGGGATGTTATTCATTGGGCCCACACCAATAAGACTGCCTGTCACCCTGGTGTCAGTAAGACTTTGTTTGTTGTTCAACAACGTTTCTGGTGGCCCAAAATGGTCCAGGGTATCACAGACTACATCAGTGCATGTTCTGTCTGTGCTACCAACAAAGTTTCTCACCAAGAAGCCCTCAGGAGAGCTCAGGCCCCTGTCCATTCCTCAACGCCCCTGGTCCCACATCACCATGGACTTTGTCACAGGACTGCCTCCCTCTAACAGTAACACTGTGGTTTTAACGGTAGCCGATAGATTTTCCAAGATGGTACATTTTATTGCTCTGCCCAAGCTTCCCTCAGTCAAAGAAACGGCTTAGGTAATTATGTGTCAAGTCTTCTGTCTTCATGGTTTCCCCATGGACATAGTCACAGACCGGGGCCCTCAGTTCATTTCCCTGTTCTGGAAAGAGTTCTGCATCCTGCTCGGTGCCTCCATCAGCCTCTCTTCTGGGTTCCACCCTCAGACCAATGGGCAGTCCGAGCGGCTCAACCAGGACTTGGAGACCGGCCTTCACATCCCTGCATCCCAGAACCCCGACAGCTGGTCCCAGAAACTGATTTGGATGGAGTTTCGCTCACAACACCCTCCCGTCTGTCTCCACTGGTTTTTCCCCTTTCCACTTTGGGTGGAGATCTCGTCAAGATTCATCATGGACCCCTCCGTCATCAGGGACTTTCATGCTGCTCGCCCTGATGCACCTGGGACTTGTCATAGCCTTGTCGTTATCTGAACCTTGCTTGTTTTTGACCTCGCCTTTTGCTTCTCCTTTTTGGATATCTCTGCCTGTTGTTTTGTTCACCTGTGCACTGACCTCTGCCTGTGAATGAACTCCACTTGTCTGATCCCACCGATCTGTGTCCTGCATTTGAGTCCTGCTCATCCTGTGCTACGTTCACAACAGGTTTCACATGTTAAAAAGTTTTGCAGCTTACCCTCAAGTCTTATGATTTAGCTTGGAAAATACCTTGTTTTGTGTTTCCCTGAATCTGCAACTAAATGTGTGTCAGCTTGGTACACAAGACTTGGTTGCAGACATTTAGATAAATACCTAGTTTAACCAGCCATTAAATTGTTGTTTAAAGGAATTTCAAGTTTTCCTTCCTCAACTGATAATTGTATATCCATTCAGCATAAAATAGTCATTTTTTAGATAGGATTATATTTCACCTTAAGGTTGACTCTCTTAGTTTGTGCTTCTATTACCTTAATACAGGTTTTTAGTGAGTAGAGAATTCATCACTTCCTCTCATGCATTCAATTCAGCAACACTACCTTTGCAGACTAAACTTTTCGTCCAGATTTATTTGGTCTTTTTCTGAAGACACGGAAGCTTGAATATTTGGCCTTTGTAATTATTACATTGTCTCCCTCTACTGGCCTGGGAATTTAATGTCTCTGTGTTTCTCCTGTCCTAGGTGTCCCAGGTGTCCAGGTGCGTAATCACTGCTAGAGGATTTAAAGGACGAAGTTCCCACACGCTCTCTATTCTCTTCTCCTCCAGGCGCACATGTCATCTGGCCACTCCCTCTCCAGACGCTCCTGGCACACACATTCATCAGGCTGTCTGGCAGGGCTGTTTGTTAACTTTTTCAGGGAGTCTGTGTGCAGTAATGATACTATTGTTTACACCAGGGATTAGCTGTTGACTGCTTAACAGAGGCGCTGCCTCAGGACAGGCCCAATATCAATATCAATTAAAATTCAAATTAAACTAGATGTGCCAACACTAACATATCAAAGAAAAAACATTAAAATCAGTTTATAAATGTGGATTTTGATTGGACTGAGCTCTTCTTGTCAGATCTAAGCTGCTCATATATGCTTCTTTCCAGACTAATATCTTGAGGTAAAACCAAGTCAAGTCAATTTTCTTTGTCTAGCGCCAAATCACAACAAAAGTTATCTCATGACACTTTACAAGTAGAGCAGGTCTAGTTCTACACTGCTTCAATTAATTTACACCCAACAATTCTCCATGAGCAAGCACATCCTGCAACAGTAGGAGGGGGAGTAGAAAAGCAGGGCACAGACAAAGACAGATAATAGAGAAAGACAGATGTACAGAAGGAAAGAAAGAGGCAGAGATAAAGAGAGAGAGAGAAAGGGAAGAGTGATGGACAGACTAAGACATGAATAGGTGAACTGCTCTAAGAGATCTTCATCACTGTAGTGTATGGGGGAGACTGAATTCAATACTCACCTTAGTCATGGTTTGTTTTGTTGGGATTTTTTTAGGGCCACGAAAAAGAACCTAACATAACTTTATTTTGACATGTATTAAAGACATGCATCAAGTTTCCATCATGATCAATGTACAAAAAACATCAGGCAGATGCAGGGAGGTGTCTTCTGCTGTTCGTTATGGACAGTAGAACGCATCAGAATTGGTTTATTGTTAAACCTCTTCGAAAAACACTTTTCCATCTCCCCTGGTGACTGATGTAGAGTCACCTCTTCTTTATGGTTTCATCTGTTTGGTTTCTTTCTCTGCACTGTTTTTTTGAGTGGCTTGTGCTCTACAGTGTTATGAAGTCATAATTGATCTAGTCATTGAAACATGGTATGGATGGACCCAAATGCAGTGACGCTGGCAGTTGTTTGATTGGTAATAGGGTTGCCAACTATCTCATATTAGCCAGGACACCCTGTATTTGAGCTAAAAGAGGCGCATCCCAAATACGGGGCATCCCATCTAATACAGGACGGTTGGCAACCCTAATTGGTAATGGCTTTTATTCAGATTGATTAGAGGAGAGGGGGGACTGGAGTGCGGTTGAGGTTCAGGTGCAGGTCGATACCGTGAGATCCAGAGACATAGGGGCAGACAGAAGCAGGTCTGAAGCCAGGAAGGCAGTCCAAAGGATAATGCTGGAGACTCTTGCATGGGAGCATAACAATCTGGCAGAGAGCTGAGGGAGGGAGACCTAAATAACATGGGGACAGGTGCAGGTGGTTGAGGGCTGACTAGCTGAGGAGGTTGGCTGAGGGAGTGAGTGGAGTTGTGTTCAGGGTGACAATGGAAAATCAGTGGTCAGAACTGCTGACCACGACAGTAATGAAGAGGAATATATCCAACTGCATCTGTCAAGTGTAGATGTGTGACGTGTTCTGTAATGCAACAAATAAAAAACTGAAAAGTGCAGTGTGCAAAAGTATTCAGCCCCCCTGAGACCACACTTTGTGGAACATCCTTTTGCTGCAACAACAGCTGCATGTCATTTGGTGTATGTCTCTGTGGTGGAAAAATTATTAAGATAGACACAGTTTTTCCCGAGAATCTTAATCAAACAAATAACACAAACTGTTGTTGAGTCTGAGCAATTCTTTAATCTTGCAAGAGGGAAATGTGTTCAAAACACAACAAGCATGTGCTGAAGAAGAAACCACAAAGGACAGACTCACTTGAACCCTTACACAATCTTTGCCACTGGGCATTCTAAGAACAAAAAGTCAGCTCTCATATAAAAAGATAGAAGTTGAACTTTAGCCAGCTTTTATACCTGCCAGATATGAACATTTAAAAAATGAATATAGAAAATGTATCGCCTCAATGCAAACAAGATGTTTTTCAGACATTTGACTATCTCAGACTTAATGTAACCCACATGATAACTTGGACATATAGAAACAAGAAAAACAACTGAAAACTGAAAAACAAAGGGACATTTGAATGATAAAATACTATGTCTCAGTACCCATGAAACACTGGACATCGGATAGAGGTGCAGATCATGTCTATTTTGGTCAGTCCATGGCCATTTCTTGACATCCATTCGACATCCAAACTGGATCCACTTTTTGGACATCCAACCGTGACCCAACTTGGACGTCATATTGATGTTCAACATTTGACCTTTGAACTGGGTACATTTTTGGATGCCAATTTGACATCTATGACAGGTGCAGGAAATTAAGGCAAGATGGGCAAAAACATTTATTTTTCATGGACTGGTCAATATTGAGATATTTTTGGCTTGTTATCTCCCTAAACATGTATATTTTAAAACTACCGTAAAGAAACATGCAAATTACACATTTAGGGGGTGTCTAATTAAATTTGTTTACTCATGGCCCTAGATTTTATCTAAATTTACCCGAAAGTTAGAATTCAAGCCCGACGTGCCATACTGCTTACAAAAGTATTTGACATTGTTCGAACAGTACATTCTAAGCTCCCAGCTATGTAATCCAAAAAAGGACATTTCTTTTTTTTCAGCAACCATCAATGAAATCACATTGGCTAGTGTCGGTGTCTATAACTCTGGAGTTGGTTTCTGCACTGGACAAAGTCACGGCACGCAGCATCACTGTGGTGAAGAACAAAATCTACTGTTGTCTAGCTATTAGAACACATTGATTTTGAAGATTAGAAAGAAAAGCAACCCCTCTAAATTAAAAGTAAATTTGGTCAGCCTTGTGATTTCTATGTACATGTGAACATACAGTAGGTTCTAATAATGTTACATACAGTAGTTTAGCCGACATGTCTCTTCACAAACCTGCTGAGTTAGCAGCTAGCTCTACAGGCACTAATGGCCAAGGGCATTAGCTGTTAGGATGCATACGAGGACACATTTTGTTTTTGTTAGCTTGCTGCACAGTACTCTTCCACGAGGGAAAAGTTAAATGTAAATGTGAATGACTGTAGCTTGCAAATTTATTCCATTTGTGTGGTTGCTAACAGGATTTAAAGCTAGCTAGCTAACTAGCAGTGTGGCATTAAGTTCTGACTGGCAAGCTCCTTTTGAGTAACTAGCGTCCTTATACCGAGCTCACTGATGATGCAAGGTTGATTGATGTTACCCTCAAGCTGCATCTGAAATGCCATTGTACGCAATGTATACTCACAAAATATACAGATGTTTGGCACAGTTTTGAGTAAATCTCAATAGTTTGCATCAATTCTGACATACAACTCTGCACACGGCGCTTCCTGCAGCTTAGTTGTTACCATGGTTACCACTCCTGTTACTGCAGCAGCAGCAGCACACTACCCCACACCGTCTCTGTGCACCTGGCTGAAAAAATGGCATTTCTTCTGCATTGTGTCATTTTAATGTTTGTCTGTTCAACTTCTCACAATAACGCGAAACAGAAGGAGACTTAGTAGACGTCAAGACGCCAACAGCGAACTACATTGCGGCATGACGGCCTACTAACGATTGTCATAGATGATTTTGTACTTTGTTTTTTATTGAGAAGTACACAGGCACAGGGCCAATGAAATGCAGTTGACATCCAACAAGAGGTGCAAAGAGATACATTTAAATACCCAAGTGTAGGCTTTGTAGACCATAGAGATAAAGTATGTACAGTGTATAATTAGATAAATGGGCATATTGACTACCAAACCCATTCTCCTTGCTGTTTCCTTGTTTGTTTAATCATGAGTGGACATCGATAATGTAATATATGCCATATATGTGTGTGTGTCTTTAAGAGAGAGTTGACAACACAGCTGTTAAGGACGTTTTTTGGAGGAGTCGCATGCTACCTTACCGTTATTTTTACCTGTCTCCAGGTTACACAGTAAAGTTCTTAAATTGGAATATACCCTTTTGTGTGGATGTTGAATCACTTTACATGGTGTCAGAAGCACTTGACGGACGCATCGCTTCAGAAAGATGACCAAGTTTAATCCTCCGTATAGTTTTGCATTTGATCGCTCAAATGAATGGGGAGACTGGAAGCAGTGTTTCCAACGCTACCATCTGGCGACAAAACTAAACAGAGAGGATAGAGAATTTCAAGTCAGTTCCCTGATATATGCTATGGGCCAGGAGGCTGAAAACATTTTCAAGTTATTCGCGTCAGCTGGGGATGATCAAAAGAAGTTGGACGTGTTAGGAAAATACAACGAGTACTTTTTCCCCAAACGGAATGTAATCCACAAGCATGGCTGTTTCCACCAGAGAGTACAGCAGCCCTGGTGAGAAAGTTGAAATGTTTATCAGAGCTCTTTATGATTTATCAGAACACTGTCACTTTAGGGCAATAAGAGATGAGCACATACATGACCGCATAGTTGTGGGCATTTTGGACAAAGAGCTGTCACGCAAACTACAGCTAGAGGCAGCCTTTACTTTAACCCAAACTATTCAGACCATTCGCCAGTCTGAGGAGATGATTTCACAAGTGCACCAGCAGCAAGGGGAGGTGTGCATGGCACCACGTTGTGGAAAACCACACTGGCAAGGCAAGGCAAGGCAATTTTATTTGTAGAGCCCATTTTCACAAACAGTTTGTCTCAAAGGGCTTCACATGGCATCATAACAACATCCTCTGCCCTTTGACCCTCACATCGACTGAGGAAAAACTCCATAGAAAACCCTTTTAACAGGGAAAAATCTGAGAAACCTCAGGGTGAGCAACAGAGGAGGGATGCCTCACCCAGGACGGACAGACGTGCAGTAGATGTTGTTACAGACAAGAAAACAGTTTACAATGCAGAATGTGAGAAACATGGAAATGTTAATAACAGTTGAAGAAGGAAGCTTCTGGAAGGGGAGGCAGGGAGAGCAAGCCAGCTTGATGGGGGAAAAATAGTTTGCACTGGTAAAAATAAGAGGAAGTGGCGGAGAACAAGGAGGACCAAAATGTGGAGGGTGTGGAAAAATGAAGCACAAAGACCAGGAAAAGAGCCAAGCCCTGAAATCGACATGCAATGCAAAATGCAAAAAGGTGGGTCACTGGGAGAGAAAATGTCACACTAAATCAATAAGAGAAGTGACAGGGACAAAGACTGTTGCACAGACTCCATACTTCCAAGGTTCAGTCACAAACACAGACAGAGCTAATGATCAGTGGACTGTAGATGTTCATTGGAGAAACACCTGTTAAATGCCAAATTGATACTGGGGCAGATCTAAATATAATGGAGGAAGAAACATTCAACAAGCTATGCCCTAAGCAAATGCTTAGGATTTGTTGATTTGTTTGTTGCTGATGCAGTTGAATTTTCCACCGATGAGCAGTCCCGGTGGTTAGTTAGTTTGTTTGGGAAAGTTTTAAGCCCATGCACAGTGCAAAGAGAAACATTACTCATTCCTTGTGTATGTCATCCACAGCCTGACTGCAAACAATCTGCTTGGCAGAGACACAGCATGTGCAATGGGGCTAGCTAAGCGCATTGAAAAAGTGCACAGTGCATTTGGGGAGCATGGCACCCTCAAGACTGACCCAGTGAAAATAGCGACTTTGTCTCTATATTTAGCGAGTTTTCAGACCCCTCTAGCGACTAGCGCCAAATCTAGCAACTTTTGTGGTGTAACTGGAGACTTTTGGAGACTCTGAGGATAAAGCACGATCACCTACTCTTCTCAACGAGCAGCGTGTGCTGCCATGAGCCTCTCCCTCGTCCCACAGCACCCACAGGTGGCCCAGTCCTCATGCATCACCAGAGTCCCTCCCAACTGCAGTCAAAGGAGACGTGTCCACTCCTCTGCATCCAGACTGCAAATGAATTGTGCATGCGCGAAGCTGCAGCTGGATGATTTTCATTTTCATTTAGATTTAGATTGTACAAACTATTTAAAATGTTACAGTTAAAATGTTAACGTTTTACTGTGATTTGTTGTCGTTTAAAACCAAACAAAACTTTAAAAAACTTACAAAAAACAAAAACAACCACAAAATCAAACCTCAGTAACTCCGCCAAATTGTCTCAATTGGGTCATTTTTGCTGGTCCCAAGCCCGGATAAAGGAGGAGGGTTGGTATTGTGACATTAAAAAAAACAAAACAAGAATCGACAGAAGAAAGCTCATTTGTACTTATAAACATATTTGGGTGTTTTTTACTCACTTTTTGTCTCTCATTGTTCCTCTCTCTTACTGCCTCCATTACAATTTGGCCAATTCTGTAAATTAGGCAATGAGGTCATTTAGCGACTTTTAGGACAGCTAAGCTGCACAAAGCCATGTGTGGCACTGCGGAGATCTGCTGCGGGGCACACTGCTATGGCGGATAATAATGGAGCACTTGTCAAAGTTAATGCTGCAATGTAGCATCGCTGTGGCGTATATTATTAAACCTGATTCCACTGTGTACTCTCATGGCACTTTATTAGCAACCTCCTCGTAACAACATAAGTAACTACCTCCCGGCCCCCAACACTCTCCGGCCGGATAAGCAGAGCTGGAGAAATCAAGGCCACTCTCTCCGCGCTCGCGGCACCTCTTTCAGTGGAAATGAGCCACAATGCCTGATTTAGCATGTGACAGCGGGCTTCCGCTTCTGCTGCTCAGGATCACGAACGGGTCCCCCTCTGTGTAGAGCTGAGCTGCAGCTCACATAGAGGCAGGGATGAGCCAGAGGACAACCGCTGCTTCAAACCAGAACCATAGCAACCTGCCTGCCATCCGGTTAGAGACACCAAGAGCAGGCTGTGCAGGCAGAGAGTGGCCAAGTTTCTGCCGGAAAAAAGCACTGAGACGAGTGGAGACATAAGAGTAGAGAGCCCGCAGCTAACGTTGACTTTATGCATGTTTACAGCAGAGAGCAGGAGGGAGGACAGACGCCTCACTCTGAAGGGGTTTTGTAATTCTCTGCAATGTTGCGCTGTTAATTGTTACAAATATATGATGATTACTCGACTAATGGACTCAATTTTATAAAGCGCTTTTCACCTTAGTGGCACTCAAAGCGCTTTACAGTGTCATCTCATTCACCCATTTACACACACACTCACACACTGATGGTGAAGGCCGCCGTGCAAGGTGCCAACCTATTCATCAAGAGCAATTACGGTTTCAGTATCTTGCTCAAGGACACTGCGACATGATCACCGGGGTCAAGGATCAAACCAGCAACCCTTCGGTTGCCACTCTACCCCTGAGCCATGCTGGGTGGCATGGCTCAGGGGTAGAGTGGCTTGGACTAAGGACTATAAATTGACCAGGAAAATCTCTGGTGGGGCAGCACAAAATTAGATAACTTTAGATAATATATTGAGGCTAAAGTAACTTTCTGTGCTTTTTTAGGGAAGCTTTGAATTTGAGTTTGGATGTTTGCATGTTAGCAGGCAGTTTTTGATTTTCACTGCTTGTCTGTTCTGTTTAGGCAACAAGGCTGGGGCTGCGCAATTTTGAGGGACCAAGACTACATTCAGGATTCCAACCAGTGGCACTGTATGTCCATAACTGTCAACTGCCATATAATAGCCCATTATTGTAGTGTGGCCCTCTAAAATTACTGGCTTCATTTACATTTATTTAAGATATTTTTAAATTAAATTAAATTAAATTCAGGTTATGGTGGCCTACCAACATTTTAAACAGCTTATTATCCATCTAGACAAAGTCTTTGAGAATAGTTGTGAATGTACTCAAAATTTTAGATGGTCAGATAAATTTAGACAATAGATTTAATCAAAGTTAGGGTTCTCTGTCTTTAGAAATAGGTTTCTCATGCAAAAAGTGTTGTTACTCTGCAGAGACTATCGCCATATTTGTCAGGCATGTCAAGGAACACAGGAATCTCACCAACTTTACATTTTCTTGTGGGGTTGTTAGGTGTCCTTGTAGTTTTAGGACTGCCACTGCCCTTCAGGTTCACATGTATCCCAGTCACTCAAAGCCTAAACCAGCTGTCACCAGATCTCACAGATGTATTGATTTGACCTGCCATATTGAGGGATATGCCTTCACTTCCACAAACGTTCCCACTTTATGTGAACATTTAAAGTGGCACATCAGAGATGGTAAGAAAACTGAATGCCCTTTTAAGAATTGCAAAAAGAATTTCAGGGTGAGGTCTTCTTTCCTGTCACAAGTAAGCAGAAAGCATTCAGTTGGGCAGGTTGCCTATCCAGGTAGTGTGTCTGGTGGTATTTCTGATGCTGTTGATGGGAATGACGGTGGCACAGACAATGGAGAATTTGGGGGTTGGTGAGAGTTCCTCAAGCAAAGTAGAAGGAGATGTATTTATGACAATCTTAGCCGTCCTCTTTCTTAGAATGCAAGCAAAGATGCTTTTGCCAGCCACCAAAATCTCAGCATTAATTGGAGAGTTCCAAGAACTACATGCAAATGAGATGGCACATGTACTGACTAAAGTCAGTGAAGAATTGGAAAAACTTGGGATACCTGGAAATAGAACCTATGAAATAGTGGCTGGGCTATCAAAAGAAAATTTACTAAAGATGTACAATGAGGGTGTGTTCCGAATAGATCAAACTAGAAAGTCATTTTTCAAGAGGAGTTTCAGTTGTGTTGAGCCAACTCAGGTTTATCTTGGTATTGATCCTAATGGTTAGGAGCGTCTGCCAGTATGTGCCACTTAAAGACACTAAAAGCACTGCTGAGCCATCCATCAGTTTGGGAATAGTACAGCGCCGCAAAGATGCATCCTCTGTGAGACCCACATGTGTTTGAGGATGTGCATGATGGTAAAAACTGTAGAAAGAATATCCTCTTGTAAAATATACCTTCCTCTTTCTCAATCATCTTATATCAGGATGCTTTTGAAGTTGTGAACCCCCTTGGATCAGGCAAAAAGAAGGAAACACTCCAGGCTGTCAACATGACAATGGCTGAAATACTGCCGCATAATAGATCCACAATAGACCCCATCCATGCAGTTGGTGATGTAGTAAGTGATCTAAAGGAGATTGAGGAATCTGGCATTGTTTTAGACAATGATGAGACTTTGCAGGAGACAGTGATAGCAATTGTAGCTGACAACCTGGGGTCACATTCTATTGGTGGGTTTACAGAAAACTTCAGAAACTTCCCAAACTTTTGTAAATATTGCCTTATTGATCGAGAAAGTTTTGAAAAGTACCTCACAAAGCTTGGCCCAGTAAGGACAAGAGAAATCTATGAAAACAGAGTTAAGGAGTTGTCCAAGGGTCAGGAAGTTATCATAGAGGGTGTTACAGTAAGTTTGACTCAATTTTCAACCAACTAAGACATTTTCATGTCTGCCAACCAGGCCTCTCACCATGCCTGGGGCATGATCTGTTTGAGGGGATTGTGTCAGCTGATCCTGCATTGTATATCAAGAACCTGGTGTCTGTTGGGAAAAGCTTTTCATATGTTCAGTTGAATAGGAGCATATCTCAGCTGAAGTTTCATGGCAGTGATGCTAGTGAGGCTATGTGAGGTGAGGCCAAATGGTCAGCACTTGGGTTGGAGTGCTGCTCTGAACTGGTGCTTATTGTGCCTTCTCCCTATTCTTGTTGGTGATCGGATCAAGAATCCATTGGAAGACCAAGCCTGGCAGTTGTGTCTAAAGCTCAGGGAGATAGTAAAGCTGATTTGTACACCTAAGATCCATGCCAACCAGGTGGTATATCTCAAGATTCTCATTAGGGATTCTCTACAGTCTAGAATAGCTCTTTTTCCAGACAAGCCTGCCAAGCCAAAACACCACTTCCTAGTCCACTATCCAGATCTTATACTAAAATTTGGTCCTCTCATTCACCTCTGGACATTGTGCTTTGAGAGTAAACATTCATATTTTAAGCAGTGTGGGCGAAAGCTCCTTAACTTTAAAAATCTTGGTAGCACTTTGGCAGAAAGGCACCAGTTGCTGGAAGCCTATCTTCACTGGGGGACTATCCCTCCCCCCCATTCTCCAAGTAGGTCAGGCAAATTAATTTGATGGCCAAATGTATAATGCCGCAATTCAGGAAGCTGTGAGGTTCAGGGGCTTGATTAAAGTCACCACAGTCGCAATGGCAACTGTGACATACAAAGGTGCAACATACAGAAAGGGCATGACTGTTGTTCTTGCTGTCAACAATAGTTGCTATGTGCTCGGTAAGATTGTTATAATAACTGTCACAGAAAAAGGTTTATTTTGTGTTTGAGAAATATCAGTCAGTGCCAGTGTTGGACCTTGGTGTGCACTGCCTACAACATGACTGTGAAACTCAGTATGTTTGTGCAGGCACCGACAGTCTTGCTGACTATTACCCGTTGCCTGTGTATAAGCAGTTTGATCTTGATCTTGTCGTGCTTCATCATTCTGTCTTTCTAGGTGAAAAGTAATGGAGGACATAATAAGAGGGACCCTTCCCCATCTGGATGGCAAGACGTCGGGGACTCTTCTTGAAAATTTGTCCACAATGGGAGTGTGGGAGGCTGATGACTTCGTGTACATCAGAGAGGATGATCTTAAACATCTGCTGTCCATCGTTGAATTGCAGAAAACTCCTTCATAAATTAAACAACAGAGGTGAAATACTTTTGTTAATGTAAATAGTATAAATAAAAAAGGCTACATCTTAAATGTTGGTGTGCAGTCCAGGGATCCAATACAGGACTTGAAAGTGTGGAAATGTATGTAAATTAATTTTGATAATCTCCAGGTCTTAAAAAGTTTGGCGATTGCCCAAACGTAATTCCCCTAAAAGTATGGTTAAATATTGCTGTTCATTCCTGATAAACATATGACTAAACATTTTCTTTAGCTGTAGGCTCACTGTCATTAAGATATTTTTAGCATGGGCACACAGATATCAATTTTTCACTGCTGATACAGATTGCTGAAGTTGTTATGCAACACTTTTCCTGAACAGAATAGACTTAGGTGATTAGTTTGGGGCCATTTTACAAAAATGATCAAGATGTAATCCATTTTTCTTCACTGGAGAGATCTAACATCTTTCCACATGTCAAAATACAAAAAACAAGCCTGTTTCATTTCACATATGTTACACATAGTATTGGGGAAATTCTATGATAGCCTATGAAAACCCTGTTTTAGCCTGGTATACGCCAGATATCCCATACCAGTATCAATGCATGCCTAATTGTTTGTTGTTGATAATCTTTAGCTATTGATTCATATATTTTTGTGAAATTGTAATATTGCCCAACAACCAACAAAATAACTTTTCATTGAAACCCAACCAAAATCACCAAATCTTGTCTGGAAATAAAGGTCAGGAAGAAATATGGGCATTTTAAAAACAGTTTTGACAACCTAGGCAGTCTTGACCTACAGTATATATTCATGAAACAAGCAAGTTGAACTTTGCAACATTCTTATTCTGATGTAACCCCAACAGATCAGTTCAAAGCTATGTTCTAATGATATGGATAACATATAAACACAAACAGAGTAAATTTCAGTTTTTCTGTTACTATATTAAATTCACTCGCTATAAATGAAATTGACAGTTACTTTCTCAACCCACTTGCCTTAGTTTTTCTGTTTTTGTCTGTTTTTGTTCTTTAGTTAATGACGGCCAACTAAACAGTCAGCCAAGTGACACTGTGGAGTCTAACATGATCACACTGACTCTGAAACCAGTGTCTGAGTTAGAAGCCTCTTCAGACACGCAGTTCCCACTTCTGCCTACGCACTCTGTTCCTGTGCAGCACAGTACATGGACCTCAACATTCCAAGTACCTTAGGACAATTCCAGATCAAATCTAAGGAGATGTGTTAAACAGAGGGAGATTGTAGATGCCATCAGAGAAATCTGTGTAGATCCAACTCTGCGTCAGTGTGCAGTAGTAGCAAAGGCCATTGTTGAACAATATCCTGACAGTTTTGAAGACAGAACAGATGAAGGACATCAAATGGGACACTTCACTTTGTGTTCACAACTGAAAACAAGAGTAGACAATCTGAACGGGAACAACACCCTTGCACGGCTGAGAAAACCAAAAAGGCCTCCTGTGACGGTGGAGAACAGCCAGCCAGCACTATCAAGAAAATGTGCAAAAAGAGACAGCTATGGCTATATAAACTGGCAGCCAAGCGAGCTACCTGAGGGGGAAACAAGACAGTCTCTATGTGAGAAGAAAGAAGAGCTTAAAAGCATTTTCACCCAAGAGGGCCAAAAAGGAGCAGATAGAGGAAGCGTGGATGAGCTGATGATGATCACTTATGAGTCCCAACGTCATACCATTAATGCAATACCTGCACTTAGCATGCAACAACTAAAGAGTGAATGGCCTTTCCTGTTCATGAAGAGGTTCCTGATCCAGCATTTCAGGCTGAACCAGAATCAGGACTCAGGGAGTCCATTGCTGGAAAAGGAAGAAGGCGTTCCATTTCTTCAAGGCTCAGCTGCTGCGCTGGAGAAAAGAGGTGAGGACAGTCCTCGGTGACATCGAAAGAGAATCCGGAGATGTGGACCCTGGCTTTGCAGCAGTATTGGTGATGATGGCCTACTTCAAAGAAAAAAAAGATTCACTTTTCCTTCTGGCTGATGTAAGTAATTGTTGATATTTCTATGATAAGGTGCAGGTTATTTAGATGTTTATGGAGTGTTTTCTTAGTATTTCATTGTGGGGAAATTGGGACACACTTCAACTGTTTAGATTGTTGTAGAGTTAGGAGAGAGAAATTAAGAAATCAAAACATTCAGCTCCAGCTCTGGCTTCTGTATTACTGATTTGTAAATTTCTCAATTAAATCTACAAAATCCCATGTTCTTATTGTTTTTATTTGCATTTTCTCTTTGTGTGATTTCAGATCTGAGCATTTTTTTCCCCTTCATGTTTATTTGTTCATACAGGTAACCTCCACCCAGGCAGATGTGGAGACCCAGCTTTCCCTGCCCAGCATGTCAAGGATAATCCTGCAAGGTCAGATTTCTATACTTACTTGCACAATCATTAGGCTAACACAAGATATTTTGCACTTGCACTTGCACCAGACTAACGCCTGACTTCTTCCACAATTAACACAAGATGTATTTAATCCCAAACTAGGACATGAAGAGACAGACACAGACTCAAACTCACATGAGAATGTAAGTGACAATATGTATTTTTTCTATTAATTAATCAAGTTCTGGAAATGTGTACAGAGCTAATTGAGACTACATGCGCTTCAACAGAACACTCACATTCACTGCTCTAGTTTCAGCTTAGTCAGCCTTCTTGACATACCAGAAGTTTACGTAGAAACAGAGATGCGATAGTTTCTTTGCACAACATCAGACTTGGATTTAGATCCAAAGTTTATTTATTCTTAATGAGACAAATATACAACTTCGTCACAGTTTCAAAATGGTACAGAGGAAGACAGTGGCCCTGAATCCACACGTCGCTTCATTCATCAGGAACTTCACTGAATATTTTTGGCAGAATCATTAAGGTAAGAGTATTAATTGTAAGAGCATTAACTGGGTAGATAGGAATGTGCACTTAATCAACTACACTGGTTAAATAATGGTGCAAATGTCTGTCTGTCCATCGTCTTCTGCTTATCCGGGTCCGGGGGGCAGCGCTTCAGGAGGGAGGCCCAGACGGCTCTCACCCCAGCTACTGCCACCAGCTCCCCCAGGGGGATCCCCAGGCGTTCCCTGGCTAGGCCAGAGATATAATCCCTCCACCTTGTCCTGGGTCGGCCACAAGGCCTCCTCCCAGTGGGACCTGTCTGGAACACCTCTAACGGGAGGCGTCCAGAAGGTATCCTGACCAGATGCCCGACCCACCTCAGCTGACTCCTCTTGACGTGGAGGAGCAGCAGCTCTACTCTGACCCCCTCCTGGATGTCCGAGCTCCTCACCCTATCTCTAAGGCTGACCCAGCCACCCTGCAGAGGAACCAAAATAAAACCTGTATTTCACAGTGCTACTGTAAATACAGTGCAGTCTGTAAGTCTTGAGTTCAGAGATAATTTTTTGTTTTTTTGCTATTGGGTTGGTTGTGTTGTAATATTTCATACACTCAGCCTTTTAAAAATTCCTATGTCTAGTGTAATCAGAGTGCAGAAGAGCCCTCCTGTGCCTTTGCAGATTCTCTCAAAGGTTTTTTAATAATGTTAAGCATTTTAGATTAATTTCCTGCCTCAGTGATTGATTTGTGTTGTCACTTTTGCAGGACTATCACAAGTGCTGTCAACTCATATCTTTGCCGCTGCCACCACCACCCTCCTCATCTGGCCCCCACCATCACCACCACCCTGCATATTCCAATGTCTTTCATAAATGTGCTGTTGTTGAATTTTAAATAATTGTTCTTCGAGGAAAAGAACCCTTGTTTAGTTAATGGTTAATAAAAAACGTGGTTAATTACAGATTGCTTACTCGAATGAATATGCATCTATTCCATTGTTTTACCTTTTATCCAATCTCTTTTTTTTTACCTGTCCCTGTTACAAGTATTTTCAAATGATAATTTGATAGCAGACTTGCCATTGCTAGTCTTGTGAACAGATGTTTTTTATTTTTGTATTATTCTGGTTGTGTTGTATTGAATTGTATTGTATTGTGTGCTGTATTGCACAATAAAGTTTATTCATAGTTAGTCTTAAAATGTCATTTTTCTTATTTTACACCAACAGCTAAATAACAGTAGTTGATTGTAATAAATACAGTAGTATATGCTTTAGGTTAAACAGTTGCACTGTAAAATAAATTACAGTAACATTTCCATAGCAGTATAATACTGTACTTTATTTTACAGTGTTTTAAAAAAAACAGTATAATACTGTACTTTTTTAATAATATGCTAAGAAGGGTAACAGTACAATACTGTACTTTATTTTACAGTATGTTAAAAACTATAGTTTTTTTTTACAGTAATGTTACTGTAATCTGAAATACAACAACTACTGGTTAATTGTTGCCAATAAGTTACTGTTAATTTGACAATAAATCGTTTACAGTGATACAGTAAACATAAAGCATAAACACACACCCAATTGAAAAATATAATTTAGCATTTTAGCTCTGCTTTCCCAGTCCACCTGAATGTACACCTGACTGGCTAATAGTTAGACCTGTAGCTAGCTAAGGTCATACTCTTACTCACCGCGGATTCAATGAATGGCTCTCGGTGCTCTTTCCCCCTCCAACGCATTATTTTAACTCTGAATTCAAATTAATGAATTGTGACGCTTACACAAAGCCTGGGCTACATGCGTATGGAGGGAAACAGAATCATTGAAAAGGTGACAGAGCCTCCTGACTGGTGTGCAGCGATGGTGCCAGTTCCAAGAAAGAATGGCAAAGTCCTGAAAAGGTTAAATGAGGCTGTAAGGAGAGAAAAGTATATCCTCCCAACTGTTGAGGAGATAACTGCAAAGCTGAGTGGCACAACAATGTTCACGTCACTGGACACTGCCTCAGGGTTTTGGCAGATACCTCTACACCCAGAAAGCAGCAAGCTAACCACCTTCATAACACCATTTGGGGGATACTCCTTCAAGCAGGTCAGATTTGGCATTACAAGTACTCTGGAAATCTTTCAGTGGAAAATGGCTGAAACTCTGAACGACCTTGATGGAGTAGCCATTTTTATGGACGGCATTTTGGTGTATGGAAGCATGACCAGTATCTGAGTAAGGTGCTGGAGAGGATTAAGTCAACCAGCTTAAAGTAGTCCACTACAGTGCATGACAGAGGTGCCCGACATGCACTGAAATGGTGTCCTCTGTACCTCTGGACCCTCTCTCTGTCCCTAGGTTACAATAAGTGGCTGTGTGCTCATGTGTTTTGATATCTGGAAGAGTATTTGTAAAGAGGACTTTCCGGAATGTGTACCTTATTTTTTGGTTAGATTTGTGTCTGTATAATCCCATATGGGATGGGTTATGCGGTCATGCCAATGTCCAGACATGAAAACAAAATATTCATTCATTCATTCATTCGCACTCAGATGCGGCATGTTACATTGCAGCCTTTGTCAATAACATGCCAGCTACACCACAAAAGCTGGAGACCATAAGAGCAGCCATAGCAGCTTACAATAACCTGCAAACGGTGCTGCAATATGTCAAATCAGGATGGCCAGACTACGTGGCCAATGTTCCCGTAGCCATCAGAGACTATTTCCCTTTACGGAGTGAATTATCTGAGTACAATGGAATTGTCACAAGAGGATGTCGTGTGGTAATCCCAAGCTCGGATCCATGATGGACATCAGGGTCTGACAAAATGCAGAGAGTGGGCTAACACATCAGTGTGGTGGCCTGGCATTTCATCTGAAATCAAAGTTCTGTCCTGTCAGGTTTGCTGCGAGATGAGATACATGCAGCGAAAAGAGCCCCTCATCAATTGTTATTGACCTGTGTGATCATAACAAGCACACTTACCTCATTGTGTCACGCTACTTCTCCAGGTTTCTTGCAAAACTCCACATGCCTACACTGCCTCGCAGGTGGTGCTTAGAGCTAAAAGCAGTCTTTGCCAGATTTGGTAACCCGGATCAGGTTGTGAGTGACAAAGGGCCCCAATTTGCATGTGAGAAGTTCCGAGATTTCGCTAGAGAGTACGACTTTCAGCAAGTAACATCAAGTCCCCATAATCCGCAAGGAAATAGACATGCAGAGAGAGGAGTTAGAATCGCAAAGATGATTCTCCAACAGAAAGACCCTCTAGTAACTCTCATGTGTTACCGCTCTACACCATGCTCCACTACTGGAGTGAGCCCAGCTGAAATGCTTATGGGCTGCAAGATTAAGACAACACTTCCAACACTTGAGAGAAACCTTCTTTCTCATTGGTCTAACCTGAAAACTGTCAGGAACAAGGATGCTAAGGAGAAACAAGCTTTCTACTTCAATCTTTGACATGGAGCAAAGCCCCAGCCATTACTTACGTCTGGTGATCCCGTTCTTGTGAAGTTGGACCACCAGCACGCCTGGTGTCATCACTGGAGACAGTCTTCGAGACGGAACAAGGGGTGACACTGAGGCGCAACCATCGTCCTCCTACCCCTTCACCAGGGCCTGGAACACACATATTAAGGGTGAATTTTAAGTCATTCAGCTAGATTCTATCAGGGATCATCATAGCTGATGACCTTTTTCCACCCATTTGTTTGCTTTGTGACTCCTGCATGTCACTGCATCCATAATCCTCCCCTGGCCTCTGTCCTCTTGTCATATTATCCTACTCCCAATATAACACTCATTATTCTTCTGTGAATGTCCAAATGCACAAACTTTTTGAACTTTGAACAAAAAGAAGCTTCATATGCTGAAAGTAACACTCATATGCTTTCCCTTCCAGGTCATCTACACAAGGGCTGTTTGGAGGGTACCCGAGAGGGTTCGTCGTTCCAGACAGTTGTATCAACAGCGAAATGAAAACTGTCAGATGGCCACATAAATTGAGCATAACAAAAACAGAAAAAGCAATTAAGAACAAAATTAACCCCTGGGATAATTGGATGACCTTCTCCTTGATCAAAATAAAGATTACTTCAGACAAGTTTTTTGTAGGTGAGTGGAAAATGAAATACATGTCCATGTCAAAATTTTGTAGGATGTTTTTGTTTTTGTTTCTAGGTGATTTGTTTAACGTCTAGATAAGGGTCGCAAGTGTGTAGCAACCTACAACCTGACCAGCCAGACAGAGGAGGATGATGAGGACGATAAGGTGATTAGATTCAAGAACAAATGCACCAAGAGCTCCAGAGGGTTTTGTTGGAAAAAGTATACCTTTATTTCTTATTCAGAAATATTTTATACATTTGAAATGTAGTGACTTGATAAGATGACGATGATGGCATATCTTTAGGATGTTTAACACAGTTGTTACTGGGGGCACCACTCGTTGTAATTCAGTTTTGTCAAACGATCAGTCTCAGGTTATTGCTGACACCAGTGGACAAGCTGTTCCACCTCCCATCTGTAAGCAGACTCGTCACCGTCCCGGATCAGACCAATGACAGTGGTGTCGTCCACAAACTTCAGGAGTTTCACAGAAGGGTCTCCTGATGTGCAGTCATTTGTGTAGAGGGAGAAGAGCAGTGGGGAGAGGACACACCCCTGGGGGGCGCCAGTGCTGATGGTCCGGATGCTCGATGTAATGCCGGCCAGCCTGCTGCTGCCTGTCAATCAGGAAGCTGGTAATCCTCTGACAGGTGGAGGCAGGCACTGTGAGCTGGGCGAACATTTGGTAGAGGATTTCAGGGATGATGGTGTTGAAGGCTGAGCTGAAGTCCACAAATAAGACCCTTGCGTATGTCCCTGGGGAGTCGAGGCGATGCAGGGTGAAATACAATCCCATGTTGACTGCATCGTCCACCGACCTGTTTGCCCTGTGGGGCAAACTGCAGGGGTCAAGTAGGGGTCTCGTGATGTCCTTCAGGTGGCTCAACACCAGTCTCTCAAGCCCCTTTCACACTGCACCAAAAAAACAGGTGTTTGGGCACTCTGAAAGGGTCGACTCGGCATTTTGATCCACATCCACCGACCCTCCAAGCGACCCGCGTGTTTAGTAGCTCGCCTCGGCTCTGCTCGGCTCGCCTGCAGTCTCAGGTTTCATGTGACTTTCCTGTTTCATTCTGATTTTGTCACTGTGCCACCTGTCAGGCTGTCATTGTGGAAGCTCCGGAAAATAAATAAATAAAATTGGGCTGGGCTGGGCTGGGCTGGGCTGGGCTGCGCTGCAAGAGCTGCTCACTCATCTCTCAATAAAGTTTTGGCCTCTGCCATGAGATCAGTCTTCCTGTTTATGTCCCAGAGACTCTATTTCACTCCTTTCACGGTGGTGCAGTGGTCAGCACTGTTGCCTCACAGCAGAAGGCTACAGGTTTGACCCCCGGCTCAGCCACAGGATCTTTCTATGTGGAGTTTGCATGTTCTCCCTGTGCCTGCGTGGGTTCTCTCTGGGTACTCTGCTTCCTCCACAGTCCAAAGACATGTAAATGGGGACTAGGCTGATTGGATACTCTAAGTTGACTGTAGGAATGGCTGTGAGTGTGAATGGTTGTCTGTCTATGTGTGTTGGCCCTGCGATGGACAGGTGACCTGTCCAAGGTGAACCCCACCTCTCGCCTGAAGGCTCCTGGGATAGGCTCCAGTACCCCCATGACCCTTAACAGAATAAACAGTAGAAAATGGATGGATGGATGGAGATTGGTGAGCAGTGTTGTATACTGAGGGAAGCTCGTCTTTGCAGCAAATGATAGGGGCTCTGTTTTCTTCTGAACATATATATGTTGCATTCATTTTGTGACTTCGCTCACAAAATTGCTCTGTGAACCTTCTCCCAACTCAAGGTAGAAAATAATTTCAAAACTGAAATATAATTTACAAAAAAAATGATTAACTAAATGATGAAAAGATGACTAAATGAATTTGTTTGAATGACCATTAGTTATATTTTTGATGATACAGTGTAATTAGACTGAGCCCACACTGAGTTACTTCACTCCATATGGAGATGACTCAACATTTAATTCCCTCTTCAATCCCTGGAGATCTAAATCCAGCAGTTGCCCTTTCCTTCCATTGAATATGGTTCCTAACAGTTTTGCTGCTGGTTTGTTGTGTCCCCCTGGTGGAAACCAGAAGCCTCAGAGTGATGGGTGGGCAGCTGCATTGGTGGGTGAGTAGTTTGCTGTTTGGAGCACTATGAGAGGATTCCTGATCTGTCCTAGTTTACAAATTGCACAAAAAACATATTGATTGATTGAGTCCGTCTCACTTCTTCTCCGAACCCTCCTCCTCCCTTTTTTGCTCCCTCCCTTTTCAACAGCTTTATACAGTTTGTCTTTCAAGAGGGGTAAAATGGTGTATCATACCAGGATTTGCCAGAATCTCACTGTAACCATCACCGTGATTCCAGCCTGGGCTTTTCTAAGCCACTCAAAAGAAAGACATTTTTGGATGCTGGAGGAAAGAGGTGGGGGTAAGAAGGGGGGGAGTGACTGAGGACAGAGACAAGGACTGCGGAGGAGAGAACAAGGATGGATTAGAAGGAATGCTGGAGGGAATTAGATTGGAGGAAGTTGGTCTAGTCCTTCTTATCTGCTAACTGGAGGGAACAGACACTTTCTGTTCATTTGTCCACATGCACAGCTGGACAACCATTTGTCTTGCATTTGTGTGTCAGGTGTTCAGAATCTTGTTGGAAAATAGATATCCCAAAAGTCACTGTCTGGCTTCCTTGTGCTATCCCACAATAATAATTTATAGTTTCAAAAAGTGTGACACATTTAAAATGTTCATAGAGATTTACTTGGAGTACATCAAAATTCTTAGTTTGCCTGGAACAGCTCAAAACTAAATTGATAATGTCAGTTTTTCTTTGGATAATATAGACACATACTTAAGATCTGAAAGCAAGTAATAGAGATGCTTTTTTGAGCCAAGTCTGTCCACTTGTGATCAAATCACTTGCCAGGTCGTAACATGTATGTGTGATGATTGGAATTGTGATAAATTTGAACCAATTACCACCATAAATACGTCATTCATCATAAATGATCTTGAGAAATGACTCTTTTTGAACAGTTCATAATCAGAAGAAGTTTCACAACGATTAAATTAAGACAGATCAAGGATGTTTTTAAGAAAAAACTCAGTTTGGGAAATCTGTAAAGGTTTGGGCATACATTAGCAAAACATGACACAAAGAGCTTCGGGCTATCATGGAGTAATGTGTAGTGGTTCTACTCCAAATTTACTTGGGTTACTAAAGAGAGGCAAAAAAGGTATGACTAATGTTTGTTAACTTTTGATAAGTAAGCCAAAGTCTTTCTGGTTTAGTGTTCTGGACCATGAGGAAAAACCATGAGGGAGAAGCAGAAAAAAGAGCTCTATGGGAATGCAGTACATGCGTTTGTGTATAAGGTGCTTAAAGGAGGCCTTCAGGAAAAGAACACTAGTAGTAATCGTGCGCACGGTCATGTGACGCAGCGCGCTCTGATGACATCACCATGCGTGCGGTCACATGACTTGGGGGCGCGATGATGTCGCATTGTGCATGTGATCACCTGATTTTGTCCGTGCGATGACGTCACGTTGTGCGTGTGATCATGTGACTACATCCGTGTTTTGCGCTCACGTGATTTTGCGCTTGACCACGCCCCCATGATAAATAACTCGTATGCTATTAAACATTTTTGTTAAGGAAAAGTCATGACTATAGTTGCGGATGTTGAAATCATACCTCCAAAACCACAACCCCTTCTGGAGCAATGCATGTAAAACAATTTAACCAACATTCCCATATGGTTTTTAAGGCTTATATTAATTAATTAATAAAGTAATTGCTAACAGACACTGCAGAAGCAGCACGGCCCAAAACAGGCTCAGTTTAAAGAGAAGACAAACGCCCGGAGCACAAGGGTGAACAGGCTGTCATTTCACAGGGGTTTGAACTCATCATCGCTAGTAGCAGTATTAACACACCAAACATCCCTTCTACAAGCGTTGCCAGACAAAGTGTCTATGGTCAAGCGGATGTGAGGGAAATCAGGCCTTTTAATGCTGTAGAACTGCGTCAAAAGGTTGATTTCAGGAATGTAGTTGTCGACAGCCCCGACCATGTGCCATCCATTGTTAGAGATAAACTATCCGGGGTGATTGGCCAGGCATTCGAAATGTCACAACCTGGCAGTGTTTTAAATGTTGTTTTGAGAGAGCCGTCCCTGGCTAGCGACGTGCAAGCTGTATTACAATCCGACGACGAATACAGCCAAGATATATTTATAGAAACGGTCGCTCAGGCTATTCAGAGTAATGACACATCCATGACTGACGATGAATTGGAGTTTATTGTTACAGTTGCACAGAACCACTCCGGGGCTGGGCGTCTGAAATTGGGGAATGTGTTCTATGATGAGATTCTGTCTAAAAAGGAAAATTCCCTCTTTAACCCCAACAACCGTATAGAGGACAATAGTCTTTGCTTTTCTTTATGCATTACCCATGCCATCAATGCCTCGACGTCTGATCCAGACAGACTGGCGCGGGCTGAGCGTCTGCATGCGTCAGTAGGTCTCAACCCCTCACAAGCGGTTTCATTCACACATGTCCAGATTTGAATCCGTAGTAAACGCCAGAATAGTGATTTGCCACCACGCAGAGGATCGTAAACTTTTCACCACCCCAAAATCAAACACAACCTGGCTTTATTTACACGATAATCATTACTACTTAATCACCAATGTAAAACCCTTTTTCTGTGCTGCTTATGTCTGTAATTACTGCTACAGCACTTATGATGCTCCTCCAATGCACAACTGCAAATATTTGTGCAATGTATGCTTTACATATGGCAAAGAACGAGCGTTGACCACTTTAAAATGCACGGACTGTTGCCGCATCTGTAAATCAGAGTTTTGTTACAAAGCACACAAAGAGCCTGAGAAAACACACAACCTGATTCCCTGCCACAACCTAAAATTTTGCAGCAGGTGTGGTAAATTTTACAAAGTTGGTAAAAAAAACAAAACATGTCTGCAAGCCATCAAAATGTGAACACTGTCATGAATGTGTTATTAACGGTAGCTCTGAGCATGTGTGCTATATACAGCCTATGGGGGAAAAAAAGACCCCCCAGAGTAAATACATCCTGTATGATTTCGAGACTCGTTACTATGAAGGGAAGCATGAGGCATGTTTTGTATGTGCAATGGACATAGACGCAAATACTGCAATGGACATAGACGCAAATACTGCATTAATGATGTGGAAGTATTGAGAAAGGCCTGCAAAATCTACCGCAACGTGTTTTTAGACTGTACGCAAATAGACCCCTACAGATTCACCACACTAGCAGGCAGTTGCATTGGTGTCTATAAAAGACTTTTTTTTACCCCGCGACACACTGGCGCTTACATACGTTGGAGCATACGTGCAACAAAATAAGACTTGCTCCAACGTATCCATTCAGTGGATGGAGTATGTGTCCCGCACTGAGAACACACACATTCAACACGCTCTTAACGGGGACGAGCAGAAGATCGGTCCATACTTTGTGGATGGCTTCTGAAAGTCTACAAAGACGTGTTATAATTTTGCTGGGTGTTTTTACCACGGATGTGTCAAATGCTATCCGGAGAGTGAGGGGAACCCAGCATCCAAAATTTCTTTTGGGGAACTCTTCCATCAGTTTGCCGAATGCATGTCAACCATAAGGTTGCAGCATGGCATGAGGGTGGTTGTGATGTGGGAGTGTGAGTGGGCTGCTCTTTGTAGATCTGACCAGACCGTTATGGGCTTTCTATCCACGTACAAAAAGCTGAACTTCTAAACCCTAGAGATGCACTGTTTGGCGGCTGCACAAATGCGATGAAACTGTGCCATCAATGCACAGCTGGTGAAAAAATTCATGACTATGACTTCACCAGCGTCTACTCTACAGTGCAGTCTAAAAAACAGTACTCTACAGGCCATCCTCAAATAATTTACAACAACTTCGACGACATTGAAAAATATTTCGGTTTAATTAAATGCGTTGTGCTGCCACCGCGAGGGCTTTTCCATCCCGTCCTCCCTTACAGGGCCCACGCCAAGCTTATGTTCCCGCTTTGCCGCACCTGTGCTGAAGAGCTAAATCAGTCAAGCAAGTGCAGCAGCAATGCCATCCTTATACAGATGCAATATCTTCTGAGTTGAGTGAGGGCTTAAGAAGCATTTCAGCATAAACCCACCAACAATGCTGCTCTCTACCTCAGCTGACTTTCTTTTCGTATCTCACCACCTACTCACTCTGCTCATAACGCCAGTCTCATTTCCTCATTCAGGCCATACGAAATTGCTTTCATTTCAGGATCCCCTTTATATTTGGTTGAGGGCCAGCATCATTCTGCTGTCTCAGAGCAAAATGTTGCTCAGGCATTTCACCTCGGGCCTGACAGTAGAGGTCTCATCTTCTAGTGGCCATTTTTGAGGTCCTCAGGAAATGATGGTTTTAAAATTGTAGTAAAGATTTTCTGAGAAGCGCTTTGAGATGACAAACATATACTGTGTATATATATATATATATATATATATATATATATATATATATTTATATATATATATAGATATAGATAGAGATATAGATATATTCATATACATATATATGATGCTTCTGACTAGACATTTTCTGATGCTTTTTGGGAAGACTGACATTATTAGTTGTTCCTTAAATTGACAATTTCTCTGATCTGAAAAAGGGGAACATCTATGTTTTACTTTACGATTATTATTATTTATTATTATTATTATTATTATTATTATTATAAGAGGAAGAGAGTTTTAGGAATTTTCTTGGATTTGCTTAACAAATGTATGTAACAAAACTGCCAATGAATAGAAGGATACATTTTCCAGGTACACAAGCAAGCTTTAGAGTAGGCAAATAACAGATAAATTGATCAATAAATGAATGGAAGAGGGGACCAATATGTGGTTAAAGAACTCGCAGGCTAGTGAGAGTTGGAGGTTGTAGTTTTTATTGCATTCTTCTTCTCTGTACTATTCAGGGAAAAAACATAATAACAAAGATGCTCATGAAATATAAGAAACTCAATTTAGTTTTCAGGAATCTGTTTTTATGTTTAAGACATTTCAAATAATGGGTGTTTTTAATAAGTAGGTCAGGTGTTGGATCTTTCACAGGAGTAAAACAGAGATGTTCCCCTTTTTCAGATCAGAGAAATTGTCAATTTAAGGAACAACCAAGCTCCAAGTCAGAGCTCCTAGTCCCCTATTATCCAGCTAGAACCCTTCGCTCCCAGGATGCAGGGTTACTGGTGGTTCCTAGAATTTCTAAAAGTAGAATGGGAGCCAGAGCCTTCAGCTGTCAGGCTACCCTCCTGTGGATCCGTCTCCCAGTTTCGGTCCGGGATGCAGGCACCCTCTCGACCTTTAAGAACAGACTAAAGACCTTCCTTTTTGATCAGGCTTATGGTTAGGGCTGCTTAGGCTGGCCCTTAGATATGCAGCTATAGGCTTAGACTGCCAGGGATCTCCCATGGTGCATTGGGCTTCTGTCATACATAAATCATACTCATACATATTACTAACTCATCTTCTTCTCCGGAGCCTTCGGGCTCCCCTCATCCCAGATCCCGGGTGCTGCTGAGGAGGCTGCAGACCTGAAGAGGCTCAAGCTACCACCCGTAGCTCCACCTGCTCACGTCCTCGTCTGTCCATCAGTCTCTTCCCTTCTCTCTCTCTTTATCTCTGTCCCACTCTTTCCTTCTGCATGAATGTCTTCCTCCATTATCTGTCTTTGTCTCTGCCCTGCTCTCCTGCTCTCAATCCCCCCAACCGGTCAAAGCAGAAGGCCGTCCCCATTGAGCCTGGGTCTGCTCGACGTTCCTGTCTGTTAAAAGGAAGGTTTTCGTCACCACTGTTGCAGGATGTGCTTGCTGATGGAGAATTGTTGGGTGTAGATTCATTGAAGGAGCGTGGTACTAGACCTGCTCTACCTGTAAAGTGTCATGAGATAACTTTTGTTGTGATTTAAAGCACCTAATCTGTGATATCCAGCATTCATGTTTCATTTTTTTCTGTCAGACCAGGACAAGCCTCCTGGAACATGTTGATGCCATCAAGAGCTGCACTCAGCCCTACCTACTTGCTGTTGGGATGAAAAGGAGCACAATTCATGAGTTCTTCATCATTCTGGATAAGCAGGTCTTACCATGCAAGTCAAACAGTTCCCTTGGAGCGTTTGATGAACTCTTTAAGACACACTTTGTGTTTGGCATAAGGTATAGTCACATGCTTCACCACATGCTGCTAAACTAAATGCTCCACAATCTACAAATGTGCTGTTGGTGAACTGGGTAAAGCACTTCGGCACAGAATACCGACCTGGCTAACTAGTGTGTGTTGAGGTAGCTGATGAAATGCCAGTTTTTTTAAGATTCATAATATTATTGTAAAAGATGAACATGTTGTACTCACTGGCTCAGGTGTGGAAACTATTTGTTTTGTAGAACATTATTATCCATTTAAAGTCTTGTTAAAGCCATTCCAGGCACTTTGGGTGTTTGATGTTAAAGAGTTGTTTTACTTTAAACCAGAGGATGTTCAGATGGCATATGGAGAAACAGAATCCTCCCTCTTTATCGTTCCTTACTGCCATCTTATGAAGGTGTAGATGAGTGTTTTCATATCAAAAGCAGTGTAAACGATGTTTAATGGAGTTGATGTATTTCCAAAGTTGAGATGGGACAAAATTTTAAGATTTGCAGATTGCACACAATGTCTCTGGAAGGTATTGCATTTAAAACTTAAAACCTTGAGGTTTTATGTTCAATAAATTTTTATGAAGAATATATGTTGTGGTGTTTATGTTTTTCACCTTTAAAAGTCTTGAAATGTGGATGGTTAAGGAGAAAATCACAATTTGCCACTGTAAGTCTGCACTGTACTGAAAAAGTAATTTTTGATATTTAAGGTGTTGGGTAACACTTACAGGGAGTAAATATATAGAGGGGAACTATTTAACACCAGTAGGAAAAGGTTATATAACAACACTAGAGAGTCATTTCTCAAACAATACTTGGAGTGAATTAAGTTTAACACTTGGAAAGAGTTAATAAACAAGAGTAATTTCTGATAAACACTTAAAACCACTTAGTGTTAAATACAAGCAACACCAACAGTGTCACTTTCTTCAAAGAGTAAAACTTAATTAACACTTTCAAGTCTAATTTTTACAGGTACAATTTCACTGTGATTTTTTTCCAAAAATTGTAAAAGGAATGAGAAAATACCGTAAAATCAAAATTGGGTAATAATCCTAAAATTTACAGTGATATTCAGTATAAATTATGGATTTCACTGATGTGTACATTTAAATTTACAGTAGAAAACCATTAACCATTCAGCAAAATACATACCATCATTTCTACAGAAACAAGATGTTAAAAAAATGATCAATATATTGCTGATTTAAAGAAAAACGATATTTTACAATGACATAATATCAGCTACTGTTATTTTATGTTAATGTCCTTGTAAGGATGAATCTAGTTATGCAATAGAAAATTAGCTTATAGATTGTCTTTCATAGTGTAATGTTTCTGATTTTAAATAAGAAACTTGGGTTCTTCACTAAACGTTTTTATTAACACTGTGAGTCAGGAGGATACAGGTAGCCTCCACCATGATATGTCCATTATTCGCCTACTGATGACTTTAAACACACAGACACAAATCTGGGGGTACATCATATCTGCAGCCATCTTGTGGCAGGGGATAGAACTGCAACTCTTTTACTTATCAATCATCCCCCTTTTTCTTGAGATGAAAACATCACACACAAACTATTTTACCAGCAATCTCATAACTAGCAATTTTATCTAGCAATTTGTATCTGTGTATTATTATATTTCTTTTAGCATCCACATATGACTATGAACTCATTGTTTTTTTTTCTTTTCAACTTAACATTACTTAATAAACATAAACATAAACTCAAATTTCAATGAAAAGGATACAGCTCATAGTCCTTATAGATTCAGCCTGTCAGGTGCTTTGACAGTGCGCGCTGATCTCCTCAAGTCAGTCTCTACAGCTCTCTGGTGATCATCAGGCGGTGGATCATCTGATGCGGTGGTGGCTGGTGGATCTCCTGAAGAATCTTAATCTGTCTGTTCTTGCCAGGTGTCTTGTGTTTTTAGTAGACTCTGTCGATTTCTTCTGAGGACTTGACCATCTTCTGTTTTAACATTATAAGATCTTGGACTCACTTCCTCCAGAACTGTTGCTTTCTTGCTCCAGGTGTTGGAGTCGTGTATTCTCACTGTGTCATGCCTAGGCAGTGGTTCTAAGCTTTTTGTTGACTTGTCATAAATTGCTTTTTGTCTCTTTTGAAGTTGTTTTTGTTTTTGTTTCACTTCCTTTCGTTTCTGTTCAGAGGTGTATGGAAGTGTGGTGCGTAGTCTGCGTCCCATAAGGATTTCTGCAGGGGACAGGCCATGCTCAAGAGGCCAAGCTCGATAACACAGCAGAGCTAAATATGAATCTGAATGACTTTCTTGTGCTTTCTTGAGCAGCTGTTTGACTATGTGCACACCTTTCTCTGCCTTTCCATGTGATTGGGCATATAGGGGACTAAATGTCACATGATAAAAGTCATATTCTTGTGTAAACTCCTGGAATTCTTTGCAGCTATAGGATGGACCATTGTCACTGTAGACAACTTGAGGAATCCCGTGCCTGGCCAAGATAGATTTCATGTGCTTAATCACACAGGCGGCTGACATGTTGGGGAGCAGTGCAATCTCTGGATAGTTGGACAGGTAGTAGATTACAAGCAGGTAATTCTTTCCATCCAAGTAGAATAAATCAGTCCCAGTTTTCTGCCAGGGCTCGTCAGGTATCCCTGTGATTGCCATGGGCCTTTTGGCTGCTTTGCTTGATGTTTTAGACACGTGGCACATCTTGACACCATCCTGTCGATATCAGCATGTATGCTTGACCAATAGACTGATGTTCTAGCCCTTCTCTTGCACTTTTCCATGCCCAGATGCCCTTCATGTAATCTTTTAAGCATGTCTGGTCTCAGAGACAGAAGGAAGGACTACTCTATTCTTTCGCAACAGCAGTCCATTAACAAAACTCAGCTCTCCTCTAATGTTGTAATATTGATGACACTAACCCCGTGGCCAACCTTCATTCATCAGCTGGACAACTCTCTGCAGGACGACATCCTTCTTTGTTTCATCAGTGATCAGCCTGGATTTCATGTCAGACATGGGCAGTGTCACAGTGATCAGGTTGACATGAAGATTCACTTCATTTTCAGTGGAACACTCGGCCTGCTCCTCGTTCTGTGTGGTTGCTCTAGACAGAGCATCAGCTAGCACTATGTGCTTTCCAGGTGTGTACATCAGGTTGAAATCATAGTGTTGTAGCTTCATCATGAGCCTTTGAATGCGTGGTGACATTTCACTGAGGTTTTTCTTGATGATGGCTATTAACGGTTTGTGGTCTGTCTCTGCTGCAAACTTTGGCAGGCCACATAGCCATGGAACTTCTGGAAACCGTACACCAGCCCCAAACACTCTTTTTTAAATTGAGCGTAGCGGCACTCTGCACTTGTCATTGTTCTCGACGCATAGGCGACAGGCTTCCAGTCTTCTCCACTTGCCTGTAGCAGAACAGCTCCAATACCATCCTTTGATTAGTCTGTGGATATCTTTATCCTTTTAGATGGATCAAAAAACGTCAACACTGGCTCTGTGGTGAGAGTTGTTTTCAGACGGGACCATTCTGCCTCGTGTTCAGATGTCCACTTGAACTCACACCTGTCACGCAGTAGCTCTCTTAAGTGCACTGTCTTGGAGGATAAGTTTGGTATGAATTTTCCAATGAAGTTGATCATGCCTAACGCACGCAGCACACCTTTTTTGTCTTCAGATCTTGGCATGTCCACTATTGCTTTGATCTTGCTTTTGTCAGGCTCAACACCGGCTGTTGACAACTTATCACCAAGAAAGGTGATTTCGTTCACACCAAACTGACACTTAGATCTGTTCAGCTTCAGGTGGTACTTCTGGACTCTCTGAAGCACTTTGATGAGCCTTTCATTGTGTTGCTCAAGAGTAGATCCCCATAAGATCAGATCATCGACATACACACGTACACCTTCAATGCCCTCTATGATGTGCTCCATCGTTCTGTGGAATACTTCTGGAGTGGAGCATGTGCCAAAAGGCATTCTCTGGAAGCAGTAGCATCCGTACGGTGTATTGAAAGTGCAGTACTTTGTACTGTCCTCATGCAGTTTTAACTACCAGAAGCCTTGAGAAGCTTCCAATTTACTGAAGTATTTGGCACTGGCCATCTCACTCGTTATCTCATCTCTGGTAGGTATTTGATAATGTTCTCTTTTTATGTTGTTGTTCAGATCTTTTGGATCCATGCACACACGTAGGTCTCCATTTGATTTTCTGACACACACCATCGAGTTGACCCATTCCGTGGGCTCTTCCACTTTCTTTATCACGCCCAGTGACATCATTCTATCCAGTTCTTGTTTCAGCTTTTCTCGTAGGGGAGCTGGAACGCGCCTGGGAGCATGGACGACTGGCTGTGCATCATCCTTCAGTTGTATCTTGTAGGTGAATGGTAAGACTCCAAAGCCCTTGAAGATGTCTGGGTATTGGTTCACTATTGACTCCACGTTGGTCTGGCTATTAACATTGTTAATGCAGTAAACCCTCTTCACTAAGCCTAAATTTTCACATGCAGTGTCACCTCATAATGAGTCATGTCCAGCCAGAACAACTACGAACATAAGGTGATGCTCTTTTCCTTTAATTTTTCACTTTTAGTTTGCATGTGCCTTTTGTGTCAATGTTGTGTCATTGTAGGCTTTGAGCTTCACTGAGCTGGGATGGATGCGTGGTTTCACCCTCATTGCTCTGATGTTACACTCGCTGATCAAATTGGCCTTTGCCCCTGTGTCTAACTTTAGTGGACTAACTGCACCGTTTATCTCCAGTGGCACAATCCACTTGTCCTTTCCTACACAGGTTGCATTTTTGCACTGTTCAATGTCTTTTGGCTGTGCTGCCATGCTATCTTCAGCCTGCGCTACCATGCCGACAAAGAACGAATCAGCAAGCTCTGTTTCCTCCACTGTGTGGACTCGATCACTGCCACTCTGTTTCCCTTTGGAAAAGCATTGCTTAGCAAAGTGATTTTTCCCTTTACATTTGCTACATGATTTGCCAAATGCTGGACATTGTTTAGGTCCATGCTGATTACCACATCTTTTGCATGAAAACTTCTCCGTGTCTTTCTGTTGTATACAATGTTTTTTCATTTGCTTATTCACTGCAGCCACGGGCACCGTTGCGCTCTCCTGATCCTTCTGCCCACAGAATGTTTTTGCATGCTGCTTAGCAAGTTCGCAGGCGTTGCCAATTTTAATAGCTTCAGCTAGCTTTAGCTCGGGCTCTCTCAGTAACCTCTCTCTCACTTTTTTGTCGTGCACTCCGAACACAATTTGGTCACGAATCATTGAATCTTTCAGTTCTCCGAAGTTACATGTTCTTGCTTTCAATTTCAAGTCCGTCACAAAAGCATCAAAACTTTCAGTTTGCAATTGCATGCAGGATCGAAACACATACCGTTTGAAGGTCTCGTTCTTCTTTGGTGAACAGTGTTCATCAAACTTTTCCACAACTCTGTCGAACTGTTCCTTGTGATCCCTTTCAGCAAACACGAACCTATTAAATACCTCCACAGCCTGCGGTCCCGCCACGGTGAGAAGCAGTGCTATTTTTCGCGCGTCCGACTTGTTGTCCAGATCCAGTGCTTGCAGGTACAGCTTGAAACGTTGCTTGAACGTTCGCCATTCACAGTCCATATTTCCAGTCCAATTCAGAGGTTCAGGCAGCTGTACACTTTCCATGACTTCTGTTGGACCACTCCTGGTAACATGTAATGTTTCTGATTTTAAATAAGAAACTTGGGTTCTTCACTAAACGTATTTATTAACAGTGTGAGTCAGGAGGATACAGGTAGCCTACACCGTGATATGTCCATTATTCGTCTACTGATGACTTTAAACACACAGACACAAATCTGGGGGTACATCATATCTGTAGCCATCTTGTGGCAGGGGGTAGAACTGCAACTCTTTTACTTATCAATACACATAGGCTATTGTCTTACTGGGTTCACTTACTGGACAGCCTACAAGGAGCCGCTTTCTTGTATCTCACTGCAAGGTACTCTGGTCAACATTATTATTATTATTATTATTATTATTATTTTGTTTAAGGTTTTTTTCTTTCTTTCTTTTCTTCTTCTTCTTGCACATTTTTGCTTCATTAGCCCTTAAAACAAGCTAACTTTACTAGTGGGACCACTTGGCTGAATTTTAAGTCCCATTCTGAAAAATACATCGATGGAGTTCTGTCAAATTAGAAGTAATTTGAAAGGGGGACTGCATTGCAGCTACATCCTGTTTAAAAAAAAAAAAACGAAACAGCAAACCTTTTTTATTTTTTAAAAACAAAAGGAGGTCTTTCATGTTCATGTGGCTATCTTAAGAACTGTTATGCCGTTAGGGAATCTCTATGGTTAAATTTAAGAGGAAGAAGTAAAAGGAGTGACATATTACATCCATCCCAGAGCTAAAACAGCCTAGAATCTACTTGCCTCTGGTTGGTGCACAGTGCATTCTGGGTGGTTTTGGTTGTTGAAATCCCCTAACAGAACCTTTCTTATGCAACAAATTTCAGTGAAACTACTGCAATTTGTAGAGCAAATTCTTTTTGCTC
Source organism: Aulostomus chinensis (assembly GCF_037954235.1). Lineage (NCBI taxonomy): Eukaryota > Metazoa > Chordata > Actinopteri > Syngnathiformes > Aulostomidae > Aulostomus > Aulostomus chinensis. The sequence continues at coordinate 1,733,831 of NC_141332.1, read as the reverse complement.
ACTGGATTCGTTTATGTTTTGTTTTCATTAATTCTTTGTTAATGTCGGACTTCACTTGAGTTTTATTTTGTTAAGTCTACCACGTTGGACGTTACGATGTCCATTCTATTAGTCTTCTGTGATTTTTGGATTAGAATTTGAGAGAGAGAGGGAGGGAGTGCGTGTCCCGCCGCGACGTGACTTCAGCTACCTCCGCGAGCCGCCGTTCGACACCGCTAGCTAACAGAGGAGCTGTCGTGACACGTCTCCTCACAAACACGTGTTGACCTTTGAATACTTCTGACTGACAGCTAGGCGCCATTTCTGCGCACCCAGCAATGAGAGTCTTACACATGTCCTGAATTGGGGAAATATAACTCTGTTCTTAAGGTAAGCACATCTACAAAAGTTTCTAGTTAATGTCAGCTCTTTCTTGAATGTTCATTCGGGTTTATGAAATATTAAAGTTACGTCAATTTGCTAGGTTGTTTTGTTTTGCTCTTGCATAAATCAGAGTTGAACAAGAACTAAGCTAACATTTAGCTTAGGAAATGTATAGCTGTACTTTCTGTGGCAAGTCGGTTAAGACATTGAGAGGCTACTTGCTTCATTGCAAACTCCATCAAAACGAGCCACGTTGTTTATTTAAGTGCATCAAAGCTGGTTGAAAGCATACATTTAAGGCTCATTTTTACCGCAGGCATAATGTACCTGCTACAGCCGGGATGTCTGTTAACACTGATGTTAACGTTACCGCATTTAAATGCATGGTGGCTTTGTGTACACCACAATGTTCAGATGGGAGAGCTCTAATAGCTCATCTGAAGGATCATTTTATGGAAGGGCATGCTGTGAGTTGTCCAGTGACAGGATGCAGAAATGTTTTTAAGGTCAAATCTACATTTACTGCCTACATGTCATGGAAACAGAGATTTTGCAGACAGCAGTATCAGTGACTTTTACAGAAATACTGCTCCTCTGTCATCATCTGCTCCAACTGATTCAGTTGACTCTGGCCCTCAAGTGTCTGAGGTGGGTATGGAGACAAGCACGAATGAAGGTGACATGGCTATGACACAAGATTTCCATGACCTTTTTCTAAGAAACGTCTCTTTATTCTACTTGAAATTGCAGGGGCAGTTTCTACTACCTGCTTCGACCGTTCAGGTCATTGTTGAGGAAATGTAGAACATACAGGAGTTGAGTCAGGCATTTAGTTTGAGTAAACTTATGGCAATGCTAAAAAATGACACATCATTATCAGATGAGGATATCACCAAAGTTTGTGAGTCTGTCAGGCAATCTGATCTGTTCACTGCATGTCATACAGGGCCAATGAGGACTATATACTCAAGAGCTCAAACTTTCAAAAAAAAAAGTTTAACTATGTGGAGCCTAAGAAAATGTTTTTAGGAAAAGATGAGAACAGGAGAGATAGGTTTGCCTATGATGTGCCTGTGAGAGAGAATTTGAAATGTTTGTTGGAGTCTCATTTCTCGGCACTCGGCTGAATCTCCCTCAGATGTTCTGAGTGACATTAGCGATGGACAGATATTCAAATCAAATTGATTTTTATGCTCAAAATCCATCATGTCTTAAGCTATTACTATACCAGGATGCCTTTGAAGTCGAAAACCCTTTAGGTTCTGCAAAGACAAGACACAAGGTGTTAGCTGTCTATGTATCTGTTGCTAACCTGCACTTCATGTACGGTCAGACACAGATCATATGTTTCTTGTGTTACTGTGCAGAGAGAAAGACTTCAAAGAATTTGGGCATGTGAAGGTATTCTCTGAATTACTCGCAGGCTTGAAGGAATTAGAGGAGAATGGTATAGTAGTATCAGATGAAACAGTTATCAGAGGAACCTTGTATTGCATTGTGAGAGATAATTTGGGCTCGCATTGTATTGGAGGCTTCTCTGAAAATTTTAGTCACTCAGAGTACTTCTGGAGGTATTGCCTGATAATCCTATCTGAATTTCAGGGTGGTGATCCAAATCTTTGCGGACCAGAGCGTACGCCTGAGAACTACAATTCTGCTGTTGATCGCCTCCAGACTGAAGATACTCAGGCTGTGGATGGAGTACAGTTCAGGTCAGTGTTCAACTCTTTGAAACACTTTAATGTCTGTCAGCCAGGATTACCACCTTGTCTAGGACATGACATCTTCGAGGTCATTTTGTCTTACGATGTTGCACTGTATCTCAAATATTTTATCAAGAAAAAGGCATGGTTCACTAACTCCACTTTGAATCGGCGCATTAAACAGTTCAAATACTGTGAGTCTGATGCTTCTACAAAGCCATGTGAGGTCAGACCTCAAGCAGTTAAACTCTCAGGACAGGCTGTCCAGAATTGGAATTTTCTCAGGCTGCTGCCTCTCATAATTGGTGACAGAGTAAAAGATGCAACAGATGATGTGTGGCAGTTGACCATGCATGCTAAAAGACATCGTGGAGATGATATGTGCCCAGACCATCTCTGTGCCTCAGGTTGCATATCTTGATGTTCTTATTCAAGAATATTTAGAGTCAAGAAAAGCTCTATTCCCAGAAAGTAACCTGAAACCAAAGCACCACTACGTATGTCATTACCCAGCTCTAATTCTGAAATTTGGCCCTCTAATAAGGCTATGGACAATGTGCTTTGAAAGCAAGCACAGTTACTTCAAGATATGTGCAAAGAATTTGAAAAATTTTAAAAACCTCTGCAACACACTCTCTGAAAGACATCAGATGTTGCAGGTTTATCTTTCAGCAGGATCAATGGGTCGAGCTGTCTTGCAAGTTAAGAATAGTTCTCCATTTTACTCAGTACTGTACAGCAAAGGCATTCAAGATGCAGTCAGACAATTTGACTTCACTGACACCAACACAAAGGTCACGGTAGAAATATTGTATAAGGGAACATCATACAAGAAAAGACAGTTCCTTATCACAGGGAGCATTGAATCCATTGAGTTTGGTGAACTGGTGCTTATTTTGATAAAAAATGACACTGTTCATTTTCTGGTGTCAGTGTACAAAGCAGAACTCCATCCTGAGTGTGTACTCAGTCAGGAAAGACACAGAAAAGATGAAATGTCTGAAAATCAGTGACTTAATTGATTTCTGTCCTTTGCCATCATACATAAAGGAAGGACACCAAATGGTTCCATTAAAACACAGTGTGGTGTCACACTAAAGGATGTGTTTGGCTGCCATTCTGGAGTTAACTGAGCTTTATTCATTGTTTTATACTCAGAAATGGATGATGCACATCATAGCAGCATTCACAGTGCAATTACCCGTATGCTGCCAGAACTCCCAACCTCAGTTCTAGATATTTTAGAGGAGACCCTACAATCACTTGGGGGGTGGAGACAGCTGAGGATTTTACCTTTATCCAGGAAAGCGGTCTGCTGACAGTACTCAGACCAGTTAAAGCGAGGAAATTGGTGTCTGCTTGGAAACAAACCAGTAAGTGCATTTTGACAAAGTTTACTTTTTATCATAACCAAGGACAAAACATCATTCAGTACATTTTGTTAATGTCATTATTTCTGTTTTACAGCACAGAACTCTGAATTCCAAAGCCAGTCACCATCATCCTCTCCAGCTTCCTTGACGTGCTCCTCATTCTTGGCCTCTGCTTCACCCAGCTGCATGACTTCTGGTCCAGACTGGACTGACTGCTTTGAGATTCCATGGAAGAATTTTCCTGAAGAACTGATTCAGTGTTTTGAGAGAGAGAAAAGTTGCGTAGAGAAATGATTCGCATCGTCATTTCTGAGATGATGAAGGTCTGTCCGTCTCCGAGCAAGAAAGCCTCTGTAGAGGTTGCCAAGAAAATGTTGGCAAAGTATCCGAAGTCACTGCAAGATGTCATCAAAGGTGATGTGGTGGGACCAGGCTATCACTCCCTAGTTAAGCAGTTACAAACCAGGATTGAGAATGTAAAGCGGTCCTCAACACCAATGATGATTAAACGACAAAAAGGGTCAGATGAGTATGACACGGAGGAGATCCCACCCGAGAAAAGAGCAGCAGTTCAAGATATTTACGGCTGCGTTAAATGGGCCATGAAGTTTCTTCCAGTCAGTGAAACTGCAGAAACCCAGCAAAAGAAGAAAGATGAAATGAAGATGCTTAGTGAACAGTTAAAGCCTTGTTCCAATGAGGTGAGAAGTCTCATGAAGAGCACTTACTACACCCAACGGAAAGAAATAAACAAGGGGACCGATCTGCAAACTCTCTTGGAAGATTGGCCCTTTTTGTTCCAGGGGATTGAAATGGGAGTCCTCTTTGAGGAGCTAACTGGAGTACCACTGAAGGAGACTTTCTTCAGGAATGTTGAAAAAAAGGGAGACCGGCTTCTAAACTTCATGAAAACTGTTTGCGCAGACAAGAGCAAAAAATGTCTGCAGCTTGTCACAAGCCTGCAAGTAATACAGCCTATCCATGTTTCTTTTTCACCCAAGGGATTAAAAAAAAAAAACCCTACATAATGTTTAGGATGTGTTGGAGTGTCTGAGGTTTGGCACCTGCAAACCAGATGTTGTCATCAACGTAGCCTAGAGCACAGCTGATGTAATGACTTTACAACATTCACTCAATATAATGATATTATTCCTTGCCACTGACATTCCAGCGTGGACCCCGCGGCCCACACTGCCAGCTGAACACCACCGTGCCCATCATTCGGCAATTTTTGGATGACACAGTGGACCTGTGCCCAACCTTTGCCTCTCTCGTCAGTCCCTTGCTGCATTGACTGCTGCCCTTGACCTCAACATGACCCGTGGCTGGACAAAGGACATTGAAGTTCTTGTTTTTTGGCTGGCCCACGCCACATCCTACAGGTTGGTGTGTGCGGCCTTTGACATATCAAAATCTACTGTGCACGACATTGTCCACAGGGTCAGCAAGGCTGTCATTGCCACCCTGGGCCACATCATCCACTTCCCCACTCCCAACCAGCTGGAGAACATCGGCGCTGGATTCAGCTTTTGGGACAGTCGCCGGAGCAATTGATGGCTGCCATGTGCGAGTCAAGCCACCAGCTGCACATCGGCAGGACTACCTGAACCACAAGCTGTTCTATTCAATCCAGCTCCAGGCCATCTGCGACCACCAGGGGAGGTTTTTGGATGTGTGTGTGGGCTTCCCTGGGTCTGCACATGATTCCCGTGTGCTGCGGAACAGCCCGGTGTACTACAGGCAGCTGTACCCTCCGGAGGGCTGGTGCATTCTGGGGGATGGAGGCTACCCCTACTTGGCAGCACCCATCTGCCTCCTGACGCCTTACCGGGAGCCTGTGACAAGCCCAGTGCAGGCCAGGTTCAACGCCACACATTGGAAGGCCAGGAATGTCATAGAACGGGCATTTGGAATGCTGAAGGCCCGTTTTCGGTCCATCCTCCTCAGGGCCCTTGAGGTGAAGTCAGCGTTTGTATCGGAGGTGGTCACCTGTTGCACTATCCTCCACAACATCTGCATGGACAACGGTGACCTCTTTGAGGCTGATCCTCCCCCTGAGGAAGATGGACCGCCACCTTGTACTGATGCGGCGTCAGGGGAGACAGACTGGCTGCATCAGTTTCTGCCCCAGTCGTTGCAGTGGCTGTCCTGCAGGATCATGATTATTGTTAGGGCCTGAGCCAGAAGGTACTTAAGGCGAAGACCCTATTATGTTTCGAAGGCAGAGAAACACGGAGTCAGCACTAAAACTCTAAAAAAATCACACTAAAAAAGCTCCAAATCTCACCAAATTTCACAGGCAGGTCAGGGGACAGGAGAGGGGGTGAGGTATAACATTGGTTTCAATGGGGGGCAAGAGAGGATCTGTTTCGCAAGGAATTGTTTGTTTCTTTCTTATTATTCTTTCTTATTACGTCACTTCGATCCTTAATTTGACACCCTAAACATGCTCTGAATTTTGCGAAATTTGGCACATGCGACGGTGAAAAATTTGATATTCTGGAAAAAAAATCTGGAAAAACTCAATAGCGCCACCTAGAGACACAAAAAACACCATAACACACCGTAGGAATGTCCTAGAGACACGGGACCTACAACGTGGGATTCGTCTCGCTGAGACCGAAAAATCACACACATGTACCACTGCTCTAACTCTAACCAGATTTGCACAATTTGGACACAAAGGTCCAATTTTGGATTTCGATAACACTCCCCAAACAAAATCTATCTCCTCCTAGACCGTTCACATGATGGCTTCGAAAATTGAACACATGACTCAAGACACTTTAAGGATCAAAAGTTGAGAAAGGCTACATCATAACCCACACTGTTCCCATTTTATAAGCCCTCAAAGTTGGGACACTTTTTTTCACTTATAATGGAAGTCAATGGGGAGCAGAACTCCTCTCAGGTACATAGTCTCAAACAATCACTGATCACATCTAAACTACAAGTCCCATAGCTAAGAGAAACACACCGTTGGATTCCTGACAAACATGCCTACAAGACTGTGCTATTTGATGACAGGATCTGAGGAGTTATTAGGCTTTGAAACAGTAAAACTGTCTCACTCCTCTTCTGCTCTCCAGTCTGACAAAGCTGGTAGAGAGCAGGGGGGGAGGGTTTATTTAAAGGGCCAGCTCTCAGCTCAGCACTCACACTGTGCAGCGCACTGAGGCTCGTATCTCCTAAACTACAAGGCGTAGGGATTTGTCACTTACACCGTTGGTTGCGGGCCGACGGTGCCCACCCGGCTGCAGGCGCGCAGGGGCTCAGGCCCTAACAACGCTGCTTGCAGCTTTAACTGATTTTGTCTTTTTGTTTAATGTCTTTCGACCAGTCATGGGTCACGTTGAGGTCGAGGGCAGCAGTTGAGGTAGCAAGAGAGAGATGCTAGAGGTGAAGATTGGGGTTCAGGTTCACTGGGTCATCCATTAACTGCTGAATGTTGGGCATGGTGGTGTTCAGCTTGCCATTTTATGATTGAATTCTTTTTGGTTTGTATTTTAATTTTTGTTCTTGTAATGAATAAACTGTGATGTAAAATTGTATCTGACAGTATTGTTTCTTTCTCACGCATGTTTCCTAACAAGGTTCTAATGTTGGGTTCCTTTCTTGGCGTTACACAAACTCTTCAGAGAATCTCAGTTCCAAAAGTACACAGTAGTTTATTCAGGTCAAAGGTAAACTGTTGGCATCGCTGGACTCAGACTGACAGGAGCCTTGCGGAGCCACAGTCACAATGAGCAAAGATACATGGAGACGTAAAAATACGACCGTTCACATCATCTTGGTGGCCTGGTCTTGCCCTGTACATTTGCATTTGACATTTGTATAAGCATGTTTAATTTTGCCATTTATCTTTAGACTGCTTACTGATGTATGAAAGTAAAATTGACTTAACGAATATGCCATATTGCGGGTTTCTCAGCACTAGTGCACAGAACGCGTTCCTAGAGTCATAAAGTGAAAAACATGAAAATCTGAACTCAAAAAGGCATGTATGTAAAGGACACATGCTCAGCAAGAGGGGTAGAAAACAAGTCAGAGGTCAATGGAACATCAGGTGGCTTGGTTATCAGAAAGAGGGGACAGCAGGCTCGTAGAAAATTGGAGCAGTGTTTATTTTCATCTTGAAATACTAAATAGGAGCTGAGGCTCTCAAAACAGTCATGAACAGTCTGAAAACCCTGCTCCACAGGACGGGGAGAGTGGGCCATATTGTAAGAACGTGCTTTACATTCAAGCATACAAACACAACAGAGGCACTTGTGAACTAAAAACCGTAACATTAATGTTGGCTTCCCACATAATATAAATGAAAGCATAAAAGAAATGCTATAAACAGAAAAACACCTACTCATTTACCTTTTTCCTAACATTTCTAGGACTCTTAAAAAAACGCTCCTCTCTTTCCGCTGCCTCCCTGTCCCTTCTAGCTTCCCTCTCCATCCTCTCCTTCTCTCTTCTTTCCTCTCTTTCCCTCTCTCTTCTTTCTTCTCTCTCCAGCAGCTCTCTCCATCTTCTGTCCTCCCTGGCTTGTGCCTCCCTCTCCTGCTCCTCCATTCTGGCCTCCAGCTCCTGCCAAATGTCTTCTATATTTGGCCTCCTTCTCCTCCTCTTTGGCCTCTGTGGGGACCAGTCCCTGGAGTGAGGGTCAGCTGCCGGTGACATGGAGGCTGGTGTGGAGGTGGAGGTGGAGGCTGGGGTGGAGGTGGAGGGTTGTGTGGATGTGGAGGGCAGAGTGGAGCTGAAGGGTACAGCAGCATCCTGGCCAGCTGAGGTGATGAGGCATGGTGGTGTGACATTGGGCCTCTCCCCCAATGCCTCATCCATCAGCGTGAACCATGGCCAGGATGCTGCTGTATCCTCCCTCAGTGCTTACACCCGTCCTGGGAGCCTTCAGTCACTGTAGGACATTCATACATGGATATTAACCTCAATGATTAACAGGATAGCAGAATGTTAATGACAAATGTTGGCCCAACATACCCTATATTTCTCCTGCAGGTTGTCCAATTTTTTTTGGCCATCTCAGCAGTTAAGTGCCTTGGTAGGCTGGGGCTGTCCTGCAAGAACTTCCTAAGGCCAGAGAAGTTATCACAATTATTGCAAGTTTGTAGCTGATGCACATGGTTGTAAATATTCATCACATGATCAAGAGCAAATTGCCTGTAAAGACCCACAATTTCAGGTGGGATGGAAAAACCATATACAACACACCACAGATGAGATCACACGACACCTCTGATGAAGGCTGCAGAAGCAAGGTAGCCAAACCTGTTCGGTAAAAACATTTCATATTTCAGGCCTTAAGAGAAGGGAAATCAAACTGTTTTAATGCCCGTAAAGACCTTTGACCCTTGTGGGGCCAACCTCGGTGTGGGCAACAGTGCATATTTGTGGCAGCATTTATCTTTTTCCATTACATATGACACTGATTGTGTGTGGTCGGTACATCTGTGATTTACACTTTCCTCCATCCAAAATACACAAGGTAGCAAGGAAATGGGTATTCCGTCTTCCTGTGAAGAGACGCTCATGACTGATGCGCCACCTGATCAGGTGCTCAGTCTGTTCATCTGTCCCTAAGAAACACACATGTAACTGGAATTGAAAACTTTGTAAAAAGGTGGTGCAGGTGTTCGCTGGAAAATTGGAATGGCGTTTGTAAGGGTTATGGATTGTTTATCATTAGCTTTCTGTCATGCTATTCAAGGATGCCACGTGGCAGTACAATTATATTTTTGCATTGTTCCCTCATGTGGTGATCAAAAAGCATGGTAGTTGTGCTACCAAGCACTGGCGTGCACTGAGTAGGCATATGTCTACCCAAGTAAGTTGACTCTTGACTTATGCATATATGACAACCAGTAATTGTGACATGACTGCAGATTGATAAGGGAGTGAATTCGTTGCAACTTACATCTGTACTGTAGCGGTCCTGCCTGCTCCTGCTGCTCCTCCATAGCTTTAGCACTGCAACCAGCTGACGCTCGTGTTTCATCAGAATGGGAGACTGTTGGTGGTGCAAACTTGGCTTGCGCGTCCACAAGTTTTTCGGGGACGAAGAAGAAGTCCGCGGTGCATTGTGGGCCATAGGTTGCTCCGTAGGATGCACCTGAACCGATCTATGATGTGGGCGTGTTTAGGCTGGAATTTAGGTTGCGAAGTAGGTCGCTACTTGTGCCAGTTGTGGTTTCAGACAGCCTACGACCTACTCTGAGACCTACGATCAGACCTGCTTGGCAGTTCGGACGCAGCCAAAGTTACGCTCAAACACTAGCGAACTTTCCGACTCCCATAATCCTTTGGTCACATGCGCAAAATCATGTGATCGCACGCGCAAAAGACGGACGAAGTCACGTGATGACACGCACAAAGTGACGTTATCACATGGACAAAGTCAATTGATCACACGCACAATGCGACGTCATCACGCCCCCAAGTCACGTGACTGCGCGCATGAGGGCGCATGTGCTTCACATGCACGCGCAAAGGTGCCTGTATATTACTTCTAACACTGTATTGTACCTCCACTAAAACATGGTGGAGGTATCATGCTGGGATGCTGCTCCGTTGCCTCTGGTGATGAATGCACCAGAAGTATCAAAGGAATGATGAAATCAGAAGATTATCAAGGCATATTTGAGTAGAATGTGTTCCTCAGTATCAACAAACTACTTTTTGGCTTAAGCCCACTTCTAGAAGAGAACAGAAGAATCTTTGAAAAGGATGGTCCTTTTTAAACTGGTCAGCAGCGAGTCCTGGGCAACATTTATATGAGTGGCAATATATTATTAACCTTACTGTAAATTAGACAATATTTGGGTTGAAATTGAACACATGCTCATAAGAACATGCACTGTTGCTTCAACACACCAGCTATGCATGTGAATAAAGACTGCAGTATGTAAAGGTGTTCCAGCAGCCTCTTTTGTTTCATGAATGATCCAACTGCCCAACTGAGAGGACCACATGCAGACCAACTCTCAAACTGGTGGGAGCGCATGTACTCCCATTTGGATTAAGGTATTTTCATGAGTTTCTTGTAGAATATACATTTCATATTCCAATTTACAAAGTTGCAAACTCCAACCAATGACCAAAGATACCTGCTCCTTCTAATATCTGGGTGGTGATGTTATGGTCACTCCATCATTGTGTCTCATGTAAAAGAGATATGGAATTCAGGTTGCCAAAAAAAATGACTATGACTCTACTTAACACATACACATCATCAAAAATTAAGTTTTCTCTTGCTTACATTTTGTGTCTACACTCAGGGGAGATATCTGAGGAAGATTTCTCATTTTATCATCTGAAATAGCACAAAAAACAGAACCTAGATGTGACAAGACACAAAAATGCACACACATAGAACAATAGGAATTTTAAAATGTTATGTAATGAGAACATGTGTTCCTCCACTCATCACATCATGTGTCTTTGGCTGCAGACTGATGGTGAAGTAGTCGCAAATAACATGAAGGTGTGGATATACAGGATATTAATGTAACATTGTTATAGACATAAAGCACCCCTCATTTTTACAGGTCAATTTATATATTTCATATATGAGTGAAAATAATAGTGATGGGGTGATTGTTTTAATTGTGTGATGAATTCAGAGGGCTGAGCATTATGACTACAAAGGCAACTTTAGTGTTGTGAGAGGGCCTTCTCTTTGCAAGAACAGAACCCATGTACTCGTTTATTTTAGAAAGATGGAGGGTCTCCTTACTCCCCACCTGTGGCTTGCACATTTGAATTGTCAAGTCTGTAGCTTAGCCTATTATCATACTAAAAGGAAAACAGGGATGAGGATCAGCACCTCCAAGTCTGAGGCCATGGTCCTCAGCCAGGAAAGGGTGGCTTGCCTACTCCAGGTTGGAAGGGAAGTCCTGCCTCAGGTGGAGGAATTTAAGTATCTGGGGATGTTGTTCATGAGTGAGGGAAGGATGGAGCGGGAGATTGACAGGCAGATTAGGGCGGCATCCACAGTGATGGGGGCGCTAAACTGGTCTGTTGTGGGAAACAGGGAGCTAAGCCAAAATGCGAAGCTCTTGATTTACCAGTCAATCTACGTTCCAACCCTCACCTGTGGTCATGAGCTCTGGGTAGTGTGTTGTGTTCCAAGTTTTGTTTTGTTAGTGTTGTGTTTTTTGATCCAGTGTTTCTGTTAGTGTTTGTTTTTCTTGCAGTTCTGAGGCTGGTAGGAGGCGGGGCCAGGTGACACTGAGCTCACACCTGATTGCATTTGGCTCGTTTGGCTAGCCTATATCTGTCGGCGCTGCCAGTGGTTCAGTGCCGGATGATTCCATCTCCTGACTACACGTATCTCCTTGTGCTTTCGGCTCCAGTCCTCTTACCAGTACCTACCACTCGCTGTGTGCTTGCCGGTAGTAGTTTTGCTTTGGTACTTTGCTGAGTCTTGTTATCCCTCAGAGGTATTTTTGGTTTTGTCTTTTCCCTCACCTTTTTGTGAGGTGCTTTATGTTAACCTTTTTCCAGGCGAAGTTCTCCAGTCTTGTTTTGATACTTGTCCCACGTGACTATTTGTTTTGCACTTTTCTGAATAAACTTTGTTACTCCTGTCTCTACCTACCGGGTCCTGGCCTTTGTCTCCAGAGCAGATCGTAACATAGTGACCGAAAGAAAAAGATTGCGAATACAAGCGCTCGAAATGTGTTTCCTCCGCAGGATGGCTGGGCTCTCCCTTAGAGATAGGGTGAGAAGCTCAGTCATTCGGGAGGTGCTCAGAGTAGAGCTGCTGCTCCTCCATGTTGAGAGGAGTCAGTTGAGGTGGTTCGGGCTTCTGGTGGTTAGGGTTAGGGGCCTCCTGGACGCCTCCCTCGGGTGGTTTTCTGTGCATGTCCTGCTGGGAGGATACTTGGGGCCGCCCCAGGACACACTGGAGGATTTATATCTATCGGATGGCTTGGGAATGCCTCGGGATTCCCTGGGAAGTGCTGGTGAACGTGGCTGGGGAGAGGGCAGTCTAGGTTTCCTTGCTGAGGCTTCTGCCCCTGCGACCTGGACCTGGACGAGACATTACATCAGAATGCAGATAAGTACCCAGCCTAATGAGTAACCTGGCGTGAGTCATGCTTCTTGAATTGCCAACAACAGATAAGAATAAAGAGAAAATATTCATGAAGCCTGAAAAAGAGATATAACATGTATTCATGTCATCACAAATGACCTCCACTTTGCATGTTTCCAAGCAACACAGAAGTATAAACACCTTCTGTATTAAATACTTTTTAAAATCTTATTGATTAATTAATAATCAGATGTGTAGTGAAAAATGCAATAGCATTACTGCTGTTATAAAGAGAGCAAAGGAAAAATCAACAAGAAACTTAATTTTATCAAAATGGAGTTGGAGTAGTGCTTTGTTTGCAGTTGGATGAGTTATACTTTACCATGTAATTAGTTCCTCCTCATGCCTTGCAGCAGCATTAGCTGCATGCTCACTGTGGCCTGTCAGACACATGATGTGTTTTAAGTTCAAGCCAGTTGGAGACAAAGGTGACTGTTGTTTAGTGTTGGTGTTGTTGATGGCTGAGAGACGGAGTGGAAAGGGCACAGAGGCCCCAGGAGAGAGAGCAAATAAGAAAAGGCTAGAAGATGAAAAACATCATGTGATTGAAACAGAAAGAGAAAGGGAGGTAATGGAGACCTTTGAACAGCAGTACTCAGGGCCCTTGAAAGGTTTTTGGTGTCTCCTGAGTCTTCGGTGGCACTCATTTCATACACACAGTCACACACAAGCAAACAAATAGGCCTCCTCGAATGCACATACAAGACAGAAGTCTGACTGCTAACAGCAATAATGGGGGTGAAATCCATGGACCACAAAGACACTCACTGAAGTGGAATCATTTCAGCCAAAATGACATTTTCTTTTTCTCTTCTCTTCCAATATGTAGACAGGTGAGATTCAAGTAAACAAATATATAAATAGAATCAACTGAGAAAGACGATTATTTAAGGCAGCTTGAAGATCCTATGTTTCCGTTCAAATTTGAGCCTTAAAGTCAGGATGGCCTTATAAGTCTGGATCATCAGAACTAGAGGAAATAGTAAAATAGGGGCAATTAGAGTTTTTGTTCCTGCACTTTCCTGTTTACTGACAATTAAGTGTCAGTGTCTCAGGCAGGTTGAATGTTTCATCTAACTTGCTACTTCCTGTATACTGGTGCCTTTTAACAGACTGTTTGACACTTTTAACTGCTAACATGAGAAAAATAATGGGTACATTCTTATAATCATCACATACCTGAAGCTACTAAAAAAACTGAAATTGCAAAAATTGATTTGATGACTGATTCAGAATTGCCTTCAAATACTTGGAGATCTCATATAAATCATACAATCTCTCCATTTTTTATTCAGTTAGTTTCCAAGCAGTAATATTCTCATGTATTTCATAAAATCCTCAGACAGTGGTTTGGATTTTAACCTAGTTACTCAGTTTGATCCTGTGAAATGGAAATGCCTCCTCTGTCCCAGTGCTCAGGCCTTGATCAGACTAACTCAACCAAAAAGATGTTATTGAAGGTGGTGATAAAGTGACTGTTATTTACTGAGAAGTTAAATCTTCTTGCATTTGTATTAACAGGACATACTGAATGTGGATGTAACTGACTCTCGCTGTGCCAGTCAAAGCACATGCAAGAGAGGGAATGTTTTGATGACTCCACCTGAGAAGAGCAAACAGAAGATTTGATATAAGCATATTTTGATGGGTCAAGTGCAATACATCTTTTAAAGGGACTTTTGCAATAGCTTCCCTCTGATATGTGATAGCCCTGGATCATTAGCTCAGCACTCCGCCAGGCCGCCAATTCCATTCGGACAGTGCTGTCGGTTGGATCTAGGAGAGGATATACCCACACACATGTTGCTCATTTTAATAGCCTTTATTTTTTGTCATGTATTTTTTGGTTTTTTTTTTTGTTAAAATAAATTAATTTTGTTACACCGGTGCCTCATCTCAGAGTCTCTTGTCCGGGGAGTTAGGCCGCTAAAGCCGGTCATTCTAACACCCTGTTTAGAGCAATATTGTGCAGAACCCCAGGAATGTCACTAAATTCTTCCGGCTGATTTCATCATGGTAAAAACAGCAAAAGGCTACCGTCACGATGTGCTCCTAGGTAATTCTCAAAGGCTCAAGATCATTGTTATCCATATATAAATCATTAATGTTGTTTTAGCATACTTTTAAATAATGCTAAAAAAAATGGTACTGTGCACACAAAAGTATAAAGCAAATGTGGATTTTCTAACAGTTGATTGTGTTTATCAGCAGCAATGTGCTCCATTCCTGCCTGAGGAGGCAGAGCAAATACTGGGATCCTGTTGACCCAGATCAGCAATCCAGCAGTCTGTCAACAGGTCCGTCCTTGTTGTTATTGTGACTGACAGTCAGAAAAATAAACCTTGTTCCAAAAAAATAAGACTTAACACAGTAGTTCGAAAAATGTATTCACATGTAAATTAATTTCCCAAAAAATACATCTGGTGTGTAAACGGTTTAAACCTGAGAGGGAGCCAATGGGTGCAGCTCAGGTTTATCCTGCAGACAGAGCAGACTGACTAGCACACACACTCATAGAGTTGTTGTACTCATTCTGGGGGATAATAAAAGCATGGATTACTACTTCCTTATTTCCAAATAAAACAAAGGGTTATGAAGTAAAGGCAGCCTTTACCATTCATGTAATCTCATAAATGGTAAAGGCTGCCTTTACCACTGAATTAATCTGCAAATTGCACGTTTTAAAAAAAGCACTTTCCATGCTCAAAGTACTGTGTATGGCGCAGTTTACTGTCGCAGTGGTCACAGAAGCGCCCAGGTCTTCTCTTTGGTCTTGTGACCGTCATCGTTCAACTGACGAGTGAAGAAATAAACCCTGTTTTGGTTTAGAACCATATCATAATGCTGATCTCACTATACAAGCTCGTCTTGTGAGTTCTTCCGGTGTAACGATGACCTCGGATGTGATTGTCCAATCACGTGTGAGGTCATTGTCGACCAATATGGAAGAACTTGCAGGAAGAAGATATAAACAGACGTTTGTACCTCTGTATTTTTCCCATTCTTTCATGCTTTTGCTGCTTTGTTTGGTGTTCTACAACAGTTGGACGGCATCTCACTTTCATCTCCCCATCGACTCCCCTGCATGCACGTGACCAACCTCCTTCAGCAATTCTGAAGGCCGATGAGAAAAAAACTGCTGAACAGCATCAGTGGGCTTAGTCACCAGTTTACCCGAGAGAGAGACAACGGGTGCACAATCCCAAAATTGCGGTAAGGATATGTTTGGTGACTAACTAAACTAAGAAATGTTTGGTGGCTTGCTATTTTAGAAGTAAGACTGTGTTTGGTGGCTAGTTCAGCGAAAGTAGCCATAACATAAGGTTGTAATAAGCTAAAGTTTGCTCCGTGACCTTGTATAAGAAAAGGTGACCAGAACCATCCATCCATCCATTTTCTACCACTGATCCTGTTAAGGGTCCCGGTGGGGCTGGAGCCTATCCTAGCAGTCTTCAGGCGTGAGACATGGTTCACCCTAGACAGGTCGCCAGTCCAATGCAGGGCTAACATTTTTAGACAGACATCCATTCACTCTCACAGTCACACCTACGGTCAATTTAGAGTATCAATCAGCCTCATCCTCTCTTGATGTCTTTGGACTGTGGAGGAAGCTGGAGTACCAGAGAGAACCCACACAGGGAGAACATGGAGACTCACACAGAAAGATCCCATGCTCGAGCTAGGGCTCGAACCGGGACCCTTATTGCTGTGTGCAAACGAGGCTAACCACAGCACTACTGTGCCGCCCTCTGAGCAGAAACAATGTAAGGGAATTTTAATTTTTTTTTTCAGTCTTGTAATTTACAGGAAGCAGTATGTCTACTACACAATGCGGCGACAAATTATAAATCCTATGAACTGGAGCAAGGGTAAGATTTATCTTTTCATTCTGCTGTATAAAGAAATAGGTACGTTAATAGATGCCAATCTCAACCGTGCATTTTGTTTTCACAGCCTGACCTCACCTCATATAGAAGCAGTGACTTCGTATTTGCTTGGAGCGCTGTTGGCAATTCCAGATTTAGATGATACAGAGAATGATGACATCGTGTGTAAGTAGCTTTCACTGTTTCCTCATCCCTTGTTTAATTTTACTGTGGCTTTTACAATTTTAATTCATACCCCTCCCATTTAATTGTTTTCCAGCTGCCTGTAAAACCTAATACGAGACTGTGCGTAGGAGTTTCAGGTTCAGTAAGCCATAAATGGCAGCGCAAGCAGAAGCTGTGAGGAGTTCAGGTCGGAGTCTTTTGAGAAGACAGCGGGTAAGACTTATTAGATTACATTGGTTGTCGGTCAATGTGACGACAATTCAGGTGCATTAATATGTGTTGTGTCTAAACAGTGCATCGTGTAGAACTGATTATATTTATCGATTTGTTTTCCAGCTGCTGGAAATGAGACGGAGTGTGCTAGCAGATGATTAGGTGGAGCTCTGGAAGTGCACGACCGTGGATGTAATGTTGGATGAGGAAGAAGCCGTTGTTTGTGGTTTGCCGGGATGGATAGTGCGACCTCCATCCTCTCAGAGCAAGGAGCTATCTGAACTCTGCTCTAGGCTGCAGTCCAGGTTGGAAGCAAACCCAAAATACAACACAACGCACCACAGATGACTGAGTGCAGACAAAATGGACACATTCAAGGCTGCAAGTTTACGGTGTTGTAAAATTTTAGGCTTCTTGTGTAGTAGGTTGTGTGGGTTCCTATATTAAAAGCTGAGTGTTTGTAAATAGTTGATCATAGTTCTGTGCGTTTGTGACAATAAACCTTTTTCTTTGCATAAACTTGTTCACTGTTCCTTGCCTCAATAAACTCCTTTGTGGTAATAGTAGTGTAGTCCTCAGGATAACAATTCCATGATAAAAAAATATCATAGCATATCATAAGAATATTAATGAATACATATTATTGTTTACAAAAAACAACTCTTGCATTGTAATCTTTGTCAGTATGAATATGCTGTTTGTACAATGAAAAACCAACAAAGACATTGTTCAAAAAAAGTTGCTGTGGTGAGACTCTCCAGTGAATAGCAAACCACCTTTGTAGTACAGAAAACACCAGGTTAACCCTCTAATCCTGCTTTGTAGTATGACCTCTGCTTCAGCTGCATGTAAATGCAGGGGTGTAGAAGCTCCCAGTCATGGGTGAACCAGAGGAGTCCCAGCCTTTCCTCTGATGTCCCTTCAGCTGGGCAATCCATAGTTTCTTTTTCTTGTCTTTTGTTCTTTACCACTGTAGTTTTATTGAAAACAGGCTGGTTACTGCACAAGACTTTAGAAAGACACAACCTTTTCCCTCGGCTCACACATGCACAAGTGCGCACGCACACATGCGCGCACACACGTGCCTCATTAGAGAGACTGAGTGAATGGGATCACATTTCCAATGAAAATTAACTTTAGAAGAGTAAGAAATAAGAACCATTTACCTGGATGCTTAACTGTCAAGCCAGGAAATTGAAAAAGAGTTGTGACAAGACCCTGATGTTGGTTCGTACTCTGACTTTTTTTTCCTGTAAAGGAATGATGGCTCGGTGCACAAAGTGTGAGACTTAGCAATTGACAAAAAAAAAAACATTACAAGCATTAGTCAGTCCTGAAACTATTTTTCAAAAACAAATTTATAAACACAGTCTGCATTTTTAAGGTTCGATCATTTCTTTCAAATAACTCAATATTTTGTCACAGAATAAGATGTTTTTACTTTACCGAGTGTACACAATGAATGAACTCTACATTGAGACGAGGATGAGCCAGCAATGCATTAATTACATTTATTTTTCTATATCTTTGCATAGTGAATTACATTACTTAAAAAAAAGAAAAGGTTTACTGTGAAAAAAATGCAGTTTCACAGAATGCCATCGATACAATAAAAATAAAAAGAGGACCCAAAAACATGTATAAAATTCACTCCCTTCCTTCTGCACATGGCATGTTTTCATCAGTGTCCCATCTTATGTATTCTCTGGCAATGCACCATGGGAAGACCCTATCAGAATGTCTTATCCCACCATGACAGGCTTCAGGAGAAATATCTTCACACCTTATATTCAAGGCATCAAGCAAGGATAGCTAGTCATGGGGGAAGTGGTCATCAACCTTCCACCTCCCTGCAGAGAAAGTCTGTTCTATGGGGTTTAGGAAGGGTAAGTTTGAAGTTTAGAGGCAAAAAAGTACAAACATCCTGGGATGTGCTGAAAACTAGTCAGTGACTGCTGCAGTATTATCCCACACAACAAAAAATATTGTGTTTCCTGTCCTTTGACCTCTCTTCCCTGCAGGCACAACATGATTATGGAGGTCATTCAAGATAGAAATCAGGCTCTTCATATTTTAGGGACCAAGTTTGCCAGGTTGAATCAGGAGTTCTGCTAAAGTAGCCATAATGTAAGCTTGTAGTAAGCTAAAGCTAGACCAGTGACCTTGTAAAAGAAAAGGTGAGCAGAACCATCCATCCATCCATCCATTTTCTACCTCTTATCCTGTTAAGGGGTTGCGGGGGGCTGGAGCCTATCCCAGCAGTATTCAGGCATGAGGCGTGTTACACCCTAGACGGGTCACCAGTCCATCACAGGGCCAACACATAGAGACAGACAACCATTCACACTCACATTCATACCTACGGTCAATTTAGAGTATCAATCAGCCTCGTCCCCTCTTGATGTCTTTGGACGGTGGGAGGAAGCTGGAGTACCAGAGAGAACCCAGCAGGAACAGGGAGAACATGCAGACTCCACACAGAAAGATCCTGTGCTGGAGCCAGGGCTTGAACCTGGAACCTTCTTGCTGTGAGGCAGTGGTGCTGACCACTGCACCACCCCTGTATGAATCAAATTTGAATAACACTGAAAGCACAGCCAAGTTGTCATCCAAATGTGACTGGATTTTTTGCCATCAAACCATTGTAGATAGAAAGAAGAATCACTTGAGACTACAATTAAAAGAGCCATGAAAAATGAGGACCTCACAGATGTATTTGTTGTATGAATTCATTTGATTTGTGTCCTCCTTGTGCCGCTCATATCTAATATCTTCTTTTTTTTAATTCTCTTCAATGGAAGCCTCAGTGGACAATTCAAGTCATATGCCTTATCATTATTTATGAAGTGTTTGTTTGCATTACATTTTGTGTTGATAGACCAACTTTTCTTTCGTTCCCAGACATAGCAACATGGATGGAAATATGCCTCTTGATGCCCAGTCTAAAAATCATCCATCTCTGTAGTGCTGCACTAAAGGTTGGTTGGAGATGAGGAGAAACTATATTGCATGTTTTCTGCCTCTCTGTCTCTCTCTTGCTCTCTGTTCCTCTGCCTATTCCATAGTGCACAGTGGGTTCTCCTGGTATTTCACTTTAGTTTGCATCTTTGCATCATCTTATATTGCAAGCACTTCTAAGACACTGGGATCACGCTGGTCTGCCACTTCATAGGCACTGATGTCTGTCTGTGATCCCCCCCCCCCCCACACACACACACACACACCACTCGCTTCATTGTAAATTTGCAAGTTAGCAATACTCTTTGATTGCACACAGTTTATTAACAGTTCAACTGTTCAATGGGCAAAGCTAGACAAGGTATGTCTCATCATTAATGATCTGAGTTTAATCTCAAACTGGTGAGGAGTAATAATGCAATAAAAGCTCAAAACTGATGCTGCACCACATCAAGCACCTGATGAGGGATACAGAGTCCACTGGACAACTTCCAGGACATGAAAGACCGGATAACCTAAAAGTTCTGCATGCTGAATGAATTGAAGTGCTTCTCTTCAGCCCTTCTAAAAGTTCTAGCAGTCCACATGGGAAGCTTGGCCCACTGTTATCCTTCATTCACTTTTTCACTTTGCTTTCAAAGTCAGTGTCATCACTTTCTAAAAATAATGGCACAAGTCAATTTTTCAAGTTTTTCAGAAAACACAAAAAAACTGAAGACAAAAAAATCACAAGTTGTTTTGGGCAAAAAAAATGTATCAAAAATTACTTAGGCAATTATTGTAAGAAGGTGAAAATATGCAGAGGGCGGCACAGTGGTGCAGTGGTTAGCACTGTTGCCTCACAGCAAGAAGGTTGTGGGTTCAAGCCCCTACTCAAGCAAGGGGTCTGTGTGGAGTCTCCATGTTCTCCCTGTTCCTGCGTGGGTTCTCTCTGGTACTCCAGCTTCTTCCCACAGTCCAAAGACATGCAAGAGGGGATGAGGCTGATTGATACTCTAAACTGAATGTGTGAGTGTGAATGGATGTCTGTCTATAAATGTTAGCCTTGCATTGGACTGGCGACCAATCCAGGGTGCCGTGCCTCACGCCTGAAGACTGCTAGGATAGGCTCCAGCCCCCCCCCCCCCCCGTAACCGTTAACAGGATAAGTGGTAGAAAATGGATGGATGGATGGATGGTTCTGCTCACCTTTTCTTATACAAGGTGACTGGGCAATTACCGCAATTTTGGGATTGTGCACCCGTTGTCTCTCTCTCGGGTAAACTGGTGACTAAGCCCACTGATGCTGTTCAGCAGTTTTTTTCTCATCGGCCTTCAGAATTGCTGAAGGAGGTTGGTCACATGCATGCAGGGGAGTCGATGGGGAGATGAAAGTGAGATGCCGTCCAACTGTTGTAGAACACCAAACAAAGCAGCAAAAGCATGAAAGAATGGGAAAAATACAGAGGTACAAACATCTGTTTATATCTTCTTCCTGCAAGTTCTTCCATATTGGTCGACAATGACCTCACACGTGATTGGACAATCACATCCGAGGTCATCGTTACACCGGAAGAACTCACAAGACGAGCTTGTATAGTGAGATCAGCATTATGATACGGTTCTAAACCAAAACAGGGTTTATTTCTTCACTCGTCAGTTGAACGATGACGGTCACAAGACCAAAGAGAAGACCTGGGCGCTTCTGTGACCACTGCGACAGTAAACTGCGTCTGACGTCATGACGTTTCCGCCTCCTCTTAAATTTTCTCCTCGCCATTGAGATGCCATTTTTCCGCCTCTGCAAAGCGGGAATATTGAACAAATACAACAACTACGACAACTACAACAACTACGACAACTACAACAACTACGACAACTACTTTCTCTTTGGACTCTCTCCACTGTTTTTTGAAGGTAAGTCAAATGTAGAAAAAATTATTTACATATTTTCAATAAAAATGGTCCAACTATATTGTTTAAGTTTTTTAGTATTCAAACAGACTCAGCCAAACCTGAATTAAGTCTTGCTAATATTAGCAAAGTTGTGCTCTGACAGTTTCCCGGTAAGACTCTCTTCTTTTAATATGGTAACATAAATTGTGTATCCATGCAGTGTGTTGGAGTCGGCTTAGTGACTGTTGACAGATATTCATTAGCATGAGCACATTATTAGGGCCAGCTGGTCCGCGGTTTCCTTCGGACTACGAAAGGTGTGCGCACCATGACCTTTCTTCAGTATGGATGGTGACGGCCGAAAGCGCCGTCCAGCCATTGCTGTCTGCTCCCTGTTCGGCTGCTAGCTTATCATGCAACATTTCAAGCACAAGATGTCATACGTTTCCGTCATTGTGGTAGTGGTGGGAGGGGGGCATGGGGGGGGGGGGGTGATGGCTGACCTGACAGTGCTGTCACCATACGTCTTTCTGCTTCCTGCCCAGCTGCCAGTTAATCTGCGAGCTACACGCATCATACTTCAATCGTAAAACGCTGAAAAGGAGAGCTCCAACCCAGTGCAGGTCAACCAAATCAGGACCCGACAAAGGGTCACGCACAGATCAGCGAACGGGCTGCCTCCGCATTGATGCTGGGCATTATGATTGTTTTGGTGTGTTTCCCAGCTTGTGTGTTTCCTGTCTTCCCTGTCCTAAATCAGCTAGATGGGAGCTAATGATTTTCTCTACTATTAATTCTTTACTTATTTTCTTACAGGCCTGTTTTTTCATGACTGGTGATGGTTACTTCAGATTTGGTGGTGATGTGGACAAAAAAAGTCTCTATTTCAGGAGTAACAGTGACTACAACATGATCCTACTTGATCAGTATAATTCAGTCACTACATAATGAAATTTGTATTTTAATTATTTACTTTGTGTTGGGCAATTTGGAAAACAAAATCTTTTTAATGATATCCAAAAGTTGACACGAGATCTGGTCTCATATCACCATATTTATATTGCAGTATTACCCAACCCTACTGTATATTTTTCCAGATTTATTTTTAAGCCTAGAAAAGCACATCTCTTTGTTTTCTAGTGTCCTGCCTCATGTGGCGATGCAAGGACTATGGGACAACAATAACCAAAAGGTCTGAACTGCTGAAACACTACAAGCTGATTCATATTATGGCTGGGGCCATCCCTATCCATGCACTTATTTAAATTGTGCATGTGGTTTTAAGACTTGGAATGCTCCACTGAGCCATCTATCCAGAAGTCACCCTGCTCAACAAGCAGTCACCAAAGCTGTGTCCACGTTCACATGCCATATTTGTGGCCAAAATCAACTCTCCACAGAAAGGGAATTTGTCCAACATATCTATCAGCATCTTAAAAATAAGGAGACTGTAACATGTGTGTTTGAAAACTGTGATTATAAAACTAATGTCTATGAGAACTTCAGAAGTCATAAATACAGACGACACTCTGGTCCAGTGAACACCTTTAAGCCTGGAATACAATCTGTTGAAGAATCTTGTGCCAGTGTTGCTGGGGGATACTGGAGGTGATCCTTGAAGTGATGACACAGTTCCTGTTTCACCAGGACCAGCTTTGTCTGGTAAAGTGGCATTCTCATCCTCATTGCTGGCATAGTGTTTTCCTCTGTCAAAAAAATAAAATATTTTGGCGAGACTAAAAAAACTTAATATTTCCTCTGGTTTATTCCAGTTTACTCAGGCTTAATGACGGATACAACACTTATGACACTTGGAACACAGTCTGTGAAGTCCCTAGATGTCCAAGGACACAAAGAACATGCATATAACCTTTAGTAAAGTGTAGTAATTACACATTTAGTATGGGTATGTCTTTTTAGGCGTTTTTTTCCTGAAAATATGCTGTGAGTGGAAGAGGTTATCTTTCACTGCTTGTTCACCAGGTTTATCTACTACGTGGCATCATGCAGGCCTCCCTCTCATCAACACACAGAGCTGCGGTCACAGACTATCTGAAACGTACAACTGTCCAGCAGTATCAACCTACTCTTCTGAGCACCCTGAGGGACACAATGAAGAGGATCTTTGAAAGACAGTCAGACAGCGTGAAGCAGCTACAAGAGGAAGTACTGGCAACGTTAGACAATTTTCAAGATCCTGTCTCCTTGATGGCCACTACATACATGCAAGACAGCACCATCCAGAGGCTTTTTAACCCTGTTAAACCAGAGGAGGTAGTTATGTCTCAGAGGGTTTGTCGAGTTAAGAAAGGACAATCAAGAGTTCTTGGAATTAAAAACAGAAGTTTTTACTATATATCCCTGGTTAAGAGTCTTGAACAGCTGTTGTCCAATTCAAGGATTTTTGATATGATCCGCACCACACCACAGAGTTGCCACAAAGATGGATTTTTGTATGATATTGTTGATGGGAGTCCTTTCAAATCCCACCCACTGTTTTCAGTGAAATCTTCTGCTTTACAGGTTATTTTATACACTGACGAAATAGAGATCTGCAATCCCCTCGGGTCACATGCTTCAGTAAATAAATTACTGATGGTATATTATACTCTAGGAAACATAGACCCCAAGTTTAGGTCAAAACTGGCTGCAATCAGACTCCTTGCTATAGCAAAAGCTGATGATATTGACAAGTGTGGTGTTGATTTTGTGTTACAAAGAATTGATGAAGACTTAAAGTTGCTGTATAATGGTGTCACAGTCCAAACACAGATTGGTGAATTCGAGTTATTTGGTGCTGTAGTTTCAGTGTGTGGTGACACACTTGTGCAGCATGAGCTTGCTGGTTTCAAGGAAGGAGTTGGTTTTGCATACAGTAAGTGTAGGCATTGTGAATGTACCTTTGATGAAATGCAAATTAATTTTAATGAAGACAGCTTTACAAAAAGGACATTGGAAAAACATATACAGCAGTGCCGTGAAATAGAAAAGGCCAGCACAGACTTCTTGAAATCATCCCTCAAAACCCCCTATGGTATAAACAGAAGAAGCAAGCTGGTTGATTTTCCAGCCTTTGACCTCATTCAGCAAACTCCACAGGACATAATGCACATCATTCTTGAGGGTGTTGCACCCATGGAAATGAAGTGTGTGTTAAAATACCTCGTTCTCTCTGGACAGATGGAGTTGGATGTGTTCAATTCAGCCATGCAGAGTTTTCCTTTGTCACCAGTAGATGTACGTGACAAACCCTGTCCATTAAGTGTCAAATGATAACAAACATAAACAGTCCTCAGGGCAAATGCTGATGTTGCTGAAGATCATGCCTTTATCTACATGAATACTGTAGATGAAAATGAGTATGTTCAGTTTGATTTGGACTTAATTGAGGTAGTTCAGATACTTTTTGCTCCTGTTTTATCTGTGCAGACTGTATTGTGACTGAGAAGTATGATTGAACAGCATCTGAAACAGTTCAAGCAACTTTTTCCTGAGAACAATGTAATTCCTAAGCAACATTACCTGCTGCATCTCCCTACCCAAATTCTTTCTCTGGGCCCTATGATAAGACATATGTGCATGAGATTTGAGTCAAAGCACTGTTTTTTCAAGCAGTGGTCATCTAAGTTGAACTTCAGAAATGTCGGTAAGTCACTTGTGAAACATAATCAGCTTTTTGAATGCTGTCAAAATGAAATGGGTGTGGAGCATCCAATCTTTTTGCATGAGAAAGAATTGGGTCCTTTCTCAGAAGTAGCAAGTAGCAAATGTGGAGTATGTTAATACAAAGATGAGAGATTTTTGGGGGACTGATGGCATACAACACACAGTCAAAGTAAAGTGGCTTATTCTCAATGGGAACAAGTACATAAGTGGCAGGTCTCTAATAATCACCAATGCAAATGAGACAGTGCCTGTCTTCGGATTTATAAAAAACATCTATATGGTAGACAGTTCATTGTATTGTTTTGAGTACCAGCTTTATGAGACAGTGGGTTGGAATAGAGATCTTTTAGCCTATGAAGTTGCAGTGCCTAATCTTGCTCAAGCAACGGAGTTCATCGATGCTGAAAAGCTAGTGGATCATACATCATATTACCCTGTCAGTTTCAAAAACACCACGTATGTTCTGACAATATATTATCTTGGTGATGTTGCTGCGCTTAAACATTGAAAGGAATGTGAATAGACACGTTACAACTGTGGCCCGAGTGTGTGTGAATGTTTACTGGAAGGTCTTGAAACAAGTTTTCTAAGCTAAGAAGTGGTCATGAAAGAGTATCTGACATAATTCCGCATACTTTCAGTGAAAAATATGTAGTATTAGGATCTACTTACTAACTAAGAAATAAAAAGACAAATATTCTCAAAACAAAAATAAAAATCTTACACATTCTGTGCTTGCATAGTATATTGCTCTCAAAACAAGATAAAAAAGAGATAGATAGATAGATAATAGATAGATGATAGATAGATAGATAGATGATAGATAGATGATAGATAGATAGATAGATAGATGATAGATAGATAGATAGATGATAGATAGATGATAGATAGATAGATAGATAGATAGATAGATAGATAGATAGATAGATAATAGATAGATGATAGATAGATAGATGATAGATAGATAGATAGACAGACAGACAGACAGACAGAAGGACAGATAGATAGATAGATGATAGATAGATAGATAGATAGATAGATAGATAGATAGATAGATAGATGATAGATAGATAGATAGATAGATGGATAGATAGATAGATGATAGATAGATAGATAGATAGACAGATAGATTATTGGTCCCCAATGGTAAATTTCAAGGTCCCAGTACCCCAAAAACATCACACCTGGACTGCACTAAACAATATTAACAAAAAGAAGTGTACACAAATGATGTATATGGACAGTGAAAAAGAACTGAATAAAAGTCCACTTGAATGATCAGAGGGCTGCATCAGCATCACCTTGCAGTGACAGGGCAGGGAAAGACCCTGTACTCCTACAGAGGTTTTTTTTGGGGGGGGGGGGGGGGGGCAAACAAGGCCCACGTCAATTTCTGATAGTTTTCTGTGTCACCTGCAAATTGCTGTGAATTGCCAAACCTGAACTTCCACAACAATTTACAGTGCCACATACTGACAAATATCCCACTTTTCATGCAGTGCATCTTTTGAATTGGGCTGATGAGGCCTCAGATGTGTGTCTGATGAAGAGCTTACTTAAATCACCGTGATTCCCCAAACACTTCAGGTTACTCAACACATCAAATTAGAAATTTTATGGAATTCAAAGTGTTAATTGTACCCAGTCTATTCATATCAGATAGCACTAATTATCATAAAACTTAGGCTTATCACTGTGGAAATCTTTTGTTCATTTTCAACTATCTAGTTAAACAGCATGACTGTATTCCTGCAATTCAGCTATGGCTTTTATAGTTTTGGTGTGCTATGTTATGTCTGGCGTCACGACCGTGCCCAAATGTTGTTTCCTGGGTCCTACAATATTTATAATTTGCCAAACAAAGATTTTCCATGGACCCATCTGGACTCCACTGTGAAAAGTTTCTGTAAGCATTTGTGTGTGTCGTGTATTCTGCCCTATTTAATTTTTTCATTGGATTTGTAGCATTGTATCTGTGTGTACGTGTAGGTGTTTCATGCTCTCTCTTGAGGGAGTAAGTATGTTAGAATAGTGGAATGATGTGTGACAGGCTGTCATCTCCTGCTCTGAAGTTGTAATATACTGTAGGCTTTCACTTCTTTCTCAAACTGCTACAACAATATTTACACCTTCAGTGAAAAAGAGCTTTCTGTTGCATGTACCTGCACTAAAAAAATGGTTTTGTTTTGCAGATTGCGACTCCACAAAGTAATAACTATGCTGCATTTATGTCTCAGACAACAATTAAATATGAAAGGTAAAATTTCAAACAAAAAAATTATACTTCAATCTCTGAATAAGAAAGTGATTCAGACTTTCTCAACCTGAGTAGAAAACAAACAGGAGTAAAAAAAAAAAAAAGAAGAAGAGAAAAAGAAAGATCCAAAACAAGGGACAGCTCCAAAATATATCAGAATTTTAATGATTTTGATTGAATATGTTTGATTTGTCAGTTGTCTGTCTTTGTGAAGCAACCAAAATAAACTGTAAAAGCCAAATAACAGCTTTAGGGAAAGTGGTATCTCTAATTTCCTTTATCCTTTTATTTTTGTTTACATTAAACAAATTCTCACTGTCTGTGTTTTGATATAAATCTCGAGCAGGGACTGCCCGACTCCTCATGTGAAGATATGTCATGGATCCCAGAAATGTAAATATTGGAAAATGAATACCTTTGAATAGATTTCCTACTCTAGCCAGCCAAGCTTAATCACTGCTGTATTTTGAGTAGTATCTCAAATGTACCTTTGCAAATAAAAATAAGAAATGGACATTAATTTCACATTTAATATTTATCTGTCTCCGTTTTTTTAGGGTGGTGTTGATTGATTATTTATGCAAGAAATTATGTCATTTTGTGTGGCCACCATAGGGTAGTTAGGTTGTAAATATTAGATACATATATACAAAGCACTGCACTGCTCCCTTTTGCTTTTTTGCATTGCTTTGTCCCAGTCAAATCACATGAAATCTAATCTAATCATCTGTTCCCTCAGCAACACCTTCCAGAAGTGATGTAGTTGATTTATTTCCTTAAATTGAACTCAGCTGGACTGAGTTTTTTGAAGTCTCATGATTCTCCAACATAATCTGCTACCCCACTATCTGCTGGTCTACCTGGAGGAGAACTTGCATGAACACGACTTGAGCTGAGCTGGAGGCTGGATAACTATCACACTTTCCCTGTACTGTCTTGATTATTCAATAAAAAAAGGGCCCTTTACATGTACACCATCATGCATGGTAAATATGTTGTCCTGACACAATCCGAGTTTTATCGGCAGTTGTCACTACATCACACTGAGATCAGTGCTGCGTCATTGTCAGCTGGACTGTTTTAGTTTCCTTGAAAATGTTTCAGCTCACATCCAAAAGGCTTCTTCAGTTCGAAGTCACTGGTGGGGAGGCTTTTATAATGCTGTGCACCTGTAACCCTCAGTCATTGGTTGCATGTGAGCTTCGGGTTTCAGAGTCATTGAGGTCACATGAGAGTGTTTGGTCCAGCCGTTATGCATGTGGGTCATCAGGGCCAGGGGAATCCAAGTGTAAATGGCTGTTGAGTTCCAAGGGAATTGTCGATGAGTGACAGGTAATGACGAGGGCTACCTCCTCTGTTAAAGGAGGACCATTCCTGTTTGATGTAGATTGCCCTTTCCAAACCATCTGTCTTCTCTGGCCAAGATGTGTACCTAACTGTCCTCAAAGGAATGCCCCTTCTCCTTCAAATGGTCAGCAGAGTCTTGACCTGAGGTGTTGGCTCATACATGTTTGTTTAGTTTTCCCAGTTTAGATCCGTGTAAGGGCAGCACGGTGGTGCAGTGGTTAGCACTGTCACCTCACAGCAAGAAGGTTCGGGGTTCGAGTCCCAGCTCGGGCACGGGATCTTTCTGTGTGGAGTCTCCATGTTCTCCCCATGCCTGCGTGGGTTCTCTCTGGGTAATCCGACTTCCTCCCACCGTCCAAAGACATGCAATTGGGGACTCGGCTAATTGGGCACTCTAAATTGACTGTAGGTATGAATGTGAGTGTGAATGGTTGTTCGCCAGTACATCGCAGGGCCAACATACAGAGATGATCTGTCCAGGGTGTACCCCGCCTCTCGCCCGTAGACGCTGGGATAGGCTCCAGCCCCCCCCCCCCCGCGACCCTTAATAGAAAGGAATAAGAGGAAGACAATGAATGAATGAATGGATCCGTGTAATCTTGGAATCAGAATCAGAACACTGCTTCAAACAGGGTGACTTCAAAAATTAAATCCAAAACTATATACAAAATATAAACATATCATGTTGTAATGGCTTTGAATGATGTGTAAATTATCACCTTACTGCTCACAATTATATGACAGGCTCCCCAAAAATGTGAGTTTGATGTTTGATCATGACCTTCATGGTGAAGCATGTGTGTTGTACATAAATTTGTCATTTGCAAGGCGTAGTAGCAGCTCAGCTCAGTATAACCAGATGAACTAGTATAAAGCCGACCAAGCGGGACGGGATGTTCTGACCCAGGTATCACCCCTCCCCTGCAGCTTACAAGACATAATAATTACAGAAGTAGCATGACAGAGCGAGCGAAATCAACAGAATGCGTCAGACACAGACAGGACAGAGTAGAGTTATGAAACAAGGAAAACAGATAAAGAGACTATCAGAAGAAGTGGGACAGGAACAGATGATGCTGGCACGCCAACCAGATAGAAGAATCTGCCTGGTGACAACAAAGATCAAAAATACACACTTGCACACATAAGCGATCACATAAGCACCTCCCTGTAACACATAAATACTGGAAGATAGTTAGATCGTTGGACTTCCTGCCCCAACACCAGGGACGACGCAACTGCTTATGCTGACTCCAGGATAGGGGAAGACGATCTCCAGAGCTCTGCATTCTTTTCTGTTGATCTGAATAAATTCTTGTGAACTAACCAGAACTTGTCAATATATACTCTGTGGGTCCTTCTGATTGATTAATGGTGACTTGTTGAAAAATTCCTACAGCGTCCATCTGCATCCAGGTGGTGATGAAGCAAGGATGCTGCTGAAGCTAACCTGGCTTGCTAGATAGAATAATGCATTCATCCAAGGGGATGTATTCCACATTTCCATCCGGGAAATTGCCCATGGAGAACGTTTTCATCGTCCTGAGAGTGTGCAGACTAATTAGCATCCTTTGAGGATTTTGAGGGCATGGTTTATTTGTTTTTGAAAACAGGGTTAGTGCCTGTGAGCTTGAAAACAATAGTGGCATGGATGCTGCAATATGCAGTTTATCAGAGCTGGGAATTTTATCTTGAAGAAGAGCAAAGAATGGCACTGGAGGCATTTCCTGGAGTGAACAGTGTTTTTGTTTTACTCCTCATTGGTGTTAGTGTGCAGGTCTCCTGCCAAAATGTGACTCTGCCAAGAAGTGATTTCCATCCACAGAAGCCAAACAGCCTGTTCAAGCTTTATCTCCCAATCTTTGATGACAGTCAAGTTTCAAAATAAAGGCTTGAACAAGGACTCAGTAAACCAAATATATCTATTTATTTATTTGTACAGCTCCCTTGTATTTTCAGGTATGTTTGGTCAATTCAGCAGTGTTTATTTCTTGAGAGACCTGCTGCTCTGTCAAGTACACCATTGCTTGGGATGCCATACATAGCAACCGCTGATTGGAGGCAGCTTACAAACTTGATGACATTTTTTTGGAGCTATCTGTATTCCTCAGAGGTTGCAGACAGAGCAGCTCTATCTGATAGGCAGCTTCCCTTTTGTGGCTGCAAGACAGCATTAAGCCTGATTTATGCTTCTGCGTCGTGGCCACGCCGTACCTACGCCGTAGCCCCTACGTCGTCATTGTGCATTTATAGTTCTGCGTCGAGGGAACACGTTGCTCTGTAATTCACCGCCAAGCCACTAGAGGGGTGTGGCTTTATCTTCGTATGGTTTTGGGGGACTCTTGTCGAATTCCTTAGTTTTCTTCCGGTCATAGCACATGGGTCAGAGACAGAGACAACAATGGAAGTTGTAAAGGTGGTCATACTTGCGAACCTCCTCGATAACTCTTTCTTCGGCTTGGTCCATTTTTATTTTTGCGTGTTGCTCTCACCACAGAAACTTTAAAAATGGCGGTGTTGTTGTGCTGAACCGGAAACGTTGTGTGAGCGGACCAATCACAGTCCGTTGACGTTCACGTCACTACTACACACGAAGCGACGCGTAGTCAGGATTTTTTGGAGGTGCACGTCGGGCTACGGCGTAGGTGTCTGCGTTGACGGCGTAGGTACGGCGTAGGTACGGCATCGCCACGACGCAGAAGCATCAATCAGGCTTTACTCTGTCTCTGACTAGAGTGATCTCCTATTAAGAAATTAGTTTGAAAATCTAAATATTGATTCAGGTACAGTGACATGTCTGGTTTGTAAGATAAGAGTATTGGCAAACAAACAAACTGCCATCCCATATTTAGGATTTCATTGATATTGCTACTTGCTTTGCTATTTAAGTTCCCTTCCAGTCAAAAATGGGTTTTTCTTTTCTTTCTCACAGTTCAATTTGGCTTCAGTGTGTTGAATGATGTTGGTGCAGTGCGACACTAGAGTCTTATTTGCACATTCATTGATAAAAGTGTCTCTTTTCTCCACGCACAGTGAAAATCTGATTTTAAGAAGGTCCCATAAGCACAATTTGTCAGTAAAAAACTACTGCAGCTGATTTTTGTCCAAAGCTCAACATATCCATGTGTGATATGTAAATTTGCAGCATCAAGTGCAGAGACACTGAGAATAGTCTTTATAAAGGGTTACGAGACATGTATTTATAGTCATATAATAAGGAAGAAGAAGAAGGAGAGGTCTTCATTTGTCACATATACAATGTACAGCAAAATCTGTCCTCTGCATCTAACTTGTCCTCTATGGTGCAGTGAGCAGCCACTGAATAGGCTTTTCAGGATTTCTAACAATTTCAATGTGATGTTTAGGGCCCAAGCACTTGCAGCGCCCTCATACTTTAAGGATTATTATTCTTTCTCTCCTCCATTTTTTGGAGGCCAGAGGAAAGATGTCACACCCTGAGGATTTCTATGACCATGCAGGCATTACCCTACCATCAGCATGCCAATGCTAAATTCAACTTTTGATGGATTTGATGCCTGAATCATTACCAACAACTAGCATTGGCGTGTGTTAGCATTACCATGCTAATGCTTATTTAGGTTTTCAGAATTTTGGTTACCAGAGGAATGAACTCACATCCTGAACATTAACATGACCATGATGCTAAGCATTAACTTACTCAAGCATTAGCTTTGCATTATCATGCCAATGCTGATTTTTGGTGTATTTCACTCCAGAAACATGACCCTCTGCTAGCATATATTAGTTTACATTAGCATGTAGTGTTAAATCTAATTTTGGTGTATTTGATGCCTTACCTAACACCTTTATCATCACCGTTAGCTTGTATTAGCCTTAGCATACGAATGCTAATTTTGCATTTTTTGGAGGCCTTTGGAATATGATCACATCCTGACCAATATCATGAGAATGCTAATTAGCATTAGCTTTGCATACAAGAACCATATAGCATTTTCATGTTAATTTGTGTTATTGGTATATTTGATAAATAACGCCATTATAATTTACCACTACCACCAACCTGCATTGGCATTACCATGCATCTAGCATAAAAGGGTAATTACCAGCAACATCTGCCAATAGACTGTGACTTCACTGTACAAATGGGCAGAATGTTCCAGGGTGCAGGTTGATCAGTGAGCGATCTGTAGCACTGCCTGGTGGAAGCCGGAAGTGTCTTTTTTACCACACACTGGACACATTAGCCTGCTCCTTTGCGGGAAATCAAAATGTTCCCAGGTTCCACAGCCTGCGATGTCCACCGAATTGCAACAGACTACAACAGGCAGGGTGCGAGAAACCCACTTGCACCTTCTTGGGGTTTATTAGTTATTGCTATTTCCTTCCCACCTGTCAGACATCATAGTATTTGTGCAGTGTTTTGTAAAGCACATTAAAGTGGCAACCAGGTTTGTTTCATCAAATAGTTTTACAGTGGCTATAGTAGTGATAGTAACTGCTTCCCTTTGTCTTCACTCGTGCTGACTACCCCATCCACCATCACCCACACACACACACACACACACTTAGGTAGATAGAGAGATGGATAGATAAAACTTTACTGATCCCACAACGGGGAAATTTATGTGTTACCACAGTTCAATTTCAAGAAAGAAAGAAACAGCAATTAAAATATATCAAAAAAAAGAAAAGAAGAACATTATACACAAAGTTACATATGTACAAAACACTATATACAAGACGCAAAAATATATACGGTTTGCAATTATGGGTGGAGTGTTGGAGGTATTTAGATAAATAATAAATAAATAAATAAATATGTGCGCATCAGCTGTAGATGTGTGTGTATATGTACAATAAATATATGCGTGGGGGGTGCACTGTTTGTGCGTAAGTGACTACAGTGGGGGGAGGTTGACGGAGGAGGTAAAAGTGTCCGAGTGACTCTCAGCATCATGAAGTGTTGTAGAGTCTCACTGCTGTTCGGATGAATGACCTGCGAAAGCGCGCCTTCCTGCAGCAAAGATGTTTCAGTCTCTGACTGAAGGAGCTGCTCAGCGCATCCACAGTCTCATGCAGAGGGTGATGGGGTTGTCCACAATGGATGTCAGCTTTGCTAACAATACCTTATATGTTTAGATCTGAATTTCTTCTAGTCTTTTGACTTTGACAGATATTTGTAATCCATGTCCTGATCAGGCCTCTTGCAGCAATCCTGCAGGCAACCTGACTCCCATATTGCACCACATGAAAAACTTAAACATACCATGAACATCTTTGTGCCATAGCAATCCTTCAAGGAAAGATTAAGAGGAAAAATATACAGAGACAGACTGAAATGGACTGAAGCAGCAACATATCAGAGAAGACTCTGATCTTGATGCTGCGTTATAATCAGAAAGAGCGAAAGATTTTCCACATCACCTTTGAGATACTTAGGAGGAAAACAACTCAAACTTTATGAAGCTGCACAGAGGTACATGGACTCCTCTAGGCAACTCTTTACCACTGTCAGGTAAAAACCTCTTATCTCTAGAACCCTTGTTTTAGCTGGAGGCCACTGCATTTATGATACTGTTCGAAGAATTTTGAAAGGGCATCACAGGGAGCCTCGGGTATTGGAATATGCTCTCTACTGGTGGAGGAACATTAAATCTTAAGGTTTAGTTTGAAAGCATGAATGATAGAAGGATATCCAAGGGATGAAATGATTTAACCGCTTTAAAGCACCACTTTTGGCTCAAATAGATGTGAGGGTGTTTTGGCTTTGTACCGTAGGAATGCACTAAGTCCTATTTATTTACATTCTTCACACTGAGCAGATGACCTAACACCTTTATCATCACCGTTAGCATGTATTAGCTTTAGCATGTGTGTGTTTGTGTGTCTGTGTCCCTGCCTTCCTCGGCTGATATTTTGTATTTGAATATTGATGTATGAGTTGACCATTTATCCTGTTTAACTGCAGAATACTGGCTGGCCCCATATAAATAGCTTCCAAATGATAAAGTATGGGCTCGAACATGATTGTGTGAGTTTGTGTGTATAATGCACAACCACATTATATCTGAGTGGGATCTTGGCTGTTTGTGTTGATATTTGTGTGTTTCCTCTATGAGTGTTCCCTTCCATTCTGATAATCCCATGATGCTGTTGATAATAAAGATGGAAGTTACTGCTCACTGCCCCCCAGTGATGTCCCCAAGTAAACTACTGGGCCCTCCAAATGAGATAATATGATGCCAATGCTGTGTGTGTGTGTATAAACAGCAGGCGAGGTTATCCCTGCTGCACAAGGCAGTGATTTCTTTGCATGGATTGCATGTCAGATTTGATGGATGTTGTTGTACCTAGACCCAGGACCCTGCAGCCGACGAGGCCATTATGACACGGAAAGCATGCACATAAATCCACACATTCATGAAGAGCCAATAAGTAAGATATACAATGAACACACAAAGACACACACACACACACTTAATTTCTCTTGGAAATTTCAAAGTTGCCACAGCTGACAAACAGAAAACTGATATAAAGTAATATTTCTGGAACTACTCTGACCTACACATCTGCTCTCGCTATAATAATCCACTGTCTCTTTGTGGTCCTCACTTCTGGTGCAGTGTGCTACTACTTGTATGGCTGGTTTCTACAGGTCATAGTAAACAGGTTATTCAGCAGCAGATGTTGACCCAAATTGTTTGTATGAATTTATTCAAATGCAGCCACAGCAAAAGAAATGTGTTTCTGTGGTATAACCAGAATCAACTCTTAAATGACATCCAAGAGATCAAGCAGACTGCTCTGCCTGTGCCTCATGTTCAAAGGTGTCTCCATCCCCATCTCAAATGAGAGTTCAGAGTTTTACAACAGGATATAAAAAACAATGTCACATAAGAGAATTCAGATTTTATGTAAACTGGCAGGTGTGTAAAAATTCGCAAGTATTAATGGTGCACACCTTGGTTTTAGGATCAGGGATTGATACAATTAAGTGCAATGAAACAATGCAACAAAAATCCAAAATGCATAAGCCAAGATGTCTTTAAATCTATGATGAACACAAGGTAAAGCGTGTACCCTGAGTACTCTGACATGTCGCATTTACCCTCTGAGGTTGCACAGCCTCTGATAGAATGCAGTAAATAGGGATCTCAATGCATTCAGGCCTAAGACCTATTCTATATGGAGGGTAGATTAAAAATTTGTTCAATATAGATGACAAAACTGATAACCATTTGTGGGACGTGTGTTACAATTTGTTCTACCTAAGCTATATTTTATATTCTACATTGAAATAATTCATCTAAAAAGTGTTTTTTTTTCTTTCAAGTACTCATAATTGCCTGAGGTCAAAAAGGTGTCTTTCCTCCTGCATTACTTTTTTGAGGTTCCAGCATGCACGTGTCAGACATATAGACTATCACATTGTATGGCCAATAACAGTAACAGATGCAGTAACAAAGCAACAGCAAAAAAAAAAAATGTTCAAAAACTTCCCTTTACAAATTCACAATTGCACTGTCTGATACAACCCATGTCTTTATCTAACTGTATGTTCAGTAATCCACAAACACACTGATTTGAGCTCAAAATAAACTTTAATACATAGAGTTTGGCATTAACATGAACTAGCACCAAACCAGCTCTTTGTGCATTCTGGAGTCACATGAGCTCCAAACACTTACAGCCATATTCAAGCAATCTATGGTGCCAGGCAGGTGGTGGACAGCGATAGATGTGTGCCGTGCATCCGGGGCGTGTTCTGCTTTATTTTGGAATTTAGAAGGTGCTTAATGAGATGGATAACCACAACGCACAGTGTAAGGTGGTCATTAGAAACCTAATTACTCATAGGTGTGGCATCAATCAAACCAGTCAGAGTGCCTTGAGTCACTCCCTTTAAAGCCCAGGGTGCATCAGGAGTTGGCATGTTGGTATTTCAGTGGCCCATGCATCTTAGTTTGGAAGAATTGAACACTTATCATCTGGACCTCCCCTAGTGTTTATGACGTGGAGAGATGTAAGCCAGCAGAAAAAAAAAACTTTTCAAAGACTGAAGTGGAGACACTCACGAGTCTGGTAGACACACACCATTTTGTATTGTTTTGCAGCCTGAAATTGTGTATAAAAAAGGCAAGCAAAAAAAATTGGTGTGGAGAGAAATTACAGCTGCTATAGAATATTTAAATTTCTACATCTGTGATGGTTAATAAAACATCCATCTATCCATCCATTTTCTTCTGCTTATCCTGTTAAGGGTCACGGGGGGGGGGGGGCTGGAGCCTATCCCAGCGGCTTTCGGGCGAGAGGCGGGGTTCACCCTGGACAGGTCACCAGTCCATCACAGGGCCAACACATAGAGACAGACAACCATTCACACTTACAGCCACACCTACGGTCAATTTAGAGTACTCAATTAGCCTAGTCCCCATTTGCATGTCTTTGGACTGTGGGAGGAAGCCAGAGTACCTGGACAGAACCCACGCAGGCAAAGGGAGAACATGGAGACTCCACACAGAAAGATCCCTTGCCCGAGCCAGGACTCAAACCCCCCACGACCCTTAACAGGAATAAGCGGAAGAAAATGGATGGATGGATGAATAATTTTATCCACTTAGAAAAAAAAAACTGTTTTATTTGCAATAAGGTCAAGAGGAAATGGTCTGACCTAAATATATCACATTGAATTGTTATGCCATGCTATGTGTTACATAGTGCAACAATTACAATAATAACTGCGCATAACTCACAGATGAGTTGACCATGCAGTGCACCATCTTGTGACAGAGCACTTACGTGGCTGTTTTGAAAAATGAGCGAGTTGTGCGTGCCTCCAGGCCACCGGGCTATCATATTCAGAACACTTATTCTGGCATCACTGATCACTTAAACATTAACTGAGTGGTAATTTTTGTGATTGGTGCACAATCATTCATGGATGGTGGTGTCATACACACATGGGTACAATCAATCACTCCAATCACAGTTGAAAATCTCATGAAATTCCCTTCGAATATACTAAGCAGAGAGGGAAATGATTGCCCTCAAAACTGCTGGCATAGTTCAGCTGAGGGACGGCTTGATTATTCCAGACTTATCACTGATCTCCCGCTGAAAGTACCTGGTGGCCAAAAACCCCAAGATGGATAGCACCTTCACTGGCACAGGTATGGTGTTGGAACGCTTGGTTTCTCTCCTTAATTAGGGTTCCAGGTTGTGGCATAACTTCAGAGGGAGATGCCTAGGGAGACAGAAATGACTCATGAGCCACTCATCACTGTCCTCGAATGAATTTTGGCTGTCCCCAAAAACCCTCTCTCGCCTGATGCATGCATTAAGGTCCTCTAACAGAGCCTCATCTGCCGTCATTGGGCCATAAGCACATCACAGCCCAAGCTGTCATTTAAATAGATGACTGACAAAAGTTCCACCTATCACATCACAGATCTGTTAATATAATAATTGCTTTTCAATTACAGAATTGTCAACCTATGCCTAATTAAAGCAGTGTTCAATGCAAGTATTCAAATTGAAAGGGTGACTGGGTAGCCTGCACAATGATATTTTCGAAAAAAAATATTATTAATGGCCAACATATTTACCATAAGGATTTGTTGTGACACACAAATCTTAATCAGTGACTTGATGTGTACGCTCTTTTGATAAATGAAGGCCAATGCCACTGACCAAAGACCAGCCTTCTTGGTCTATGCCACAAATATTTTCTGATGTCCCAAAATAGCAATAAGCCATGTTTGTGCTAGACAACACTTCATTACCAGACTTGAGAACCTGTCAGGACAGGTTAAGCACAAGATCATTTGCAAGTTCAAGAGCGAGGGGGCTTGTTGTGAAAACATTATACGTGCCAGCTTGACACCAGCAATGAAAAGCACCAGTTTGAGCCATGCTTAGAACAGGTCCGTAAAGGTGTGAATACTTACGCCTTTAGGATGAAGGGTTGCTGTCAGCCAAACCAAACAAAAAAAGACAG
The DNA here is from genome assembly GCF_037954235.1 of Aulostomus chinensis. Classification (NCBI taxonomy): domain Eukaryota; kingdom Metazoa; phylum Chordata; class Actinopteri; order Syngnathiformes; family Aulostomidae; genus Aulostomus; species Aulostomus chinensis. Next base: position 1,694,939 of record NC_141332.1, on the reverse strand, counting down.
AGAAAATCAAAACAGAAGGTAAAGTCATTGTCTAGTACAGTCTCCACTGCTGCTGTTCAGTGGGAACCCAAAATTTCCCCACAGTGCGGAGTTGAATAAAGCAGGCAATACTTTCAGCTCCTTTATGTAATTTGAATTTGCCAAGGACACTCGCTCCTGTTTTGGCTCAACTTCTCTTTATTTGATGGTAGTTACTAATGTTAAGCCACCATCTTGATCATAATGTGGATCAGAACTGCTACAGCCTGCCCTTGCAAATATAAGCATAGTATTTTTGAATGACTTGCATGAACATTGGTACAGCCACATTTCAGGTTGATTACATGTACCATTACACCTCTAAAGCCCCCTTCACACTGCACAAAGAACGCAGGTAAACCTAGGTGTTTGGGCACTCTGAAAGGGTTGACTCTGCATTTCAACCCGCGTCCACCGACCCTCCAAGCGACCCAGGCGTGTAGCGGCCCACCTCGGCTCTGCTTGGCTCACCTGCAGTGTGAAAAAGGCAACCCACATTGTCTCAGGTTTCCCGCAACCTTCCTGTCGCATTCTGATTTTGTTACTGTGCCGCCTGTCAGGCTGTCATTGTGGAAGCTCTGGAAATAAATAAATAAATAAATAAATAGGACTCGGCTGCGCTGCGAGAGCTGCTCACTCATCTCTCAGTAAAGTTTTGGTCCTCTGGCATAAGATCAGTCTTCCTGTTGATGTCCCCGAGACTCTATTTTACTCCTTTTTTTTCAAACAATTTACATGTGTATGATCTTACATGAATTAATCTATGCTTGGGAACTCCCACCAATCAGGGAACCCTAACATGAACTGCGCAAGCACGACCGTGTTTAGAAACAGCTTGTATAGCGATCTTGCACATCTTTTTTATCGATCTTGACAGCGCACTTGCAAGATCGTGAAGTCTGCAAGCTGTTTGCCATCCGCGGTGAAGAGGAGCACATCCAGCAGCACATTTCTGGAACCATCACGGACACAGTGCACTTTTATATGTAATGATGATGTTGTCAGCTTGATGACGTACGAGAGAGAAAAACACAGGCACGCAGCCCTAAAAGCAGGAGCTCAGACCCCGCATCTGCTAGAAGCTTGAATGCGCCCTAATGCCGAGCAAACACGGTTACAAAAACCCGCTTTGACACGCATGTTTCAATGTGAATGGGGTATGAGTGTTGGCTGACCAAACATGCATAGACCGAGCATCTTTTGAGAACAGTTTCTTGGATACGTAAATGTACCACCAGTGCCTCACAAACTGCAGCGCATGATGTATTTTCTGGTACATTCTGACACTTTCTTTTTAAGTGTTGCATTGCCAATGAATGTGCAAGCTATCTGAATTTGTCTCTCAATGTGAGTGTGTGTGTGTGTGTGTGTGTGTGTGTGTGTGTGTGCACTGAGGCAGGTCTGTTGGGAGCTCAGCAGGGATCGTCACTCTGCCTGAGTGTGGATGATCCCCACAATCCAGAGGCTCTACCTCTGTGGATTAGTCCCAAAGCTCCCCAATCAAAGGGCCAAGTATCCTCTTGGCACCTGCTTAGCCCTCACATAGGTCCAGATGTTTCAAAAGAATGGACTAGATGTAATCCATAACTTTGAAGAGAGAGAATTTTCCTTGGAAACATAAACTGGTAAAATGCTGTGAACTATGCGACTGTCTTGGATATAACCACTGCTTAATGTCTTGATGTAGAATGAGGATCCCTATGAGTGTCTCTTTAAAGAATGGCTTCAAGTGGGAGTGAGCCCACCAGTGACACCACCTTAGAGTACAACATTGTAATACTATGCTGATTTATTGCATTAACCTTTCTAATGCTCTGACAGATATTAGAAAGCAGGTTTTTAGCACCCCTCCCCACTCCAGCAGACAGACCACTTCATGACTTGAAACCAGGTGACTTTGTGGTGGTAAAAAAATGTCTTTTTCTTTACTTCTGCTGTCTTCTGACACCAGACACTTTTTTGCTTTGCTCCTGCTCTCTGCTTTGCTTTATTTGTTTTTTCGCTGCTATCTTTTCATTTTTATGGAATTCTGGACTTGATAGCTGTATATCATCTGGAATTTGTGGGTTAAGTTGCCTGAGGCCATTTTCAAAGGTTACGACTGAGTGAGTGAACGCGGCCCACCATCAACTCAAGCCTACACTACAGTGAGTGGATACAGCCGAAGCTAACTAGCATCAGGATGCCATCCTTCTCCGCCGATGATTTCCACAAACTTGAGCAGAAGATCACTGTGCTGGAAACCAAAATCCATAGGTTAGAAGTAAATGTGGAAGTTAACGGACTCTGTGGAAATGAAACCACTCTGCATTTTACACAAACAAGTGGACAAGAGAATGCTATCAAACAGCTACTTAGCTCAGATAAGACAGCAAAGAAGCCAGAGAGTTATGACCTCTGAAGTAAATCTTCACATGGAAGTCCTCCCTGGAACAGCCAAGGAGCGAAGCTAAAGAAGGAATCTGCTCCCTTGAACATGGAAGGACGTTTAACAGGCAGAACCATCCACCCAGAAATCTCTGATGCTACCGGCTGGCCAGCACTACCATCTACCTCCTCCTCATCAACACCGATGCAGAGCAGGACACAGCCATGGATAGCTGCTAAAGGAAAGATGAAAAGCAAGCAACCCGTACAACAGCCTGTCCTGATCCACAACAGATAGGCTGCACTACTGCAAGACTCTGCATCTCCATCTGATGAACTGGAAAACCTCTCATCACCACAGAGAAGTGTAAGATCTGAACATAAATCAGAAGCTAGCAGGCCGCAGGCCAAGCTAACAACTGGGCCCCAAACTCTGATTGTGGGAGATGCCGCTGTCAAAGATCTGAGATTCATGTGCAGTAAAAACACAAAAGTTCTCTGTTTTCCGAGAGATATGGTTCCTGATTGACAGCAAAAATCCCTGGTATTGTTGCAGCAAATACGACTCTTAAAAAGATTATTTTGCATGCGGGGATGAATGACATTGTGAATTGGCAGTCTAAAGTGCTTAAACAAGATTTCACTTGTTGTGCGCTGAAGAGCGAATTGGTCAAAGATAATGATAAATTAATAATTAATATTAATATTAATTATACGGGGCACCACCCTGATGAGTTCAGGGAAACTATAATACGACCAAACTTGTAACAGTTATCAGTCTCTAACAGAGTTTATCTGCTAAACAGTCAATATTCTGGAACATTAACTACCTGGGACAGCTCTGATGTTGAAGGATGAGATCCGAGCACTGGCTATAGCTGAGACACGTGACCACAAGTTCGTACACAAAAGACACTACGACTTCTCTCATATAATAAAAATATATTTATTAACACCGTGTATCAATCAATCAGCAACACGTTGGTACAACTGTTATCTTAACGAAAGACACAAGTAATAATATGTGTGTGTGCGCGTGTGTGTGTAAACGTGTGTGTGTGTGTGAGTGAAGAAGGAGAGGGGGAGTATGGTTGCCTAGCAACCAGTTAGCGTCGCAGCAGGGCTAAAAGCTAGGCTAGTTAGCTGAGGCTAGCTAGCCGCTAGTTAGCACCGTGGAGGTAGAACTTACGGAATGTTAATAACTAAGCGGAGCACTTAGTGAGAGAGAGAGAGAGAGAGAGAGAGAGAGAGAGAGAGAGAGGGAAGAACAAAGATGAACCCAAAAATGTGTGTTAACACACTTGTGCAGTATTAATAACCGGTAACACCTTCTTGAGAGGTCACGGTTATTAATAACACCCATCAATAAATAACGTATAATTCTATGTAATTTCTGCTAATTACAGGACTTCGTCACATAAACAGAGCATTCATAGACATTATACAACACACTAAGCTATTTCTCTGCCCAGAAAATGCCTAGTTAAAGGAATCCTTACTTGACCCGGTGGAGCGGTAAGGGATTCAGTTTCTGTGTTCCGGAACGCGGTTCGGCTCGACTCGGAAGGCAGCAGAGCGGTGGCGGGGCAGCCTGCAGGGTCTGCTGGAGTTACTGTGGGAAGGATGAAGAAGCTGTTGAGCTTTCCTTCACCTGGGACCAGTTCACGCGGGTTGCGTGGCTCCAAGGTGGCTTCTCTGGACGAGTGGACAGGAGGGAGAGAGTTGTCCTTCTGGGGTCTCTGTCGTCGCTACACTGTACTCGAGGTCCGAGGTGGAGAACCGGAGGGTGGGCTCTTCTGAAGACTTGCAAACCACCCAAGGGAAGATAACCACCGAGAGAAGAAGATCACCGAGAGGCGAAAATCACAGAGAGAGAGAGAGAGTCTTCTTCACGCTGAAGTTTTATATGTGGAGGCCGATGATGTCACTTCCTGTGGGATGATACTGGCTCTCATCCAATAGCATTTGACAGGTTCTTGGATGTGGTCAGTGGCCAGGCTCTCAGAGGGGGGCCAGTGGCCAGAGTCCTAACCCCCGCTTATACGATCCCTTGTCTAAGAACATGTGGTCACTTGAATTCAGGCTTTGAAAAGGGGTGTTAGGCCTCACAGGCCGAAAGCCTTTCTTCAGCTGGACTGATTGTCACATCTCTGAATTCATCTCTTGGTCTGGTTGAGTTGGCACAACACACTTATCTGCAGAACACAGTCAGCTCTCTGGGTGTCAAGGTCTTTATCAGTGGCCCCCTTCCATCTATCAGAAGAGGTGCTGAGAGATTCAGCAGGTTGATGGCTCTGAATACATGGCTATCTGCAGCATCTGATGTCCATTCCATGCACTTTTTGGACAATTTTAGTTTCTTCTGGGACCGCAGACATCTTTTCAAGAGAGATGTACTCTTCCTAAACAGGTCAGGAGTCAAACTGTTTACCGTAATTTCCGGACTATAAAGTGCACCTGAATATAAGCCGCAACAGCGAAATTTAGGAAAAAAAATAAATGTGTACATATACAAGCCGCACTGGACTATAAGCTGCAGGTGTTTTAATGTTTAATTACCATATGCAAGGGTTCGTGCACAGAGGGGATTGTCAGGAAAGCGATGGCTGTTTGGGGAAGCTCCCCATTTATTAACATGTCCTACAAACAACAAGTTGCATATATGCATAACTTATTCAAGTGTTACCATTTAGTGCAATAGTACGGAACATGTACCGTGCTGTGTAAACTGTACTGTATCACATGACACATAGCGTTTCAGACACACAAACTTTCACAGCGTTCGAAACGTATTTACTGTGCAGAAGTAAACGGTGCACTCTCAGCGCACGTACCATAAACAAAGCTTACAGCGCTTGACGAGGCAATGCCTAAATTAAATGTGTTTTTTAAAAGTGCTAAATTAAAAGTGCCTGTAACACAGCAGTAGGCCTAAAGATGGAGTAACGTCTGCTTAAAATATAACCAGCCTACCAGAAAAGTCCAGTCCATTAATCTATTAATCCATCAATCCAGTAATGCGGCTGTAACAAGAAAAGTCAGTCAACCATTCTCATCTTCGTCTTCTTCCTGCGTACTAAAACCACCAAAGTCCTCATCTTCAGTGTCGGAAAGGAACAGCCTCGGGATGGCTTTGTCAGCCACTCTCAAACCAAAGAAGGCCCCCTAGTGGCCGTTAGCTGTAGAAAAAACATAGCCGCACCGTTGTATAAGCCACAGGGTTCAAAGCAGGGGGAAAAAGTAGCGGTTTACAATCTGGAAGTTACGGTATGTCCAACATATCTTTCTGCCTGCGTCACCAATCTGTTCCTTCCACCAAGGACAAGGTGATACACACAAGAGATAAATGTCATCAGGAAGGAGCACAACCTCAAGCTGACGTGAGGTCCAGTGATGGGAGACGTAAGGGTGAACAGGCGGATAATTTCCCATGTCAGGGTGAAGAGGAAGAGGATTCTCTGCCTTCAGCACCAAAAACTGCCTTTTAGGGTCCACCTTCTACACCCCTCCAAACTCCACCCAGGTCACCATCCACTGTGAGCACGTTGTCACCCTTGTCGTCCCCCCTCATGGATTTCACTGACCACATGAACAAGCTGGTCATTGCTGGGACACAACTCACCCCCCGCCCCACTGCAATGTTCTCTCCTCTCATTCCCCTGCAACACCCTCGGCCTTCTGTGAAGTTAAGACGTGCCCCACCCCCACCGTCTCCACACACAGGCATCAGACTCATCCTCCGCAAGCTGATAAGAGTTCAGCACACTTAGATCTTTCTGTCCCTGACTGCTGATGTGTTCTGGGTCCAGGCTCCGATGATGTCACTCCTGACTATTCCCAGCGAGAGTCGGGGCCCAGCATACTGGAAGCTTCCTCAGTTCACGTTATGACTGGCAATAGAAAAAGAATGTTTAAATTGCCAAGAAACAGGGTAATGTCAAATTTAACATCCATTCCATGTCAACCACAGTCAGTACACGGTCCTATAGATACTGCTTCTAACATATCAAAGCTAGCAGTATTAAATGTCAGGTCATTAGCAGGCAAATCATTTCTTATCAGTGATTACATTATACAGCACAACCTGGACTTCATGTTCCTAACTGAAACGTGGTTAAGCCAAGATAACAGTGCAGCAGTTCTCACTGAATCAGCGCCCCCTAACTTCAGTTTCATAAGTGAAGCTAGAGTGGATAAGAAAGGAGGTGGAGTTTCAGTTTTGTTTAATGAAACCTTCCAATGCAGTAGGATGTCATATGGAAGTTTCAACTCCTTTGAGTATGTTGCAATTCAGTTGAGAGCCTCTTGTCGTGCAATATCATTAACCATCTACAGGCCCCCAAAACATAATGCACTGTTTTTTGATGAGTTTTCCAAACTATTGTCTATTATCTGCATTGAGTTTGACTGTGTTATTCTAGTGGGGGATTTTAACATTCATGTTGATAATGTGAAAGATGGATATGCAAAGGCACTGTTAAATTCTCTGGATATCTTTGGACTCTCCCAGCATGTAACGGATCCAACACATAACAAGGGCCACATATTAGATCTAATTATCTCCAAGGGTCTGAACATTTCTGACGTTGTGGTGAGTGATGTTGCTCGTTCTGATCATTATTGTGTTCAGTTTAAAATGACTATCCCTACCAATCTTTGCAAAAGTGAAGCAGAGGTGATAAGAAAGCGGTCTATTAACAACAGCACTGGCACATTATTCACTCAGGCTTTTACATCATCACCAACTCTGCCCTTAGCCTCAGTCAATGACCTTGTTGATAGTTTTAGCTTCAGTGTTATGACTGTTATGGATGCCATTGCTCCAATTAAGACCAAAGTTATATCTGGCAGAAAAAAGTCACCATGGAGGAACACCATTCTGGTGAAAGCTCAAAAAAGAAAGTTTAGGCAGGCTGAACGCAGATGGCGTAAAAACAAACTCCAGGTATACTATGACATATATAAAGAGAGCCTTCACATTTATAACCAAGATTTGAAAAAGGCAAGACAGTCTTTTTTCTCTGAGATGATCAAAAATAACAGCAACAATGCCCGCACCTTATTCACTTTTGTTGATGGACTGACAAATCCTTCGGCATCTATTCCTGCTGAACTGGTGTCCAACAAGTCATGCAATGACTTTGCAGCCTTTTTTACAGATAAAATTCAGAAGATAAGACAAACAGTATGTGGCTCCTCCAAAAGCAACTTAGTTATGTCACCAGTTCCTCCTCAGTTTCTCAGAAATCTAGAAACATTTCAACCCATAGACCATGCAACTCTGACAGAAACAGGTCAGAATTTAAAATCCACGACGTGCTGCCAAGATATGATGCCTACAAGCTTGCTGAAAAGGTTTTGTAATTGTGTTTCATCAGATGTATTGAGGATAGTAAATGCTTCTCTTCAATCAGGTCAATTTCCCAGGGCACTGAAAACTCCAGTAATAAACCTCTCTTAAAAAAGCCTAATCTGGATGCTTCAGTCATAAGTAACTACAGACCCATATCTAACCTTGCGTTCTTGTTAAAGATCATTGAGAGAGTTGTCTATCAACAAATTCACTCGCTTGACCCAAAACAATCTCTTCAATGCTCTCCAGTCAGGTTTTTGACCACACCAAAGCACTGAAACTGCACTTAAGGTGTTAAATGACATACGCCTTAATACTGATGCATCTAAAATATCAGTATTGGTACTACTAGACCTCAGTGCTGCATTCGACACAGTCGATCACAACCTGTTGCTTGACAGACTGGAGAAGTGGGTTGGACTTTCTGGTTCGATGCTAAATTGGCTCAGATCTTACTTAGAAGATTGTGACTTCTTTGTCTTGCTTGGGAACTGTGAATCTGAGCGAACAAAATGACATGTGGGGTCCCGCAAGGCTCTATTCTTGGGCCACTTTTGTTCAACATTTATATGCTCCCACTGGCCCAGGTCATAGAGCACTATAACATCTCTTGCCACTCGTAGGCTGATGACACACAACTTCATATTACAGTGTCACCATGCGATTACTGTCCACTGCATTCACTGAGTGACTGTTTCCTACAGGTCAATCAGTGGATGGGCCAGAATTTTCTCCAGCTCAATGCAGAAAAGACAGAAGTCATTTTGTTTGGTCCAAAAAACGCGAGGCTTGAGGTCAGCAGCCAACTTGACTCAATGACACTACAAACCACCGACCAAGCTAGAAACCTTGGTGTTGTTATGGACTCAGGCTGATTAAGTGATAGTTTTTATGTGGCTCTTAAAATTCAGGTCTATCATCTCAAAAACATTGCACGAATTAAAGGATTTCTCTCTAAACAAGACATGGAAAAACTCGTCCATGCATTTATTCTTAGTAGGCTAGATTATTGTAACGGTGTCTTTACAGGTCTCAGTAAAAAATCAATCAAGCACCTGCAGCTCATCCAAAATGCTGCTGCCAAAGTCCTGACCAACAGTAAGAAAATGGACCACATTACACCTGTCCTTAAATCACTGAACTGGCTCCCTGTGTGTCAAAGGATTTAGTTCAAAATCCTGTTACTGGTCTATAAGTCACTGAATGGGCTTGAGCCTAAATACATGTCAGAGCTGCTGACTGGGTATGAAGCATCCAGACCCCTCAGATCATCAGGGACAGGTCTACTCAGCGTCCCCAGGGTCAGAACCAAGCAGGGTGAAGCTGCTTTCAGCTTCTGTGGTCCACACCTGTGGAACAAACTCCTTGAACCTCTGAGGTGTGCACAAACTGTCAGCTCATTTAAATCAGGGCTGAAAACAAGGCTGTTTACTGCAGCCTTCTTATCGTGTATTGATTTGGTAATGATGGATTGATTTAATATATTTGTCTGCTGTCAAATTGATTTTAAGCTTGTTTTATTGATTTTAAATGACTTTTGAATGTTTTAATTCTCTTATTGGATTTTAAACTGTTTTTAACTTTCAATTCTCTCTTTACCTCTGTAAAGCACTATGAATTGCCTTATGTATGAATGGTGCTATACAAATAAGTGTGCCTTGCCTTGCCTTGCCTTGCCTAAAAGTCATTTGCCTGAAGCACTGGAGAGGAAAGCGCTAGAAATTTCCTTGCCAAGTGCTACTGACACCGTATAATGTAACAGTCTGCAGTGTACTCACCTCATCTCTTGTGGTGATGTCTGCCAGCCACTCCTTCCTCATCAGCCAACTCCATTCACCTGTGCACACAGCTCTTCCTTATCACCAACTTGATATACATACACACTACCACTCACTAGTAACTCATTTCCAAATTATTCTTAGATGTTAATACAAGATTCACACACATGCTTCAAACTGCTCTCCCAGGTACAACTCTGCCTGTCTCAAACCATCCCTCCATATCCCCTCCCTGGTAATCACTTCAGCCTTCTGTCCTTGACCACAAGCATTTTCCCTATGTTCTTTCTTCCTTTTTACCTGGGCTGCTTGGTACATTCCTGCGAGGGAGTGGTTCTGATTTAGCCAGCTCATTATGATTCTGGATTCAAGCTTAATTGGACTGCCACAGAGCTGAAGGACTGTAAAGACTCGCTGTTTGCATCTCTCATTGCCTGCTCATCAGTATATTAAGTTATTACCAACTGCACCTGTCTCACTTTGGGTTGCATTTGGGTTCTTGTGACACCCATTTCATATACTGCTATGACAGTTTCTGAAAAAAATGACATGGATGCAAGCCCGTCCAATCCCTAAAAGGAAACATCTTCCGTTTCAGACCAAAACTGTCTAGACCAAGACCCATACCATCATTTTGTATGGAGACTCATCACATCTATAGTTGTGAGCATAGCAGCGCCTATTTCAGCAGCTGAGCAAGAGAACACTGTGATGGCCGCACTTACAGCCACACAGCTCCAATGAAGTGTGTATCTGAGCCTGCACTCACACTTTGGTGTCTTTGCATTAGCAGTTTATTTTTCCCCCCATTTAGTTAACTTAATCAGATTTTACATTACAAACAATAAATGACAACATACTGGATTTTGTTTAAAATACTGTACAGTCACTTGTTTAAGTTGTTCTAATGTATATTTTTAAGCTACCAGTGTGAGGTGCTTATCCGGGAGGATATTGGATGTGCATCAGTGAAGAGGAGCAGCTAAATTCAGGAAGTGGCCGATTGGGTTATACCAATCCTGGCAACCTCATAGGGAGGAACTGTTTGTTTTCAGTTTAGTTACATTGTTTATTTCTTTGCTGAATACTTAGTTTTGATATTCTTGGTTTGGTTAAAATTAGTTGAGTTAATCTTTGTTAAAAGGGGGTTATTAGGTTTGTTAGTTATTGCTTAGTTCGTCGTGTTTTTTTGTCGTGGTCATCCCTTTTTGTTTCTGTGTGGCCTGATTTGCCAGTATATATGTTTTCCATTGTGTTCATTTTGTTAGGTCTGTTTGTAGAGTTAAGTTATGTTTCTTTGACATCTTTCATGGGCCCAGAACCTTAGTTATATATTTTGTATTTCCTTTTTCATTTTTGGGTAAAATAAAACCTTTTTTTCAAAACCACCTAAGTCTCCTTTGTCTACCAGCTTGGTCCCTTACAAACACACAAACTACTAATTGCCAATGTTGAACAACAATGGATCAATGACCACCAATGTTCAACTGACTCTACATCTGTCTCTCCTTCTTGCAAGAATAAAAAGCAACAAAAGTTAGTTCAGCCAAAACAAACAAGCTGCGGGAGCAGGAGAGGCATCCACTTGGACCGGGAACAGGAGAGGTGCCCGCCAGGACCCTTGGCGGCGGAGCAGGGGTATCACCAGCCAGGACCCCCGGCGCCAAGACAGGAGCGACGCCCGCCGGGACCCTTGGTGGTGGGGAAGGTGTAGGAGCCGCTGGGATTGGGATGGTGCCTGCCAGAACCCTCGGCGCCGAGACGGGAGTGGCGCCCGCCAGGACCCTTGGCGGTGGAGCAGGAGTAGCGCTGAACAGAACCCTCAGCACCGAGACAGGAATGGTGTCCGTGGTTGGCAGCTGCGTAGCTGGGGCGAGGGCTTGATCTGACCGCCTTTGAGCATGAGGGCGGCTATCCTTTCTGTTGCCCACAGGGCGGGAACTCCTGGGTCTCCCGGATTGGTGGCCGAGCTGGCCCGAGGGCTCACTGCACCGAGCGAGGACCTCCCAAGGCCAGCCAGGTGCCCCTGAAGTCCTCCACGCTTTGTGGCCGTCTCTCCTCCGTTTACTTGGCCAAATAGCAAAAATACTCAAGGAGAGTCGTCATGCGTGGGGGGGAATTTGTCCGCTGGGTCTTGGCTGGTCCATTCTGTCATGAGTAGTGGGTGAGGGGGAAAGTGGGGAAGTAGACCCAAAGTGCAGACAGTAGGATGGTGCACAAAAAAGGTTTATTGATAATGGGGAAACTTGAGACGGGGAAACTTGGAGACTTGATGTGAGGCTGGAGACTTGATGTCTGTACTTGAAACTGATGACTTGACTTTGAACTGATGACCTGGCTTGAGACTGATTACTGGAGACAGATACTTGAGACTTGAGAAGCACAGTTAGTGATAAACACTCATCTAAGTGAACGACAAGACGCAGAAGAACAGCACGCAACAACGTGACACACAACTGTGGACCAGCACTGAAACAAGGGAAACACAGAAGTTTAATACATAAGGGAAAACAAGACAGGTGGTGCAATCACCCAGGTGAGACACATAAGGTAATCACAGGAGGGAGGTCAGGAAGACAGGACATGACTACAAAATAAAACAGGAAGCACAAGACAGGGATCCTGACATGAAAAGGGTTTTTTTTGTTTTTTTTTTTCTTTTTTTTAACCTGTCCTGTTCAGTAGCTGGGACAAGCAGCATCAATGTTCCTGGTGCCTTGTTGTACTGAAGCAGTTTTACTCTGCATAGGAGGAATCTGATAAACTCCTCCCATTTATGCTTAATTTTATTAGGAATGGTATTGGTTCATTGATAAAGCTACCGGACTGAGGCTCAGGAGCGGATAGGAAGGGAACAAGGACAGGATAGGGAAGACAAGGGGGAGGGGGGAGACAAAAACAACAACAGCAATAGCAGAAAAAAACAAACAAACAAAGAAAAGTAACAACAACAACAGAGAGGACAAAAGGAAAAAAAAAAGGAAAAAACATTGGTTGCAGAATTTCCGGTGCAGGCTTACCATTTGGTTTAATATAACTTTTAGATAAATGTCTGAGTGTGTGTTTATGGGTCAATTGTGCACCGCATGTGTGTATGTGTGTATACGCGTGTGTATGTGTGTGTGCTACGGTTTGTCTTAGATGGTGTGCGTAGCTGGCTGTAGCTGATGTGGGGGGGGCCAGGACAACGCGCCCCCAGTCCAGGATAGCAGGCAGGTCAGGACCAGGCCACCAGAGCACCCAGAAACCCCCAGGACACGGGGAGCCCCAGGCCACCCCTCCCCCCAGGAAACAGCCACAGGTCCAACCCATGCCAGGACCCATAGGAAAGCATAGGAGCAGCAACCCCCACCCGGAAGCAACCCACAGAGAGACGGGGCAGAGATGACCCCGGTCCCGCCGGGCACCCCCCCCCCCCCACCCACAGCATGAGCAGAGCCCAGGGGCACAGGGCCTCTCTGGCCCGAGACCCGACCAGAACCCCCAAGAGGTCTTGGGCCAGCGGCAAGGCCGACACCCACCCACATCCCACACCCAGGCGGGGCAACCACAGCCCACCACAACGACCAGGCCAACCACCCCTGTACAGAGCTATCCCCCCCAACCCACAATCCCCATCCCCTCCACCCATCCCCTGATCTCCACCTCCCCACAGAGCAGGTGGGCTTCAGGCTATAGGGCACCACCAGCCAGCCAGCCAGCCAGGACCCCCCACTCCCCAGAGAGGCCCAGCCCACCCGCCGGGGTGAGCCGAAGACACGCACGCCCAGGACCGCCACCCCCAGACAAAACAATACCCTCATCTTCCTCCATACAGTGGCTGAGTACTCCATAGATGCTGATACGGTCCAGGGCACCTTAGACTTAGTGAAACCGCCAGCAAGCGATCCACCGCACAACAGCAAGGCTTGCGACCAACCCCAGCCCAACCACCATGTCGGGAGGAGGACCACCCCCCCCAAAGAGCACCGGCCAGGGCCCCAGGCCTGCAATGGTGCAGTTAGCAAAGGAGGCAGCACTGGACCCACTCCCTGCCCCAGCTGCCCCCCCATCCCAACATGGTGCAGGGTGCGTGTTGTGCATGGGAATGTAGATGTGATGATGTGGATGACTAGAATGTAGTTAAAATTGGGGGAGGCACCCAGGGCATGGGAGCCCCGCCGGTTGCAGATGGCAGAGTCTCCCAGTACATCCTCATGCACTCCCCCAAGCCCTAAATGTCTACAATGTGATTAAAATTGGGGGACCAGCCCCTCAAGGCCAAGTGTCACATGAGATGTGATGTGATGGGACAGAGAGGCGATGAGAGGGGCTGAGGAATGGGCCAGACCTGCAGGGGGCCAACTTCCAGACTGGCCCCGCTGACCACCCCGTCACCACTGCAACAAGCCGACAGGGAGTCTAGCCTACCTGGTCCAGGTGTCAAATTGGAGCACCAAGGGGCACTGTCCAGAGATCCGGGCAGAGGGTCCACCACCGCGCAGTACAAGGGCAGGGAGGGCCCAGGCCCCCGTACTACTGAAATTCAATCTCCCCTGACAGTGGGGTAGTCTGCACTTTGGGCACTTTAGGTGAAGTATGGTATCTAATTTCTGAAATAGAAGGTTTTTTTTCCTTAACTTATGTTAGCATGACTGTTTTTTTACTACTGCACTTCAATTTGGAATGAATCTGCTTGAGGAATGCTGAGACTGGAACAGCCTGATTGTGGTAGAGCAGCCTTTGTGTGTGTACATTGAGACCTCTTTTGTATTCAAGGAGGACCTACTGCCTGGACTGTGTGTGTATGTGCGTGTGTGTGTGTGTGTGTGTGTGTGTGTGTGTGTGTGTGTGTGTGTGTGTGTGTGTGTGTGTTAAAAACAGCTCCTCCTGGAACCTTATCGTGGTGGTTGAGTTTGAGTGCTCTAATGACCCTAGGAGCTATGCTGTCAGGAGCATTTTGCCCCTGGTAGGGTCGCCCAAGGCAGACTGGTCCTAGGTGAAGGACCAGACAAAGAAAAGGTCAAAAGACCCTTCATGGAAAGGAGAACTAGGAGTTTGTGTACCCAGCCTGGAGGGTTACTGGGCCCTGCCCTGGATCCAGGCCTGGGGTAGGGGCCCATTGGTGAAAGCCTGGTGGTCAAGCCTTTGCCCATGGGGGCTTTGCTGGGCCCAGCAAAAACAAGGTTAGATGGACTCGTCACCTCATGGACCCACTCCCCGCAGGCGGAACCAGAAGGGTCCGGTGTAGTGTGGTTTGGGCAGCAGAGCAAGGCAGGGGACTTGTCTGTCTGATCCCCAGACATGGAAGCTGGCTTTTGGTATATGGAATGTCACCTCTATGGCGGGGAAAGAGCCAGAGCTGGTGGAAGAGGTTGAGCGTTACCAGCTAGATATAGTCAGTCTCACCTCAACACAAAGCTCCGGGTCTGGACCCAAGTCCTTGAGAGGGGTTGGACTCTCCTTCACTGGAGGTGCTCCAGGTGAGAGGCAGAAGGCCAGGGTGGGCTTTTTGATAGATCCCAGACTCTCTGCCTGTATGTTGGGGTTTACCCCAGTGGATGAAAGGGTTGCTTCTGTGGGCCTTTAGGTCAGGGAGCAGGTCCTTACTTTTGTCTGTGCTAATGTCCTTCTGTATATCTGTCTCTCTCAATTATCTGTCTTTATCTCTGCCCCGCTCTCCTGCTCTCTTTCCCCCCAACCGGTCAAAGCAGAGGGCCATCCCCACTGAGTCTGGATCTGCTCGACATTCCTGCCTGTTAAAAGGAAGGTTTTCATCGCCGCTGTTGCAGGATGGTACTGCTTGGTCATGGAGAATTGTTGGGTGTAAATTCATTGAAGGAGTGTGGTACTAGATCTGCTCTACTTGTAACATGTCATAACGTTTGTTGTGATTTGGCGCTATACAAATAAAATTGACTTGACTTGACTTATGCGCCAAACAGCAGTTCAGAGTACCCACCCTTTTTGGAGTCACTGGGAAGGATGCTGGATGGCGCCTCGACTGGGGATTCCAATGTCCTACTTGGAGACTTAAACGCTCACGTGGGCAATGACAGCATGAGCTGGATAGGCATGATTGGGAGGAATGGCAGACCTGACCTGAATCTGAGTGGTGTGCAGTTATTGGACTTCTGTGTGATTAACTAACACCATGTTCGAACATAAGGATGTCCATTGGTGCACATGGCACGAGGAAATCCTAGGTTGTAGGTCTCTGATCGATTTTACTTGGGTGAAGAGAGGAGCTGAGCTATCAACTGATCACCATCAGGTGGTGGATCAGATGGCAGAGGGACACACCATGCAGACCTGGTAGGCCCAAACAAGTAGTGAGAGTTTGCTGGGAATGCCTGGTGGGAGAACCTGTCTGGATGATCTTCAACTCACACCTCTGGCAGAGCTTTGACTGCATTCCGGGGGCAGTGGGGGACATTGAGTCCAAATGAACCATGTTCCGCTCTACCATTGTTGAGGCGGCTGTAGAAAGCTGCAGGCGTAAGGCTGCTGGAGCCAGTTATGGTGGTAATCCCCAAACCCACTGGTGGAAACTAGAGGTAAGGGGAGCCGTCAGGCTGAAGAATGAGGCATACACAGCATGGCTGGTCTTTGAGTCTCCAGAGGCAGGCCAAGCAATGTGCAACCATGGTGGTACCCAAGGTAAAAACTCGGGCATGGGAGGACTTCGGTGAGTCCATGGAGAATGACTATCGGTTGGCTCTGAAAAGGTTCTGGCAAACCGTCTATCGCCTCAGGGGGGGAAGGAATATTTTGAGGAACTCCTCAATCCCACCAACACCTATTCCATGAATGGGGGGGGGGGGGGTGGTGTCATCAAATTTCTGGGGTAGAAGTCGCCGAGGCAAAGAAACAACTCTGCTGTGGCAAAGCTCCAGGGGTGGATGAGATCCACCCTAGGTAGCTCACAGCTCTGTATGTTGTAGGGCTGTCTTAGTTGACACATCTCTGCAACAGTGCGTGGACATCAGTGGTGGTGCCTTTGAAGTGGAAGACTGGGATGGTGGTCCCTATCTTTAAGAAAGGGGACCTTACGTGTGTTCCAACTGTCAGGGGATCACACTCCTCAGCCTCCCGTCTAGCCTACACCAGGGTACTGGAGAGGAGGGGCAAGGCAATAGTCGAACCTCAGATGGGTGGTGGGAAGCTGTTGTCTCTAGTGATGGGTCGGTCACGAACGAGACGGCTGAAAGAGCCGGCTCTTTGAAGTCTTTTTTTTTCTCCGCCCTTTCTCTCTCTCTCTCTCTCTCTCTCTCTCTCTCTCTCTCTCTCTCTCTCTCTCACACACACACACACACACACACACACACACTTTTTTTCTCTTTACGCAGCACGTGATTGGTCAATATGTGTATGTGTCTTGTGTTTGCGCTGAGCAAAGGTGAGATCCTACATTGATGAACCCCTTTGCCAGAGAAGTGCAGACCCACTGAGCTGGAGGAAAACCAAGGCATCCATTTATCCACGTCTTACTCAGGTGATGACACGAAGACTGTGCATTGTGGCAACATCAGTCCCCTCAGAGAGAATCTTCTCCAAAACAGGACAGATAATTACAGACAGACGAAGCCGGATCAGCCCTGCAAAGCTAAGGCACTTGGTATTTCTAAATGCCAACCTTTGCCTTGACTAAGGATCTTGGTGTTCTATTGCCTGCAATCCCTCCTGGTTCTCAGGATCACTTCTTTTTTTTTCTCTACCTCACCGTTCAGGATCAGGAAGGAGCAGATTGAGACAAAGTTTGAGAGGTCAACACAGAGACAGTCAGAGAGCAGGCGCACACACACATGCGCACACAGAGACACACACACACTCACACACAGAGGAAGTGAGTCTTCTACTGTGACAGTTCAGATTTCTAAACTCCTTATAATTATGCCAAATAGAAAAAGGAGGAGGGCTTTGGTTCTTGAGCTAAAACACAAGAAAAAAAAAACAAAAAACGGGTTGCCGAACCTGCCCAGAGCCGAGGTCCCAACCAACGCTGCTCACAGCTTTAATTTCTTTTTGTTTTGCATATTTAATCTATATTTTATTGTGTTGTGCTTTGCAGTGTTTTGTGTTGTTTCACTTTAAATTTATTTAAAGGAAAAAGCTGAGAATGTAAATAGTTAAAGTTGGATTGTAAATAGTTGGTTTTTGTATTTTATTTATGTTCAATTTATATATATTTTTTTTTACATTTTTACATTATGTGGAGTGTATAAAGAAAAGCATATTTATAAAGTAAATATATATATAAATAAAAAAAAAAATTTCTTTTACATGAATGAGTCATTTTGTGCATAATTTCATATTGCTGTTGATAATAAATTAATTAAAGCATCAAAACAACTTGAAGAGCTGGTTCGAAGCCAAAAGAGCCGGCTCTTTTTAGTGAGCCGAGCCGAAAGAGCCGGCTCTCTAAAAAGAGCCGGAATTCCCATCACTAGTTGTCTCTGTTTTTTTGTGGATGATGTGGTCTTCTTAGCTCCATCAAGCCACAACCTCCAGAAAGAGGAAGTTTGCAGCCAAATCTGAAGCAGCAGGGATGAGAATTAGCACCTCCAAATCTGAGGCCATGGTCCTCAGCCGGAAAAGGGTGGCCTGCCCTCTCTAGGTCGTGGCGGAGGTCCTTCCTCAGGTGGAGGAGTTTAAGTATCTCAGTCCGTTGTGGTAAAGAGGGAGCTTAGCAAAAAAGTGATGCTCTCGATTTACTGGTCAATCTCCGTTCCAACCCTCACCTATGGTCATGAGTATTGGGTAATGACCAAAAGAACAAGATGGTGAATACAAGCAGCCGAAATTAATTTCTTTCGCAGGGTGGCTGGGCTGTCCCTTAGAGAGAGGGTGAGAAGTTCGGTCATCCGGGAGGGATTCAGAGTAGAGTTGGCGTCGAGTGAGGATGCCTCCAAGATGCCTCCCTCAGGAGGTCTTCCAGGCATATTCAACCGAGAGGAGGCTTCTTGGCGGACCTCGGACATGCTGGAGGGTTTATATCTCTCGGCTGGCTTGGGAACACCTTGGGATTCCCCCTAAAGAGCTAGTGGAAGTGGCTGGAGAGAGGACAGTCTGGGCTTCCTTGCTGAAGCTGCTGCCCCCGCAACCCGGACCTGGATAAACAGAGGACAACGAGAACAAGGACAAGGAAAAACAGCTTGACTGGACAAGACAATGTGTCCATTCCCATAGTCAAAATGATATATGATTTATGATTCCAATAATAAGCTGTTTTAATCGGATGGCTACCTGAATAAACTCCATTAGAATAAAAATGATGAATATTGGTTAAAAAGGCATGTGGCAAGAATCACATCCCTACACCCACACTGAACAGTACAAAAAGAGATGTGTTGTCAATAGATTTTCAGTAGAAGAAGGTGTCGAGGTTCATGATGGAAGAGGCTTGGTCTCCAGCTTGCCCCTGACTGCGCTTTGTAGCCTTTCCTGAAAATCCACATTAAAAGTCTGAGGATTTTTGGTTCCACACCTGTGACTCCCAGTTTTGAATGTGCACTCATTCATGAGATGCAACAGCGCTCACTTTTGGCAATATCTCAAATATTGTGTCTCTAGAATTTCCTATGATGTCAGAGATGAAAGTGAAGGTATACAAAACATGACATCACTGGTCTTTTTCAGTGTCTGTGATGTCAATGGAATTCTTTTGATTTCATTGAAAAAAGCAATCAGGATAATATGCATCGCTGCTTATTTGGTTAGTGTTCAGCTCTATGAAATCAAGGATGCGCAGTCAGTACTGTACAAAGGCTTCCACCTCTGAAAAGAATGCAGATGCCCTTGACAGTGCTACCATGAATAAACCATCACTGCATAAACAGCAAACTATGACTGTCCAAATAGTCCAAGGAGATCATGTTCGCACTATCACAGTCCAACAGAAGGATCACCCTGGAACTTCAAGCACAATTTCACCTGCTCTGTATGAGCAGATCAAGGCTAAAAGCAAGACACTTAGAAAAGAAAGTGAGAGCTTGGAGGATACTCATACGAAGAAGAGACAAGAGGAAATGAAGTGTAAAATTAGTGAAATAGGCCTTTCCCACAAAGGGAAGCAGTCACCAAAAAAGCAGGAGATATCCATGCAGCTTTGGATGGAGAATGAGAACAGAAAGCGCAACTCAAAAGCTGTGAACTCTCAGTGCTATGCCACATGTGACCAACAGATCAAGGAGAAGACAAGGGTCGAGAAAGAGATATTACAGTACGAGAAGCGTCAGCATGCCCAGAGGGAAGTTGAGAGAATGAAGCTCATGAAGAAAATGGATTTGCTTGATGAGCTGCACAAACAACAGAAGATCAATGAACGGAAACAAATTTACCAGCAAGTCCAGCAGAATCAGCAGAGGAAGCAAGTGGAAAAGGAATTATTAGAGCTTGAGAAGCAACAAGTTAAAGAGTTCTATGAGAAAATGAGGATGGATGAGCTCAAGGCTCTGGAAAGGAACAGGGAGGAGAAACAGCTTCTGAACCAAGAGAATCTGTGCATCAATTCTGAGGCAATTAGGGCAAAGGAGAGGAGGAGAGAGGAGGAGAAGCTGGCAGATATAAGACATCAGGAACA
The DNA here is from genome assembly GCF_037954235.1 of Aulostomus chinensis. Taxonomy (NCBI): domain Eukaryota; kingdom Metazoa; phylum Chordata; class Actinopteri; order Syngnathiformes; family Aulostomidae; genus Aulostomus; species Aulostomus chinensis. Next base: position 1,674,862 of record NC_141332.1, on the reverse strand, counting down.
CACAAAAAATAAACTTATGCAGGAGGCAAAACATGAAAAGGAGCACAAGCGATTTCAAAAGATGGAAGAGTTGAAAATTGCCAGGCAGGAGAGGCAAGAAAGAGCACGGGACCTCCTCCTGGCAGAACAGGATAAGGCTCGTGCTAGAAGGGCCCAACTAATTGCTAAGGGAGAATATATTCAGCAAGAGAAGGAACAAGCTGCCAAAAAAGAACAAGACAAAGCAAAGCTACGGGCAAGTTTTTCTCAGCAGTTCTGCTACCAAGACCACCTTCTGTCCGTTGAGGCTAGCCGAAAGAAGGCAGAGATTGAGAGGACGAGAAAGGCCCACCAGGAGTCGCTCACCAAACACAAGCAGGAGAAAGATGAGCAGCACCAGAAAGTACTTCTCTATTCTGAGGCCCTTAGGCAGCAGATAAAGGAAAGAGCAGAGAATCACAGAAAGGCCCTCATGGAAACCAACTAGTTTAACAAGTAAGCTCATCAAAAAGGTTTGTAACATAAGTTCAAAGATTAGATGCCTTGTCCCTTGGTGCTATTGGGATCTCTAAAAAAAAACCACTGAATTGATAAAGAAAGGAGGGTCACTGGTAAAAGAATCTCCCTGCCACATTTCTGGAAAGGTTGCATCTGAAGGATAACTTCCAGGCTAGGACACTCCTTATACTTTCCCTCTGATCACTCCATTCCTTCCTCCTAAGACACTGTGATGAAGTGTCCGAACATCATCAGACAAATGGGCTTCCAATTTAAATAGTCCTTTTGTATTTTGGGATGTCAAAAAAAACCTCCCTGAATCCAAGATGGTGCAGTGCCTATATTCTACAAACAAGTTGTTGTTAAATGATCTCTGACTGCTTTGAAGAACACATGCAGACAGATAGCCTCAAAACTGTGCAGAGTCTGCTCTGCTTATCTTAATGGCACTCTCATCTCAGTTGTCTAACTATTATCTTGGTCAAATTTATAAAGAAAAAAAGTAAAATAGCTGACAATATCTATCAACTTCCACAACAATGAACCTGAGCATAATATTAACCTTAAAGTGTGAGTATAAATACAATGCAAGTACTGAAACTGGTGCAAACACAATAGTAACATTAATGCTGTACTACAAATGCTGATATGAATACTACTACAGCTAATATAACAATGATACTATGGGTAGTAGTCTGAGCCTTTGCATGTCTGGAGCCTCCTCCAGCTGTAGCATCACTCAGGGAACAACAAAGGCTCTGGGGGAAGATGTCAAGTTAGCAACATAAATTTCTGGTATATAAATGAGTACAGAAGAAGAGGATGAGAGATAAACTCAGTGCATCATGGGATGAGATCCCGGCCATCTGGGCTGATAGCAGAAAAACTTGATAAGCCTGAGCAAGAAATTTTATAGTTTACTTTTAAAATGATTTTATAAGACCATGGGAGGGTGCCTTGTTTGGATGAGGGCAGTCCATGAGGTGGGAAGGGGTGCTCCTGCTGGACCTCTCCCCACAGTTCCTATTAAAGAGCATTTGGAACTGAATGGTTTGAAAGACGTATACTGTGTTACTGTATATTTGTGTCCATTTGGTCAAATTATAAGGAGACACTAAATTTTCATTGTTATACAGATGATATGCAGCTGTACTTATCAATGCATCCACATGAAACCAATCAGCTAATTAAACTTGAAGCCTGTCTAATACATGGATGACCATCATAAATAATTTCTGAAAAAACTGAAATGATTGTGCAAACACACACTCTTAAAATGTTAGTATATCAAATCACAGTGATGTTTTGTCTTTTCCTGGTACCAAAGAACAACATTCAGATGGTGGATCTGGAATTTGTGTGGATCAAATGGTGGAGGTTTTGAGATGTAATGGAACCGTTTCACAAGCCCTCACTGATGTCCCTGAAAACAATTGCAGAAATGCAAGCATAGATTTTTTTGGGCCAAAAGTCTGAAACAATTACAAACTCCTGATAATAGCCCTCAAAAGTTTAGACTCTAGACTTCTGTGCTACTTTCAACATGCTTTGATTTTCTAGGCAGTTAAATTGAGACAAGTGTGGATTTGCTGAGCAACATTTAGTAGAGTAACAGTGCTGTGTGGAGTTCACATGTTCTCCCCATGCCTGTGTTGTATCCCTCTGTGTGTCATCGTTGTCGTCCTCCGCTTTATTCGGTTGGTCTGGGTCGCAGGGACAGCAGCCTCAGCAAGGAAGGCCACACTGTCCTCTCCCCAGCCACGTCCACCAGCTCTGGCATTCCCAGGCCAGCCGATAGATATTATCCTTCCAGTGTGTCCTGGGTCACCCTCGATGCCTCCTCCTGGTTGTGGGTGCCTGGAACACCTCCCGAGGGAGCTGAACAATTGTAATTCTCCATGGCCCCACCAAACTCCTCCCACTGCTGAGTTTTTGCCTTGGCAACTGCCATGGCTGCACACCACTTGGCCTGCTGGTACTGGTTGGCTGCCTCTGGAGACCCACAGGCCTACCATGCTCTGTAAGCCTCCTTCTTCAGCCTGATGGCTCGGCTCCATCAGCCTTACGCCCACGGCTCACAATGGCACTTGACAATGGCAGAGCGGAACATGGCCCATTCGGACTCAATGTCCCCTATTGCACCCGGGATGTGGTCAAAGCTCTGCTAGAGGTGGGAGTACAAGATCATTCTGACAGGTTCTTCTGCCAGGTGTTCCCAACAAACCCTTACTGTTCGTTTGGGCCTGCCAGATCTGCGCGACATCTTCTCCTACCACCTGATCCAACTCACCACCAGATGGTGATCAGTGAAGAGCTCAGTTCCTCCCTTCACTCGAGTGTCCAGAACATGTGGTTGCAGGTCAAATGATACGACTATAAAATCAATCATAGACCTGTGACCTAGGATGTCCTGGTGCCACGTGCACTGGTGGGCATTCTTATGTAAACATGGTGTTAGTTATGGACAAACTGCAACTTGCACATTAGTCCAATAACTGCACATCGCTCAAGTTCAGGTCGGGCCTGCCATTCCTTCCAATCACACCCTTCCAGGTCACAATGTCATTGCCCATGTGAGCGATGAAGTCCCCTAGTAGGACAATGGAATTTGCAGTCGGGGCTCTGTCCAGCACCTTCCTCGAGGACTCCAAAAAAGGTGGGTACTCTGAACTGGTGTTCGGCGCATAAGCACAGAAACAATTAGGCTCCTTCCCCACCAGAGAGGTAACATTCCATGTCCCAAAAGCCAGCTTCCATGCCTTGGGATCAGACAGCCAAGGCCCTCACCTTGGGCTGCTGCCCAAACCACAATGCACCAGACCCTTCCGGTTCCTCCTACGGGTGGTGGGTCCACGGAAGGACGTGTCCATGTAACCCTTCACCTAGGATCAGTCTGCCTTGGGTGACCCTACCAGGAGCAAAATGCCCCCAACAACATAGCTCCTAGGGTCACTAGGGCACTCAAACTCCTCCACCACGATAAGGTGACAGTTCCAGGAGGAGTCCCTCTGAGTGCTTTGACCAAAAACATGCAAATGTAGTCCAACTATAAACTGCCCGTTTTCAGAGAGTGATCGTCTCTACATGTTTGCCTTGTGATGGGGTCACAAAAAAAATCAGTGGGTCAACTGTGTACAAAAAACAACAACACCACCACAATGGCTTGAGTTGCAAAAAATAGATTGAGGTGCTTTTATTTACAAAAAAAACAGTGAGAACACAATGACTGGGATGTCCACAAAACAACAGAATACCAAAATATATATGTACTTGCAATCCACAAACCTCCCTTTAGTCCAACCAAGTGCTGATCAAATCAGCATGGACTAGCAATCTGGCCTCTCATCTGATGCCAGCTGGGATAGGCTCCATGACCCTAAACAGGATAAATGGTTTAAGACAGGTGGATGGACAACATAATAATGTGTAGTGATGTTCATGAATGAAAATAAATTATACAGCACAGAATTAGTCATAGTACAAATGTCCATTTATAAAGTTTGAAAATGGAAAATTTGGAGCATTGAAAGTGAGTTGCAGGCCTTCATCTTTTTTCTATTTACAAAGGCTGCACATTCAAAAATTCAAATCCATTAAGAATCAATAGGTTAGGGATCACTGTCAGTTGAGTCATCTTTTAACGGATGTCTATTGGCTACGATATACACAGCTCATTTAATGAAGCAAACACTCACCCAGGAGCTTGAATGTAGTCATACATCTGTAGTTAATAGTCATGACTAAAAACATTATAAAATCACATGACAGATTCAATAACCCTACAATGAAAATAATATAAAATCAAATGAAAGTTTTCCTTTTCAATTGAACAAGACACCAGAAAGACACCCTGCATGTAGTCACATGGAAACAAATTGTTTGTCTTCTTCAGCAAAGGTCATACAGAATGCTACAAAGACAGCTCATTGTCTGACAAACTAAATGGGTTCTCAGAAAAAATCAATTACAAAGTGACAAAATGAAAAAGAAGAAAATGCTACAACCCAATTTCAATCCAAAAGATCCTTACTGGCTGATCAACAGCAATATAGAGACAATAACTTGTCATAGTAATACCGTTAATCCTGTGATATATGCCTTCTCATAGTGTGAATTGCTGTGGCTTCCCTGTTCACAATCTTGTCAGTCAAGCTGTTGCACTGATAATGACTGGCCGTTGGTGTAGTGTCTTACATCCATTATTTAGGTCCCACCCACAAGATTCCCAGGAACTGGATGCAAGTTTTTGATTCACACACAAACGTTTAAATCTATTAGCCAAGGTTTTGGACTCACAAGCCAAGAGGTATTAATTGCAAACAAATTAAAAGACAGATACTCATTTCACTCGCAATTTTGTTGAAAATGATTTATAAGACGTAAGACTTTATTCAAGACATAATAGCAGTTCATAGCACAATAAAAAAGATTAATACTAGAGATAAAACAGAGAAAATCAGAAATAAACAATTAAAAAATATTCAAAAAAATTCCTTAGAAGCCAAAACACCAAGAGATCCACAGTTTCGAGGAAACCTGACTGCACAAATTGCAGAGTTCATTCATGTTTCTTGTATGGTGACTCAAACAGCCTACACATTCATCTTGGGCAAGCAGATACACCAACACAAACAAACATCCACCGATCCACTGTGGCACCTTAGGCAGAAGCCCCTCACCATACTCTACAATGAGTTTCTCCATACTGTTTTTTTTTTTAGCATCGCCAAAAGTGGGCACCATACATTTGAGTACAAGAAGCTCTAAAAGTGTAATTTTCACAGGTAATGAGCACTTAAACATGTTTCAATCAATATATTAGCTTGCGCATACATCACACAACACTGTAAATGTCCCTATCAGTTGAATCTTACAAATCTATTTTTTGATTGCAGTGTGAAAACATTGTTCTCAAACCTGTTATGTTTGATTGCATAATAAAGACAAAGAAATATGTGGAAGCAAGCTTTTCAAATGGCAAACAAAAAATGTTGAGCAAGAAAAAGTATAAATTTACAAAAAATGCTTTATTATTTGCTAACAAAACCTTGAATGAATCCCATATTAAATTTACTTGGCATTAAAAAAAATTGCAAAGTGCACACTTTCAATTACAAATCTCTCCTGTGATTGCAATATAGTGAGTTTATTCAAATCAATTTTTTGATGACAGTGTGCAAAATTATTTTGTTTATTTCCATAATGAAGACACAAAATAGTTTCCATGGACTACCCGCCTGATAATGTCTTGAAATCTTGAAATGTTGCACATGCATCTGGAAAGGTTTGCTCATGCATAAAATATAGTAGGTTTTACATTTACCCCCAAAAGCAACGAAAATTTGGGTCATTCGTGTTGTCGAATACAATCATCTGCAACAAAGTAATGCCGACTGGAGTGGAAATTATTGATATGACCATATATTTGGGACTGACGGAAGTAAAATTTTGACCAGATAATGGTATAAGATCAGTTTTATTTTAAGTCATTAGTACATAACTCTGCTGGATGTATTTGTCAGTTTTATGTGTTAGGTGTGTTAGGTATATTCTTTCAGAGGCTGTCTCCATGGAGATTGTCATTGGTCAGTTTGAATTAGTGTTTGTCTCATAAGTCTATACCTCACTGACTCTTGTTACTCACTAGACCTGAGTCACAGACACTCGAAGTACTGTCACCCATTGTGTGTGTTGTGTGTGTGTACGTGTGTCAGCCTCCTTGACAGCAGCAACCTCAGGCCAGTTAGGCTGTTCCACAACACATTTACATGCAGAAACAAACTGCTTCCAAAGTTCCTCAGAACGTGAATCCGTTCACCCATCCCTGCTCACAATGACGTAATAAAACACACACACACACACCAAAGACTTGTCATATCCAATTGGGCCATGGGTAACCCTGTGGGTAGACCCCTTTTTCCATGGGGGATCTGGCGCTTCTAGTTAATGGGGACGACCCTGTTAACTCAAGGTCCACAAACACACACACACACACACACACACACACACACACACACACACACGCACAGACCCTTAGCCACACTTTCTCAGGGGATTCACCCCCTCCTCTTACTGTTGTGTTGAGTCATAGCTCTAGTATGACCTCCAACACAATTGCTCATGAAAACAATAATTTTCCTTGCTAATCTAACTTCCTTCCTGTCAGAGATGGCATTTGACCCTGCCAGGCTCTCCATACCAAGGAGCACCTTCTCTGCATAAGGTTCACAGTTTCCTCCTTCCTATGCTTCCAATATTGCCGATGGATCATGCCTTCAGTGTTTGTATTTGGAAATAAGTCAAAAGTTGGTAAGATATATAACTGGGGAAATTCAATGCCTTGTTCTCACCTTGTTTGGTTTAGATCTAATAGATTTACAATTCAGAAGTACATTCAATATGAGTATTAGTAGTATTCACATTAGAAGAGAGTTTTAGAGTTGAAGTTGATGTGCAGTTGATTCACTAATGTAGACAAAATGTATTATTGTAAATCACCGTAAACACAAATGTATGCTAAAATGCATATTACAATGCAATGTACTGTGGAAGACATTCTCCTATGATAAAATAATGCCGATGGGAAACTGCAGCTACAGCCAACCTCAACCTAAAGCTAAAATGTAAATGAAAAGAAAGACACACACACATACATACATACATACATACACACACACAATAAGGTTATACAATAATCTAATAAACTCCCTCTCAGGAGTAGGGTGGTTCTGCATCATCCTCCAGCTCGGTTCCTCTACCAGAGGCCTGGGAGCTTGAGGTTTCTATGGAGTATCTTAGCTGTTCCTAGGACTGCGCTCTTCTGGACTGAGGTTTCAGGTGTTGTTCCTGGATTCTGGTGGAGCCACTGTCCCTGTTTGGAGGTCACCACCCAAAGTGTTCCTATTACCACTGGGGCCATGTCAGCCTTGATTTTCCACATCCGTTCATTTAACCCCTGGTATTTCTCAATCTTCTTGTGTTTCTTCTTCCTGATGTTGGCATCAGCTGGTATCGCCACATCTATCACCACTGCCCTCTTCTACTCTTTGTACAGTACTCTTGGATTCTCAATGTTTCATTCTGGACAGCGCCTCTGATGCTCACCAGTCCTCGTCCTCCCTCTTTCTGCTTAGCATACAGCCTCAGGATGCTGGACTTGGGGTGAAACCCTACGTGCATGGTGAGGAGCTTCCTGGTGTTTTTTTTATGGTGTTGACATCTGTGGCTTCTATCTCCTTCTTTGGCCAGATTATTATCTCAGTGGGGTATCTGATGACCGGCAGCGTGTACATGTTGATGGCTTGGACATTGTTCTTACCATTCAGCTGACTTCTCAGTATTTGTGAGTATTCTCAGTCATCAAGGTCATCGTAATTCTCAAAAAAGATCAATAAAGGCGACTGGACTCACCTCTTGTAAGTAAAGACGTTTCACCTCTCACCCAAGAAGCTTCTTCAGTTCTAACATTCTGGTGGGAAGTATCAGGTATATAACCACACAGGGGGGTGGTGGAAAAAACAAACAGTCATAAGGCCAGAACAATAGGCTCATTAGGTGGTCATGTGAGTCGTTGGCCTCAGTTTCGCGTCGTTACCCCTCCCAGCCCTCTTAGGAGGGTCATTCAGTTTAGTTTAGTTTAGTTTATTTATACAGCACTTTTCATACAGAAACTGCAACACAAAGTGCTTCACAGAAATAAAAGAAAAACAGGCAACATTAAATAAAATATAAAACAATACAATAAATGATAAGAACCCGGCCTTCCCAACCCACATGACCACATACATGCGTGCACCCCCCACACAGACACACACATACACACACACACGCATACACACAACCACACACTGACTGTAAGTAGGAACATGGCAGGGCACTGAAAATCCTAGTGAGGAAAGACCATCTATGGGAGCCATCCTCACCGGGAGGTGCCACAGCCCACAACCACAGGGAGCACCGCCACCGAGACCCCCCCCCGACCCGGACAGACCGGGTACACTCCACATATAATGCAGAGCCCCCCAGCTCTCCAGGCCAGGTAACCTGAATGAATCGTAATTCAGGTAACCTGAATGAAGGCGTGAAAGCCGGCTGCACCACCTGGGGTGGGATCTAACGCCCCCTCCTCTGTTTAAAAATGGCTGTTCTGGTTTGACATAAATGGCTTCTTTCACCCCATCTGTTCTTTGTGGCTAGAACGCCTACCTTGTGATCTTCAAAGGAGTGCCCCTTCTCCTTGAGGTGGAGGTGGACTGCTGAATCCTGGCCTGTGGTTGTGGCTCTCCTGTGTTGTGCCATGCATTTGTGCAGTTGTTGTTTTGTCTCCTCTATGTACAGGTCAGAGCACTCGTTATACTGTACTGCACAAACAACATTACTCTGTTTATGCCTTGGAACCTTGTCTTTAGGATGGACAAGTTTTTGCCCCAGGGTGCTGCGGGGCTTAAAGTGCACGGGGATCTGATGTGAGTTAAAGATCCTTCTGAGTTTCTCTGAAACTCCTGCCACATATGGGATGACAATGCTCCTCTTCTTTTGGAGTCCTTCTCAAAACTTGAGAAGTACTTGTCTTACTCTCTGGAGGTATTTGGTTGTGGTTGACTTCCTTGCTGCCTCCTTATGGTTTCCATTAGCCAGTGGGATCCCAAGGTACTTCTAGCTGCTCTGGATGTCACCTGTTGTTAGAACTCACTAAGACAGGACATGAAATGCAAGATCAGACAGGGAAGTTCCAGCTCAGAGTCGGTTTATTCAGTCCAGATTCTGTGCACAGGAGTCAGACTCAGGGAAAAGGTGCAGACACTCAGAAGGAGAAAGGAGGGGGGGTGAGGAGAAAGGGGGGGTGAACGGAGCATGTCAGAGTAAACGTCACACTTGTGCGTGATTCAACATGGCGGCACACATCTGAAGATACGAGAACAAGCTAACTCCTCAACGCCGATTTACACAGTTTGATCAATCGGAAACTCAAACCACGGTAAGAGATTTTCAAACCTCTCATCCACAAACAATCTTCAAAATAAATCTGGAAGAAGAGACAGTGGAAAGCTTGCAGGAGTACGTCGACGAGTGCTACCACCGACTCGTCATGGGCAAGACCGACAACGCGACGACCCCACTTCCTAAAAGAAGCCGACTGTCCAGCACACCCTCATTGCCCGAAAAGGATTTCGGAGACATCCTGGAATCAATAGACAAAAAACTTACAAGTTTCGACGCAAGACTCTCTCTAGTGGAAATCCTCCACAGAGAGTTCCAGGCTCTCCGTGAGTCGCTGGAATTCAGCCAGCAACAGGTGGCTTCACTGGCTGCTGAAAATCAAGCCCTTAAAGCCTCCATTAAAACACTCACCGAGGGGGCGACGGAGATTACTGCGGAGAACAAGCGGATGAAAGAGGCTATCCTCGACATCCAAGCTAGGAGCATGCGGGACAACCTGGTATTCTCCGGCATACCTGAGCAGACGGAGGAAGACCCCGAGATGTCCATCAAAGACTTCCTCCACAAACAGCTGAAACTTCCGATGGAGACCGTAAAGAACATCACCTTCCACCAGGTGCATCGCCTTGGAGGGAAGAGGCCAGAGAACCGGCGGCCCAGACCCATCGTTGCGAAGTTTGAACACTTCAAGCAGAAGGAGCTGGTGAAGAGCCGGGGCAGGGAGCTGAGAGGAACGGACTTCAGCATGAACGATCAATTCCCTAAGGAGATGCTGGAGCGCTGCAAACGCCTGTTCCCTGTCAGGAAGAGGTTCATCGACGGAGGATCCCGCGCTGTCATCGCGGTTGATAAATTGTATGTTAACGGCCAGTTGTTCCGTGATCCGGAGATCACCCCTTGGCTCTACTAAAGCGCGTCTCCTCTCTCCACCCGGAACTCACCGGATTCAGCCAAGAATGGTATTAGCATGATGAAGGTCATGGATTAAGGTAACACCAGTTTCTCTCATTCGTTGTTTTTTTTTTGGGGGGGGGGGGGTTACTTCTTTCTCTTTCAATACTGTGTTAAGCCTAAAACATAAAAACACACGTGGTAGACTGCTACATGCCGAGTTTACTCACGAGTGTGTATTTATGTGAGTATTTATGTGTGTATTTATGTCTCCCCTTTGTCTTTCCTTTCGTTGTTTTGTGTTACATGTTATTTTTAAATGTGATGTTCATATGGTTTGTAGTGCAGGGATATAATATTGTTACATTTGCCACACACATGCACTCTCATCCTCTTTGGCGCCACCACACACACGCGCGTGCACAAAGATACAGGTACACATTCTCTCTCTCACTCACCTACTTGTTACAACTTACACTCAGTAGATTAGTTTAGACACAAACAAACTACGGTTTGTCACTTGGAATGTACGCGGAATTGGCTCACGTGAAAAATGGCTAAAAATTTTAACACACCTACAAAATTTACAAGCAGACATTGTCCTATTACAGGAAACCCATCTACCTAAAACAGGTAATCATGTGTTAAGCCCACAGTTCCCGCACACATACACAGCTAGTTATAACACCAAGCAAAGAGGCGTAGCCATTCTGATTCACAAAAACATCAGGTTCACTTGTAAAAACACCATCGTAGACCCGTAAGGTAGGTTTGTAATAGTCACCATATCCACACACAACACTGAGGTATGCATGGCCAGTATATATGGTCAATATGTTGATGACCCCCCCTTCTTCCACAGCTGCTTCACTGCACTCTCAGCCCACTCAGACACAGCAATCAAAGTAGGAGGGGACTTCAACCTGGTATTAAACCCACAAGTGGACAGAGTCAGTAGAGCAGCTAGTCAACGCAATCACTCATGTACTGACATGAGTGATTTCGGTCTTTGCGATGCTTGGCGCTCACGCCACCCCACGCTTAAGGAATACACCTACTACTCGCCAGTGCACCACTCCTACTCTCGTTTGGACCACTTTTTAATAAGTAACTCAATTGTGAAGGATGTCTTTGACACCAAGATTCACCCTATTGCCATTAGCAACCACGCACCAGTCACTCTGACACTCACAAAAAAAACTAGAACACCGCTTTCTAAACAACGGAGATTTAATACATCGTTGCTCAAGGACCCCAATTTTATTAAATTCTTTAAGGAGGAATGGACAATATTCTGTGAGATAAATGACCAGCCTGATGTCTCAGCTTGTGTGCTGTGGCAGGGGGCAAAAGCAGTCATGCGGGGCAAAATAATATCTTACTCTTCATATAAGAAAAAAGAGGAGAAAGCTCTCGAAACAGAATTAAATGAAAAAATTAAAGCCTTGGAGACAACTAATGCCGCCTCCCAAGAGGAACACCTACTGAAAGAATTAAGGGAATTAAAACTAAAACTAAATAATTTACTCGACATCAAAACACAGTTTCAGCTGCAGAGACTACGCTTGGAGAACCTTGAACATAACAATAAATCCAGCAGATTTTTAGCAAACTAACTAAAACAGAACAAAGAAAGAGCAACAATATCCTCCATTAAAGACTCCAATGGGGAAATAATCTGTGACCCAGAAGAAATCAATTACATTTTTAGGGAATTCTATAAAAAACTTTACTCACCTGAGATTAACCCATCCAAATCTTGCATTGAAACCTTTCTAAGCACAATTGACTTGCCAAAATTAAATCAAGACCAAATAATGGCCCTGGAGTCACCTATTTCTATCAAGTAACTTCAAGAAGCCCTTAAACATATGGCAAACAAGAAAGCCCCGGGACCGGATGGCTTTCCTGTAGATTTCTACAAAGAGTTCTGGCCTGAGCTTGCACCAATATTCTACAAAATGTTCACTGAAATACAGGAAACCTCGACCATGCCACCCGACATGAACCGTGCGATTATTAGCCTTCTCCTTAAACCGGACAAAGACCCAGCACTTCCATCAAGCTATCGTCCAATATCACTTATAAATGCAGATATTAAAGTCATCAGCAAGGTGCTAGCTAGAAGGCTCAAAAAAGTAACACCTCACATAATACATCCTGACCAGACCGGGTTTATTAAAGGACGGCACTCTACCAACAACACACGTAGACTTATCAACCTGATAGACTACTGTAACAATCAGAGCAAGGATGCCATAATTGTCTCCCTAGATGCAGAAAAAGCATTCGACAGGGTAAATTGGAACTTTCTCCTCACCACATTACAAAAGTTTGGGTTCGGAGATAACTTTGTGAACTGGATCAAAACATTTTACCGCGCTCCCAGTGCTTGTGTCAGAACAAATGATCAAACTTCTCCAAGCTTCTCTCTCCAAAGAGGAACCAGACAGGGTTGTCCACTTTCCCCTTCCCTTTTTACTATATTCATAGAGCCACTCGCAGCTGCAGTCCGGCAAAACAACAACATCAAGGGAATTGACACTACAAATGTGAACCATAAGATAAGCCTTTATGCTGATGATGTATTACTTTTCCTACGGAATGCACAATCATCTCTCCCTGAAACGATAGCACTCATTGACAAATTCTCAACCATTTCTGACTACTCAATTAATTGGAGCAAGTCAACTGTTCTTCCTATCAACTCAGGTTTCCAGAGTACGCTCGCCGCACCACTACGGCCAGGAAACATTAAATACCTGGGCATCAACATCTCTGCCAAATTGTCTGACTTGACACGGCTAAATCATACCGCCTTAATTAAAGAAATAGAAGACGACCTCACCCGGTGGCGCACACTACCCATATCACTTATGGGAAGAATAGCAACAGTGAAAATGATGATCTTGCCAAAAATCAACTATGTTTTCTCGATGGTTCCGACCCAACCTCCCCGGACTTGGTTCAAAACACTCGACTCTAACATCTCCAAATTTCTCTGGAAAGCTAAGCCACCACGTATAAGCTTAAAGAGTTTACTAAAGAGTAAAGACTATGGTGGCTTGGAACTACCAAATTTTTATAATAACTACTTGGCCAATAGATTACAACACATACTAAAATGGTTAAAGCCAAACTCATTAGACCAAGCATGGCGCGATATTGAACAAACATTCTGCAAAGAAATCCAAATCTCTGATCTCCCTTTTATCAGCCCTGGTATCAAGCATCACAGCTGCTTTAAGTACATTAGCATCAGCAACACTCTCATAGCCTGGTGGGAATTTCTCAAAAGCAATGGGCTCTCGAACACCCCTTGCAGGCTCACACCTATCTGAAACAATCCTGACATCCTGCAAAATAAAAAAAACCAATACATTTTGCTGCATGGGCCAATAAAGGGATTAAAAATCTAGAGCATATCTTCCAAGACAAAGAATTCATTGAATTTAACCAAATTACAGCAAATTATGGTATCAACAAAAACAAATTTCTGGAATATCTTCAGCTGAAATCTATAATGCAGGCACGGTTTGACCTTACCCAGTTAGACTTAGAGCTTCCACCTAGAATAACAGATTTTTTACAAATTTCACCCCCTAAGCTACAGCTAAAATTAACTCAATAGTTTCAACAACAGAACTTATAATCTCTATTCCTTCCTCCAAAGGGGAGAAAGATCTGTCGATCAACCCACACCCTAACTTTTGGATACAAATCTGCTCCAACACATTTAGAATGATTCGCAGTGGTAACCTACAATTAATAAATTACAAGGTTCTCCACAGAACACACTACACAGGACAAAGGATGTTCCAGATGGGCCTCACACAAACAAACAAACATTTGTCCATTTTGTGCGACTGGCTCACCAGACTGCTATCTGCATGCCATATGGCTTTGTACACCTGTTAACAATTTCTTGCAGAGGGTTTATAAAGACCTGTCACGGTGGTTCGGGTACCCCATCCCATCTCCCCCTCACTTTGTCTGCTAGGTGACCTCACGAATGTTAATATGGAGGTAAACAAATCCTGCATGCTTCTCAATGCTCTAAGCATTGCAAAGAAGGCCATCCTGATGAATTGGAAATCCAAGAACAACCTAAGAATGACTCAATATAGAAACCTTTTATTAGGCAAGGCAAGGCAAGGCAAGGCAATTTTATTGGTATAGCCCGTTTCCACAAACTGTTTGTCTCAAAGGGCTTCACATGGCATCATAACAACATCCTCTGCCCTTAGACCCTCACATCGACTGAGGAAAAACTCCATAGAAAACCCTTTTAACAGGGAAAAATCTGAGAAACCTCAGGGTGAGCAACAGAGGAGGGATCCCTCACCCAGGATGGACAGACGTGCAGTAGATGTTGTTACAGACAAGAAAACAGTTTACAATGCAGAATGTGGGAAACACGGAAATGTTAATAACATTTAACCACATTTCCATGGAGAGAATGTTTGCTTGGGAGGAAAGTCGATCGTCAGAGTTCGAACAAATCTGGTCCCCGATAATTAAATCCATCACATAGTTTTGATGGGGGGGGGCTGGGCTTCGTGGCTCTGGCCCCGGGGCGGGTGGCTATGGACGCTGGCTGCCTTGGGTGTCCGGTGGCTCGCTGGGCTGGTTGGCCCGGGGTTACTGCCTTCTGGGGCGGCTTTGGGTCTCGCCTGTTGAGGGACGGTGTGGGGGGCGTGGGGGCGGCTTCCCCTATCATGGCGGCACCCTGTGGGATTGGGGGTTGTCCTTGGGCTGGGTCGGGGCCTCCACCCTGCATGGGGGGGTCGGGGGCCCTAGGCTCTGATGCCGGGGATTCGCGCCGGTCCCCCGGTGGGTTCCTGCGGTGGGGGGGCTGTGGTCGCCCGGTCCCCGGGCACCGGCGGGGCGTGCTGGGGCCTGCCGTGGCGGCTGGGGCATATTTGCCCCCAGACAATGGGAGGAGGGTGGGGAAGGAAGGTTAGGTGGGGTTGGAGAGGGAGGGGGGTCAGGGGGGAGTCGGGGGGTCAGGGGGTCAGGAGGGAGGGAGGTAGGGGCTGGAGAGTGAGGTAGAGGTGGATTGCTTGGCGCCTGGGACTTGCTGGCCTGGGGCCCTGCCGCTCCCCCGGGGGGGGGGGGGGGGTCGCACCCACATTTGGCACTCGGCCCACCCTCGGGCGGGCTGGGCCCTGGCGCGGTGTCCTGGACTTCCGCCACTCCGGACAAAGGGAGGATGCTGGGGGATGTCTGAGGGATGGGGGCTGACCTCCTTGATGCTGATCGAACTGGGGGCCCTGACCACGGGCTGCTGGCTGGGGGTTCCGCTGTGCACTGGGGGCCTGGGCCCTCCCTGCCCTCGCACTGCACGGTGGTGGGCCCTCTGTCCGGATCTCCGGACAGTGCCCCTTGGTGCTGCAATCTGACCCCTGGACAAGGGAGGCTAGACTCCCTGTCGGCTGGTTGCAGTGGTGACGGGGTGGTCAGCAGGGCCAGTCTGGAAGTTGGCCCCCTGCAGGTCTGGCCCATTCCTCAGCCCTTCTCATTGCCTCTCTGTCCCATCACATCACATCTTATGTATCACTAGGCCTTGAGGGGCTGGACCCCCAATTTTAATCACATCGTAGACATTTAGGGCTTGGGGGAGTGCATGAGGATGTACTGGGAAACTCTGCCGTCTGCAACAGGCGGGGCTCCCATGCCCTGGGTGCCTCCGCCAATTTTAACTACATTCTAGTCATCCACATCATCACATCTACATTCCCATGCACAACACGCACCCTGCACCATGTTGGGATGGGGGGGCAGCTGGGGCAGGGAGTGTGTCCAGTGCTGCCTCCTTTGCTAACTGCACCATTGCAGGCCTGGGGGCCTGGGCGGGGCTCTTTGGGGGGGGGGGGTCCTCTTCCCGGCGTGGTGGTTGGGCTGGGGTTGGTCATGGGCCCTGCTGTTGTGCGGTGGATCGCTCGCTGGCGGTTTCACTAAGTCTGAGGTGCCCTGGACCGTATCAGCATCTATGGAGTTCTCAGCCCCTGTATGGAGGAAGATGAGAGTATTATTGTTTTGTCCGGGGGTGGCGGTCCTGGGCGTGCGTGCCTTCGACTCACCCCGGCGGGTGGGCTGGGCCTCTCCGGGGAGTGGGGGGTCCCGGCTGGCTGGCTGGTGGTGCCCTATAGCCTGAAGCCCTCCTGCTCTGGGGGGTGGGGGACAACAGGGGATGAGTAGAGGGGATGGGGATCGTGGGTTGGGGGGGGATAGCTCTGTTCAGGGGCGGTGGGCCTGGTCATTATGGTGGGCTGTGGCTGCCCCGCCTGGGTGTGGGGTGTGGGTGTCGGCCTCGCCGCTGGCGGACCCCTTGGGGGGCTCTGGTCGGGTCTCGGGCCAGAGGGGCCCTGTGCCCCTGGGCTCTGCTCATGCTGTGGGGGGGGGGGGTGCCCGGCGGGACCAGGGTCATCTCTGCCCCGTCTCTCTGTGGGTTGCTTCCGGGTGGGGGTTGCTGCTCCTATGCTTTCCTATGGATCCTGGCATGGGTTGGGCCTGTGGCTGTTTCCTGGGGGGGGGGGGGGTTGCCTGGGGCTCCCCGTGTCCTGGGGGTTTCTGGGTGCTCTGGTGACCTGGTCCTGACCTGCCTGCTATCCTGGACTGGGGTTGCGATGTCCTGGCCCCCCACATCAGCTACAGCCAGCTACGCACAGCATCCAAGACAAACCGTAGCACACACACATATACATACACACGTATATACACGTACACGCATGGAGCGCACAACTGACCCATAATCACACACTCAGACATTTATCTTAAAATTATATTAAACCAAATGGTAAGCCTGCACCGGAAATTCTGCAACCAATGTTTTTTCTTTCTTTTTCTTTTGTTGTTGTTACTTTTTCTTTGTTTGTTTATTTGGTTTTTGTTTGTTTGTTTTTATTGTTGTTGTTTTCTGCTATTGCTGTTGTTTTTTTCTCCCCCCCTCCCCCTTGTCTTCCCTGTCCTGTCCCTGTTCTCTCTTCCTGTCCACTCCTGAGCCTCAGTCCAGTAGCTTCATCGATGAACCAATACCATTCCTAATAAAATTAAACATAAATGGCGATAGGAGGAGTTTATCAGATTCCTCCTTTGCAGAGTAAAACTGCTTCAGTACAACAAGGCACCAGGAACATTGATGCTGCTTGTCCCAGCTACTGAACAGGACAGGTTTAAAAAAAAAAAAAAAAAAAAAAGAAGGCAAAAACTCAAAATCTAAAAACACAAGGAAGGTCATACACACAAGCAGTACCTCTGGGAAATGCTGGAACACTGAGATAAATGATGAGACAAACGAGCAACGAAGGGAAGGAACATGGGATTTAAATACACACATTTGGTAATGAGACACAGGTGAAACACATGAGGGTAATCACATAGGGGAAGTAAACTAAGACACAACACAGGGGAACACAAGAAGATCAAAATAAAACAGGAAACAGAACTGCGCCAACCACTGGCTGGCAGGGTGTGGGACGCCTTTTGCTGTGAGCACACAGAGCAGGCAGAGACATACCAGGCAACATTTGTGCAGGCATCGGGCCACCAGAACCGCTCTAACACTCTGAAGAGGGTTCAGTGCACACCTAGGTGACATGAAATATTGCTGTTGAGAGCCAATTTTACCTGGAGGAGAGGAGGCATATACAGTCGCCCAAGCTTTCACTCTTCCAGACAGGTAGGATATTGTGATGGTGATTTCAGCTCAGTCTGAAGGGAAGGCGGAGGCTTGAAACACGAAATGCAGCTCGCACTGTGAGAGGAATGGGCAACAGTCACCACAAACCTCTTCAGGTTGGAGAGGCGGAGGGACCTAGTCTGTGTTGGCACCAGTGGAGGTGGGGCTGGAATGAGGAAGACCTCCTCTGGAGAAAGGCTGGGTCTGGCCAGACCATGAAGCTGAGTGATCATATCCATCTGGGCCCACGGACTGGTGCAGGCGGCTTCACTCCCCTGGGAAGTATCCTGGTGGACCTGAACAAGCTGATCCTCATGGCTCGCCTCAAGGGCAGCCTGCACTGAGTCTTGTTCCACTGTGTCCATTGCTGGCCAGTTCATTCTGTCAGAACTCATTGAGAAAGAAGGACACAAAATGTGGGAGCAGACAGGGAAGTTCAAGCTCAGAGTCGGTTTATTCAATCCAGGTCTGATGCACAGGAATCAGACAATCAGGGCGATGGTACAGACACTCAGCAAGAAACATGGTAACACTCCGGACCTGGTAATAACAGCAGGGTTAAATATTGAGAAAATATGGCTGTACAACAAATGCCTATTTCAGACCATTACTGTGTTTTATGAGACAAGTTTATCATAAAAACGACCAGAAGCAAACTCTTAGTTCACAAGGGGCTTTAAGATGAAAGAGAAAATCAATTTTCTAATGCTATGAGATCACTTGAGCCATGCCATGAATCCTCTTAACATTAGATAGTCCAAAACTTCCACAGCACCCTGTCAACATTGTTCGACACTGCTATCCCTCTAAAGGTTGAAAAGGTAAAAACTGATAGAATTTCTCCATCGCTAAGTAACACTGATGTTAAAGACAACAAAAGAAGATGTAGCACAGCTAAACAACAATGGAGGAAATCCAAGCTCACAGTTCACTTTAACCCCTTAAGCCACTGGTACAGGAGGTAAACAACTTTGGTATTCGACAGATTTAAATGGCATACAACAATGTATCTGGTCATGTTATACCTCGTTCGAAATCTGGTGGTCTAACAATTAAGTAGCACCCAATCACGATGAATAAAGTTCCTTGAAGCCGGAGATGAGTTCGAATGTTGCTAGGCAGGCAGCATGCGAAGGAAAATACCTACATCCCAACTTTGATCTCCCGACGTCATCATCGCCCAAATTTAAAAGTCTGCTATTCAATAAGTCTATAAGTGTCCATAAATGTGGAATCTCAAAGGATTTCCTCCAGCATTCTGTATTTCCAGCGTAATATGTGTTTTACTTGGACAGTTGCATAATGTAACTTCCGGAGCATCACAGCTAGTTTTCCCTACAGCATCAAAAAGAGTTCCCAGTATTCATTTAGTCCACGTGATACGACTTGTTCTGTCATGGGGAGGTCCTGCTAAATGCATATACATCACACACAAGTCAATCAGTGCTTAGGTTGTTGGGCTACAGTGCTGAAACCCCAACTAGGCCCCAGTTTACATCATTTAATTGACCCTTACGCCTGCCTTTGAGATTTTTTTCCTGATGAGAGCTAGATATACTTTTAGCCAATAAACAGACAAAAAAAAAAACTGTACTTAGCATGACGTTATCAAGTTTGGTAGGCGACAATAAGGCGCTTGTACTCGCCGTACATAAAGTTAGCTTGGCTGCTTAAATTAGCGCTTTAGTAGTAGATTGAGAGAGGCTGGAATAGCCTCACAAAAGCCTCACAGTTATTACAGTCAGTCATATTCAGTTTCAATTCAGAATACAGAACAATTTATGAACGCTTTTACAGTTTTTTGATGTTGATGATTTTATTCTCTATTTGTTCATCCCAAAATGACCAAAAATATCCAAATCCTATGTAAAGCATACATCCTGCCAGTATTAGTTGTCATTAGAGACCAAGATTATATTATGATCTTATGTTATCTTATTGTTCCAAAATTCTGGAGAAAGCAGTTGCGAAACAACTCTGTGACTTTCTCCACAGCAACAGTTTATTAGAGGATTTCCAGACAGGTTTCAGGATTCATCATAGCACAGAAACAGCACTAGTCAAAGTTACCAATGACCTCCTACTAGCATCAGATGAGGGACTGGTCTCTGTGCTGGTCCTATTAGATCTTAGTGCAGCTTTTGATACCAGTGACCACCATATCCTTCTACAGAGACTGGAACATGTCATTGGCATTAAAGGAACTGCACTAAATTGGTTTAGGTCATATTTACTTGGTCAAACTCGGTTCGTACTGACTAATGATAACCCCTCTGAAACCACTGCAGTCAGTTATGGTGTTCCACAAGGCTCTGGGCTTGGACCAATCCTCTTCACCCTATACAGGCTTCCTCTCGGGCACATTATTGGGAAACACTTGATCAATTTTCACTGCTATGCAGACGACACACAGCTGTACTTATCAAGGCATCCACATGAAACAAATCAGCTGACTAAACTAGAGGCCTGTCTAAAGGAGATAAAAACATGGATGACCCATAATTTCCTTTTATGTAAACTCTGACAAAACTGAAGTTATTGTAGTGGGAAGCAAAACACATTAGAGACACCCTATCTAATGAGATAGGTACCCAGGATGGCATTACCTTGGCCCCCAGCACTACCGTAAGGAACCTAGGAGTTCTCTTTGATCAGGATCTGTCCTGTAACTCCCACATTGAGCATATTTCTGGGACGCAGAAAAACCACTCCATGCTTTTGTCACTTCCAGGCTGGATTACTGCAGTGCCCTCCTATCAGGCTGCACCAGTAGGTCCCTAAAGACTCTCCAGCTGGTCCAAAACGCTGCTGCCTGTGTGTTGACGAGAACTAGTAGAAGAGACCATGTCTCTCCTGTACTGGCTTCTCTGCACTGGATCCCTGTCAAATTCAGAATAGAATTCAAAATTCTCCTTCTAACATACAAAGTCCTCAACAATCAGGCACCGTCATACCTGACAGAGCTCATAGTCCGTCATTACCCAGCTAGAACCCTTTACTCCCAGGATGCAGGGTTACTTGTAGTCCCTAGAGTTTCTAAAAGTAGAATGGGAGCCAGAGCTTTCAGCTATCAAGCTCCCCTCCAGTGGAACCATCTCCCAGTTTCGATCGGGGATGTAGACACCCTCTCGACCTTTAAGAGCAGACTTAAGACCTTCCTTTTTGATCAGGCTTATAGTTAGGACTACTTAGGCTAGCCCTTAGATTAAAGGGGGTTCTCCCATGGTGCACTGGGCTTCTCTCTCCTCCCCTCTCCCCTCTCTGTCCTCCTATATGTGTCATATATAAATCTTACTCATACGTATTACTAACTCATCTTCTTTTCCGGAGCCTTCGGGCTCCCCTCATCCCAGATCCCAGGTGCTGCTGGAGGAGACTACAGACCTGAAGAGGCTCTACCTGCCACCCATAGCCCCACCTGCTCACGTCCCCGTTTGTCCATCAGTCTTTTACCTGTCTCTGTTTATCTCTGTCCCTCTCTTTCCTTCTGTATATCTGTTGTCCTCCATTATCTGTCTTTGTCTCTGCCCCGCTCTCCTGCTGTATTTACCCCCAAAGCATTGCCCATTGTCCATTCCCATTGAGCCTGGATCTGCTCGACGTTCCTGTCTGTTAAAAGGAAGGTTTTCATCACCACTGTTGCAGGATGTGCTTGCTGATGGAGAATTGCTGGGTGTAGATTCATTGAAGGAGTGAGGTGCTGGACCTGCTCTACTAGTTAAGTGTCATGAGATAACTTTTGTTGTGATTTGGCGCAATATAGATAAAACTGACCTGACTTGACACACATATTGTTAATTACACATCTCATTCATATATAGCTCAAGCACTACACCCCCCCCCCCCCACATTCTAGCCTCCCTAGTACAGAGTAGGTTTTTTTTTTCCTATTTCATTTACTACATAGCGTTCGAGCATTATCCTTCATCTCTAGTGCCCTGGTGTCCTGTATGTCTGTGGCTGCACGACTTGGGTCTACACCCAGTTCGGGTCAGTGTAACAAATACCACTGGAGGGATGAAGGCTTATGTAAAGGACTACACAAAAAGCCACATTGGACTGTTGGAGTGGTGGCTTAAGAAACAGGAAAGAAACTCAAAGTCATCCAGAGCAGGTCATTTTTTTTTTACATTTTGACTTCAGATTTGGACTGTATGAAGTCAGAACCTGTGTCTGTGGACTAGTGATGCCTGTTCACCCCTAGATGGTCATAGACTTAGTTTTTCATAGTCAACATTCAGACAGATTAGTTGGGTGGAACTAAAAACACTCTATTCTAACTACTGTATCTCCTTGTCAGTAAATCCCAGAATCAAACAGAACTTCTACATGGCACCTGAGTGTTAACTTTCTGAAGAGACCAAGAACACATCTGAGTCTTAAACTATATGGCAACTGTGCTGCTTTGAATGTTGGCAGGGCGGTTTAACAAAAAACACTGAAAAAAAGCAGTGATCCTTCAAGGGTTAATATATACAAAGGTACTATGACCATTTTTACCATTTACAGTGAAGCAATACGACATGTGAGAAAGGATTACTTTTCCAAAATAATTTCAGAAAATATGGGCAATTCCAGAGTGCTATATATTGACCAGCGGCTGAACGCACCCCCCCCACCGACCTCCATTGCAGCAGTCAGCCATTAAATGTGAAGAGCTCGCAATTTTCTTTGATGACAAAATAACTATGATCACAGCGAGTATCGTACCTGACGTATATTCAAGTGAGGTCAGCAAAACCCATAGAACTGAGCTAACCATGAGGTTTTTCACCTGTATTACATTGCTTGATCTCTGTTACACTGTGTTCACTCCAAACGCGAATGCGAATTTCACGTTGCGTCATTCGCACGAATTTGACGCCGGATCATTTTTTTGTCCATTTGTGTCATTCGCGCGAATACGCGAATTCACTCACTTGCCCGAGTAGCGAGTATTTCCGGCAACGTTTCTTTCCGCCATTTCACAATGAATATTCACAGAACTGTTGTGTTGTACCTGCCGTGGAAGGCAGAAATGCGTCGGAAAACTAAACGCCGTCGTATCTGGGTTATCAGCACCATCTAGAGGCGAGCTCAGCTCGGTGAATTTCACCGCTCGGTGAACCGAGCTCCTCCAGGGGCTCCGTCTGGATAACCGCCGCTTCATTTTCGGACGACGACTGGCCAGTCTGATGACCTGCTAGGTAGGATTGGTGACAGAATCTAACGAATGGACACCAATTTATTCAACTGGTTCTTGTAATTTTGACACGTAGTGTCATATAGCACCGGGTTTCCACACATAGCCACAATCAACTTGTCCGCCATCTTGTCAGTCATAGTCAGCCGTGACGTTGGGACATCCTCAACACTGATTGGCTGATGTTTTCAACTTGCGCGAATGGCGAATATTTTGCCTCACGAATTCGCGGCGCAAATATTTCGCCTCGCGAATTCGCATTCGCGCCGCCAGACTGAAAATTTCATTTACGCGTTTGCATAGACTTTGAATGGAAACTGTTCGCGCGAATGCGCAAATTTGCGGTTGGTGTGAACGCACAGTTAGACTGCCTCAGAGTGTAATTCGACCACTTCCTGCCTCGATCCTATACCAACAGCATTCTTTAAGCGGTGTTCAATAGTGTTTCAAGTCACGTCCTGAAGATCATAAATATGGCAATTCAAAATGGCATCTTTCCAGATGTCTTATAACAGCTGTTGTAAAACCACTGTTAAAGAAAGCCACCCTAGATACTAATGAACTGAAAAACTAAATGCCGATATCAAACCAAACCAAAAAACGCATCTCTTCACTCTAGCCTTTAACTAGCCCAATTCTTACTGTTACCTGCCTGCCGTTGCATTTTAATTTCTATTGGTTTATCTGCTCATTCTGTTTTTAAGTTTCAAGATTAGGAGCCTATCAGTTTAATCTAATATGATACTGAGGTGTCAGATGTCCCGTGGAGTAAGAATGTCCAGGGTTTTATCATTTGTACCTGCTTGCTGCGGCTCTTGAATTTCTGTTGTTTTATCTGCACATTCTATGTTTTATCTATTATTTTATTCACTCCATTGTTTTTATCTGCTCATCCTATGTATATACATTCCCTGTTGTACCGATTGTTTTATCTGCTCATTCCATGTTTTATATAATTCCCTGTTGTAAAGCACTTTGTGCTGCATTTCTTGGATGAAAGGTGCAATATAAACACAATTTTACTTACTTACTTACTTACTTACCATTGGCTTGGAGTTGTCCTCTAGGGTCGTCTTCCACATCCCCATCGAGTTTCTGATGAAGACTCTTGTTTATTGTTAATGTTGTACAGTCCTCCCAGATATCTGGCAGTTGAGCTGAAAAGTTCATTTAAGTCCCTGGTCACAGATAATTTATCATAATCAGGAGTTCAGAATACAGTATCTCTCACCTCAAGGAGTGTTTACTTAGTTATTTAAATAACCAAGTTAGATTGTTGTACCGAATTTAAAAAATTAGCAAATTTTCCTCACGACCAAACTGACTGCAGCCAAGACATTAAAGTTGTTGAGGTGGAAAGTGATAGGAGAAACTAATAAGCTCAAGTACTCACAAGGTGCATTCATACTCAACTCAGTGTCTGCTATGTCTTTGTCCTTGAATTGAAAAGAACACATTCCACACACATTCAGTGATCTTGGTTTGTTGAAGAAGTAGTTCATTTAAAAATCTTAAATACTGAACCTACTGTATGAAAAAAACATCTTCATATCGTCTGATATTTCAAAGTGCTGTGTGAGCTCTGGAACGGTCTAAAATGCATCAAGTGCTGTAGGTCAACATTTTGACTTTGAACTGGAAGCATTTACTTGTTAAATGTGCCTTTTCATTGTATTGCTAAATTGATGTCAAAAAGGTGACAATGCTTCATGTCTGATTGCAAGTCTGTTCAGTCCTACTTTCTGTTGAAAACACATAAAGAAGTGTGCCTCTTCTGCATCATACATACAGGCTCAATCATATCATGTGCATTTGGTTTGTTGGTGTGAGAGGTGGCTGCTTGTGTTTGGTGCAATTTTATGCTTTGACTTTTATTTGAATAGGATACTCATGTACTCAAGTACTCATGTTTTGAAGCACTGCAGCACTCCCATGTGTCTTTCAGAAGAACTACATTTAAGTGTGCAAATCTAAGGAAGAATTCTGAGTGTGTGTGTGTGTGTGTGTGTGTGTGTGTGTGTGTGTGTGTTATTGTTGATAATGTTGGATAATACAGTGAAAGGTCATGTGCAAAGTCCTGAGAGGAACGTACTGAGAAGATGAAGAGGTAACAAAATGAAAAAACACACATATATATATACGTACACACATATATAGGTACACATACATACAAACACATATATACACGCACATATATATACACACATATACACGCACATATATACACACATACATACATACACATATACACGCACATATATACACACATACATATATACACACATACATACATACACACACATATATATACACACATATACATATATATACATATATACACACATAAACATATATACACATATACATATATACATACATATATACATACATACACATACATATACACACATATATACATACATACACATACATATATACACATATATACATACATACATATACACACATATATACATACATACACATACATACATATACACACACACACATATATATATATATGTGTGTGCGTGTGTGTCTGTGTATATATATATATGTGTGTGTGTGTGTGTCTGTGTATATATATACATATATATGTGTGTGTGTGTCTGTGTGTATATATATATATTTATATATATATATATATATATATATGTGTGTGTGTGTGTGTGTGTGTGTGTGTCTGTGTATATATATAAATAAGCTGCCTGTAGGTTGTATGTTGCCAAAATGAAGAACAAATATCTGACAGATGAGGAACTTCAAAAATTTTGAATGCCCGAGTTTGAATTGAGCGTTGGTCCACTGGTCCTCACTGTTCTGCAAATGTTAGTCTCTGAGTGATGGCATAGAATTTACTTAATACTTTTTGTTCATATTTCAAAGGTATTTGTGTTCGCAACCTCTGATTTTTGAAAATATATAACTCATACATTTGATCACTGTGGACTGCTCAGGTGCTGTCCTGCCCTTTTTTTGAAATCGCTTTTTCACAATCACTAAAACAAGGGTTTTGACATTTGCAAGTATAGGAAGCAAGAATTATGTAGATTATAGATTTTTCCCCATCCCTGACAGTGAATTTAAGAGGTGAAACCTGAGCTGTCAAGTGATCAGAAGTGGAAGTGTTTACCCACTTTATAAAATCCAGGGCTCTCACATGATTATAATCATGACAGAGGCAACCTTAACAAGCAGTTGGGATTTTCTTGTTATGTAAAAAAGTTAGCTGTCAACTTTGATACGTTTTGATCTTGCTGTTTGATTAACCTAGGGCTCATGCTTGTTAGCAGTTTCTCCCGTGAGTACAGAGCTGACACAACTAATGCTCCGAGCAGTGAAATTAAGACCAGAATCCTGATTCCCTGATTAACTTCTCTTTTTGTGAGTATAATGTGAATATTGTGGACAAAAGCAGTGTTTATTAAATTGTTGTTCTGATGATGATATTCTCGCTCTGTGCTGTGTCGTAAACACATTGTCCGTCAACCATTGTGCCATACAGTCGTGAATGATTGGTGTTTTTCACGTCTCCCCTGAATACTATCCAGCTCTTTTTCATCTGAATTTCTGGCTCTCACATTCTCTGCGTTCAGCCAGGATTTGTATGCGTGCATGTGTGTGTTTGTGTGTCAGCATACTGTCACATAGTGGGTTATTATCTCCGATTTGGGGAAAAAAATCCACTCAATGATGTAGTTTATTAAATTTGTGGATGGATATCTGGTGTAGATTGAGGCTAAGTTTTGAGAGAGGCTAATAGTGTGGTTATTCCTTTCAGGAAATGAATAGTCCTCCAAAGTCACGGGAACACGGTTGTTTGTCTTCTGTACTGTGCCAATTTCTGGCCTTATGTTTGGCAGAGCTGTTGTGTATGGGTACATATTTGTGTTCGTTATCTCTTAGCTACCAGCATGAATGTTCCTCAAGCTGACGGAGTGTGGCAAAAGAGCCGACACACAAACACACACACTGAATATCATATTGTGCCCCATGTTTGGGCCCAGTTGTTTAGGAACAAAGCGAAACCATACAGGAGGCAGGGAAGGGGTTAAATGCCTGGTAAGGCATTTATCAGAAAAAATTTAGGAAAACCACAGGAGTGGTAAGTGTCCAGTTGGACAAAGTAACTCAGGTTGGAGCGCATCAGTAGGCAAGGAATGGCACTGCAGGGACCCGGTCACAGGAAACTATGGGAAGATCTGGCTATCAGTAGACTATGGGAAACAGGCTTTTATAGAGTGTGGTGGTGATTAGTGTTGATGGGGGAATTGGGGACAGGTGTGCAGTGCCGTTCCCATAAGCAAGTTCACTGACGTCCAGTTCTGTAAAGTTCTGTCTTACCCTCTTCTCAACAAGATCCATCCATTTTCTTCTGCTTATCCTGTTTAGGGTTGCAGCGGGACTTGAGCCTATCCCAGCAGCTTTTGGGCGAGAGGTAGGGTTCACCCTGAACCGGTCACTCGTCCATCACAGGGCCAACATATATAGAGAAACAACCATTCACACTCACAGCCACACCTACGGTCATTTTAGAGTATTCAATTAACCTAGTTCCTATTTGCATGTCTTAGGACTGTGGGAGGAAGCCGGAGTACCGGAGAGAACCCATGCAGGGACAGGGTGAACATGCAAATTCCACACAGAAAGATCTCGTGCCCAAGCCGGGGCTCGAATCCGGAACCTTCTTGCTGTGAGAAGACCGTGCTAATCACTAATCACCGTGCCACCATGTTGTTGTTGTTTGTCCATGTCAAATCTAAACCTTATCTAAGATGACTTTGGCAACCCCATACAGTTATCACAGGGTAGCGTGCACTGCTTTGATAAATGTTTTGCACATATAAGCACACAAGCAGAATTTTGAGTTATTAGTGATGAAAGAGATGGTAACTACAAGACTTTGATTTAACTATGTAACTGTCAGATCTCCAATCTTTAAAACATGTGAAAGTACAACCCAAGTAGGTGTATCATACACTTTAAAGAAAATGAAAATTTGAACCTTAGTTAATCCTATTTTGGTTTCTTTGATTTTCGAGATGTAATAAGTCCTTTGATTTTGGACTTCTATCAAGCAGCTAGACACCATCAACAGAAGAGAAAGCTTTGTAGATATTCGGGGTGATTTGCCTCACACTATTTCTCTTCATAGTATTTTCTGCATGCCAAGAAAATGCTCTGTGTATTTAACACTCCCCTTTGACCTTTTCGATACACACCTCTCGCCACACCCACTCCATTGTCCTTGGTCTCCATTTCAAGGCCTTGCAAAGGGCTGGCGATAGCTGCTGAGCAGCCATGTACACATTTTATACACAGACACTACAACATTACTTTCACTACATTTACAATCCATTTTGTCCGATAACTGACACAAAATAAACACAGCAAGGATGGAAATGTTACTTAAAGCTTGGCCTTCTAAATCTTCAACAAAAACAAGTCGTGAAGGAACTGTGCTTTCCTTTAGCTTCAGGCTAGCCACTAATCCAGATTCAAACTGTAAGCATTTTTCTTTTTCTGGCCTGGAAAAAGCAACTTATCCACCTTTGCCTGGTGTTTACCTCTTTAGGAAGACAGAGTTAACTTTTGCACACCTGGTATTAAGGGTGACCACTTGTAATGAGGTCACTCAGGAAAGATCTTAACAAAAGGTGTGCACAGGGTCATAGTGACACGCCCATGCTGCCAGACTTAAATCAATAAATCATCAAAGACTATAGCCTCTTTTACATAGCCTGTTCACACATGTTTAATTCAGCTTTAGAAGGCATTGTTGTTCTCTGTAAATGGCACAAAAACAGATGTGGAAACACGCTGGAAAAACTGACCCAACAGTTACAGGAGCATGGCATTACCACAGACAAGACTCATGTCAATGACAAGTTAAAAAGCCTACGTAGAAACTGAGGACAGGGTGGACGTGGAGAGAGAAATACGGGAGGCAGAGATGCAAACAGAAAGCAGGGCTTGCTTCTGTCAGACCTGATATTTAAGTGGTAGTTGCTGAATCCTGGATGAGGTATTGTTCTCCACCAACACCGTACTACAGTTCCAACTACACACATCTGAACTTGTGGAGTCTTTTGACCTAATGGCTGCATCCTACTTTCATCAGCTAGACTCAGTACATTTTTGACTTTGTAAATAGTTTGGCATCTTTTATTTTGAAATGCAGAAAGAAAGCTTTGTCCAAATTTTTTAACATAGTTCACATTTTTTTATTAAATATTTAGCCACACCTGCTGTCAATTTAGAGTATTCAATCAGCCTAGTCCCCATTTGCATGTCTTTGGGAGGAAGATGGAGTACCCAGAGAGAACCCACACAGGCATAGGGAGAACATGCAGACTCCACACAGAAAGATCCTGTGATTGTCAGGTCATAGGTGGACTTTCTACTGTAGCTCTGACATGGAGTCTCTGTGTATGAGTAGCAGCATGTATAATGGTACAAGCAGTTGTATCCCAGTTTGGGGAATTACAGTTATAATATATATGAAGAGAAGCCATATTATAGTGCATTTTTGGTTACAACATTACCAATTTCTTACATGAGTGCCTATGTAGCATCAGTGGTGTGGTACACATGCATGTGCCTGTAATATGGGCATATATATATATATATATATATATATATATATATATATATATATATATATATATATATATATATATATATATATATATAGTATGTTTTGTCCAATGCTGCTCACTATGCCTTTTAAATTGCCCCTTGGGGACAAATAAAGTGTTTTTGAATTGAATTGAATTGAACTGAAAACATTACCAATTTCTTACATGAGTGCCTATTAGCATCAATGGTGTGGTACACAAGCATATGCCTGTGGTATGGGCAGAGTTAGCTTTGCTCACACAAAGGCTCATGCTAGTTGAGTTGAAGCCAGCTTTTTTTACTGCTCAGCGCTAAAGTGAAAGCTCCCGGGCATTTTGTCTCCATTCTGCCATCCTCTCATCAGCAGTAAAAGCCCTCCATTTATAGAGCAGAGAGCTGAGTGGGAATGTAGTGCGCCACAGGGCAGTGGTTACATAGACAGATTACCTGCAAATCCCACCCAGGGGGGATGAAGAGCAGCCACATCAGCAGACTGCACACCGCACACATACACATTCACACCCCTTGGAGTAAATCTATAACCACACCAGGCCACATAGGCACTAGCTATTTCACTCCTGATGCAGAGGGTGATGCAGGCTGACTGGCTAATGTGAAACGTGACTGGACTTGCAACAGGGCTGACAGTCCACATAAGTTTAGAGGTGGTGGGAAGTTTTATATGTCAGCATTATCATTGGCACAAGAATCTGATAAAACATGAACTTTTCTAACAACTCAAAGAAAGAGAGGGAACCGTCAAAAGAACTGTTGCCAAGTGCCTGATCATGAGGGAATTTTGGGACTCTAAATTAAACTTCTAAAAATACAAGCAAAGGGTGTAAAGCAAGCAAAAATAACCAGGGTATCTTTAGATTAACTGATGTAATAATCTTAAAAATGGCAATGATTCATGATAGATTTTCCAGTCTGGTTTTAAGTGTTGTTACCAAATGACAAGACATAAACATGGAGTAGCCTAGGATTGTATATTTAAGAACAGAATAATAAACCATCATGCTGAACAAATATGAGCAATATTAATTATCCAAAAAGATGCAAGCTTCCTTGAAAGAAACCTGGCCAAAAAAAAAAATCAAGTCCTATCCGAAGGCATACCAAAGTCAGTAGAATGATGTTCTTGAATCTGGTGTTGCATGGTTTTTGTGTATTTTGAAATGTAAAACTGTGGTTTTATTTCCAGTGGTCAGAACTGTGCTATTGTACTACTGAGTGCTAATGTATTTAAAAAGCAGTTTGAACAAACAGAAATATAAGGAGTGTATATTCTGCCTTGTCCTGTTGGCAAGTGGGCAAGGCTCTGTCGGGATGACATAATGAATCTGGAGTCTGAGAGCATTATTTTAATGCAGGGCTGTTTTCAAAAGCAATTGTCACACACTATCATATAACAGAGCTAAACAGACAACAATTTATGTGTGTTTTATTAAAATAGCATATTATTGCTTTATTTTATATTTTTGACTAGTTTGTATGCTGCTATTGATAGTGAAAGGAAATCTGCGGTATAAATAACATTTCTTTTTTACTTATGAAGTACTATCACACTTTATAATAAAACTACTTATTTCCAGACTGTGTAGAAAATGTTTGAACAGACACTAGACAGTTTTTACAGTAGTTTGCACTTCATGACTTATTGAATGATGATCATGTGTTTACACTAATAACCTCACTTTCTCACATTCAACAGAGATATTTTAAACTTTCAAGTTTCTGGCAGAAGAACAAGGCACGATTGTTTACGTTCTAATTTCTTGTCAGGTCCTACAAAAATGTTATCTGAGAGGACCAAAGAGCCGACGGTGTACAAATGTAGTTATTCCTCTGCAGGGACCACCTCCAGGATAATCTGCAAGGTTCTGTTGAAGGAATCTAAGTACAAAAATAAAACAGTTTCATGAGATTTCCTGCCATCTTATAGAAGACAAAGTGCTTGACATGTTGAATACTAAATCTATTTATCCAATTGTTTTGTGAGTATATTATTGTAAAGATCCATTATAAGCGTTGGTTCTGTATTACCTAAAGCCCTCTGCAGCCACTTTGGTCTTTGGTTGAAGTAGATGAAGATGTAGTAGGCAGGGATGCCAGTGAGGGAAATGGCAAAGCCAATCCCTGTGTTGACCGGGTCTGAATATAACGACCAGAAGACCATGAAGAAACTAGTGAGGCAGAACACCACTGGGATGAAGATCGGAACCTGTGGAGAAATCAGTTGTCGCAAAGGTTAGAACTATCCATTTGTATACTGTTACCCCTGCATGTTTGATGATTTGCCTTTGACTTGTGGAATCAACACTAAAATCACAAAAAAACAAAAATCAAACCACATTTAAATTAGGTAGCGAGATACAAGTGAAGCTAGACAAGATACAAGTAAAGCGGCCATAGTTCATTTAGTGTGGTGCAGTAAGGATTAACTGTGACTATAGATGTGCACAGGTATTAGAGAAATGACCTTAAAGGTGCGAGGGAGGTCAGGTTGAGTGTATCGGAGGTAGATTAAACCCAAAACTACCACACCAATAAACAACCACCGCAGGAAGCTCATGAAGTTCAACAGGCTGTAGATGTCTCCCACAAACAGCTGGAGCATGGTCATTGGGTACTGGACACACACACACACACGCACACACACACACAAACACACACACACACACAGGGAAAGAGGGTTAAGTAAGGACCTTGTTTCATATTTGTTGTTTTATACACAATGCTGTATACATTCACTGCCTCATAATGTTAACAATTAAATAATTTGATCTGTGATACAAATATATTTTGTTGGATGATGAATGTAATGAAGTAAGCAGTATTGGTGTTATTATTATTAATTTCTATTCAATTCTGACATATATGCAAACCACAGTGTTAAAGAAAACACATATAACTCTGTCGTCAGTGAAGATATCTGTCAGCTTCATGCGCTAGGAATGCCTCACAGTTGGTTTGGTTTGGGATGCACAACCAGCAATCTGAAGAATCCCTTTTTTATGAGCTTTTGGTCCAAAATTGTGTTCTCAGTGTGCTGGCATGTGCAGCATTTTGTCACTGACAATTTTTGTCAAATATCTGTTCATGTTAACCTGTGTTATAGAGGGGCTGTGGTACCATCATAAAACTAACATTATATTTGCAAGGGCCTTCACGTGGGCTTGACTAAATCAAAGCCAACAATAAAAGAAGCCTCGGTTGCTGTCAAAAGACAGGCTAATGTCCTGCATGACAGCTCCCACGCCATGACAATGTGAATGCTCATGTGAAATGGTATCATAAAGTTTTTTGATCACTGAAGGTTAAAAAAACATGCTATTCGTATGTATTAAATGATATTGAACTAAATTATTTAAAAAAAAAATTAACATTGGTTAATGCCTGTAAGCATAAACAAAAACATGGACTGTGTCATTGCTATTTGATTTTAATTTATATATGTTGTAAAATGGCAGCACGGTGGTGCACTGGTCAGCACTGTCGCCTCACAGCAAGAAGGTTCCGGGTTCGAGTCCCGGCTCGGGCACAGGATCTTTCTGTGTGGAGTCTCCATGTTCTCCCTGTTCCTGTGTGGGTTCTCTCTGGTACTCCAGCTTCCTCCCACAGTCCAAAACATGCAATTGGGGACTAGGCTGATTGATACTCTAAATTTACTGTGAGTGTGAATGGTTGTTCGTCTCTGTATGTTGGCCCTGCAATGGACTGGTGACCTGTCCAGGGTGAACCCTGCCTCTCGCCTGAAAGCTGCTGGGATAGGCTGCAGCCCCCCCACGACCCTAAACGGGATGAGCGGAAGAAAATGGATGGATGGATGTATTTTGTAAAATTCTCATTTCATTCTCAGAGTTTTGACTTTTAGATGTTTGGGGGTTTTTTTTATTACCGTTGTGAATTTATTTTGTCTACCCTTTTTGAATGCTAATGTGAAATGAGTTTTTTGAGTCCTGTTACTGTTAAAAAAAAACATATTATTTGAATGTATTAAATGAATTGGAACTAAATTATTTCAAATAATTGACAGTCAGTCAGTACCTGTGCTCAAAAGCCCAAGCAAAAACATGAGCTGTGCTGTTTTAATTTGATTTTAAAATATTTATCTTGCATAATTCTCATTTCATTCTCATAGGTTTCGTTTTTAGATGGTTAGTTTTTGTTGAAATTTCTTTAGACTAACCTTTTTTGACTTTAAAATAAGTCAAGAAAGCACATAAACAGAGATAACGAGTATAAAATGTCCATTGTATTCTGAATAGCTGAAAATATTTCAGTGGGCTTCTACCTTTGACATAGTGAAATCTGACATGTTTCTTTCGCTAACATGAACATTTCAGTCCTTGGTTTCATATTGTGCGTATAGCTCATCGTTAACCCTGGAATTCAGAGCATGACAACTTGCTCCCTTGTCTTCATTGTTAATATTTGCTGTTATATAATGAACAATTGTTCCTTGTCCTTGTCCTATTGCAGTAAACTAACCAGAAGGAGGACAGCAGCCATTGGTGTATGTCTGCGGATGTGGATCATGGAGAAAACCTCAGGGAGCTGTCCTTCACGTGATGCCACTAGAAACATTCTGGCAAGTACACAAATGCATTCAGACATAAGAATGGTAAACTGAACAAACTGTTAATTTCAAATAAGGGACACACTGTGATGATTGTACATGCCATAGTTACTTAATGCAAAAGAATAAAGG
The DNA here is from genome assembly GCF_037954235.1 of Aulostomus chinensis. Taxonomy (NCBI): domain Eukaryota; kingdom Metazoa; phylum Chordata; class Actinopteri; order Syngnathiformes; family Aulostomidae; genus Aulostomus; species Aulostomus chinensis. The sequence continues at coordinate 1,640,359 of NC_141332.1, read as the reverse complement.
TAATTACTTAAGTCAGCAAGACGAGTTTTTCTGACTCTATTTTAATATTACAGCACCCCGAAAAAACATGAACTAACTTGTAAATTTCCCCAAGTTTCCTGTGTCCTGAAATTAGCCTGAACTTTGAAAAACATGGTAAAACTTTCTGAAACTTTCCAGATTGTAGTAAAATGCTAAGGTTTTTGGCTTTGATACAGATTTATGGCTAGGGGTAAATTGTACATATAAATGAATATAAATGTACAGTCTTGTTTTTTTGCTCTAGCAGAGTGACCACAGTGTAAGTGGGATAATGCCCTTCACAATTCCATATTATGTATACCATGTTGGGTATTTTCCCTTACACAATAAATGATACATTTCTGAAGACTACTCTTATTTTAGTAACCAAAATTGCAGACTAGTCCACCTCAATTCAAATTTGAATTAAAAGGAAACTTCCCTGTTTGGACCAATGATTTTTTCCTATCAGTCTGAATTCATAGGGAACCTACAGTGGCTCATATAGGACATTTTTGAGGGATTTACATTTCAAATTGAACACAGTGACGGATATTGACACAGAAATGTTCTGGTGTGCACAACATGGTTGGGCCAGTACTGTGGTCAAATAAAAGTAAAAATCCTTTTATTCCCTTAGTTTAAAGATTCTTTTGTTTTTAGACTATAGTGTCCTCATACTAATGTATTGCTTTGCTCGTATCATAAATACCTAAATTCTTACAAAGATGCAACAAGGCTGTACTGCAATCTAACACTTTCCCAAAAGTAACCATAAAACAAGTGTTAGCGTTGTATCCAGGCTGAGTGAACAAAACTGTACCTTGACAGGGCGAAGAGGCAGCCATTCATTGGGCCATAGCAGGACAATGCCACAAACACTGGCACCACTCTGGAGAGATTCCCCAACATGAGCTTCTCTGCAAATGTCTGATAACAACACAGTCAACTTTTCGTAGTTGCTGAACCGAATTACAAATATCAAAAAATACAGAATATTTACATGTTTTCTTTTATGATATTTAAACTAAATCCCTGTCTCTTTATGTAAACAGGCATTAGCTGATATTTTAGCAATTTGGGGCGGTTGATAAAGTAAAGATAATCTTGGTGTCTCAACATAGTCAGCAAATATACTTATTCCATGTTTATTGCTTATTTTGCTTGTGAATCTCTGTTGGGGGCACGATGTTTTTGGGTTGTCAATTTGTCTGTTCCATTCACATTGATGTGATATTCAAGGAAAAAATTATCACATTTTGTACAAAGGTTCACTAGGACTTGAATTTATTTGTTTATTTTGCTTGTGATTTATTTGGATTTATTTTGTCCTTTGTTATGTCTCATTGTGAAAATGATATCTTTTCTTTGCCTCGGTCAGTATTGAACTTATCTTACATGAATGCCATCCTTTGATTCATGTAAGTCAAATATCTACATTTCAGTAAAGATAGACTAATACTGTCAAATGGGAACATGCCACAAGGCTTTATTTGTCACCACCCTGGCTGTCCCAGTAAATAATTTTGATCCAAAGAGTTGCAGGTACAGTATGTTGTGTCGTATTGTGCCATGGATATATTTTTTGAATATTCTAGTCAAACTTTGCCACAAAAAGTATCTGCATTGTTGTTTTTTAAAGAATGCTACTTTACAATAATAACGTTCTGGGAACATAAACAAAACTTGCACCTGAAAATGGTTTAAAAGTGATCAGGCATTTCATGGCCAAATAGCCACATGGTTAAGGCACACACAGTGTCTCGAACAGCGAGTCCCTCCATTCCTGACTGGCTGCCATTATGTTATGAAATCCCCTCAAGTAACATTTAAAAAAAAAAAAAAAACATAGGACAGAATGATGTAACAATGTCACTTAACATTTTAAAGAATGTTATTACACTGACAACACTGATCAAACATTATAAGAATATACTTTAAATCTTCAAAGTTGAAATGTGGAACCCTTTTGAAGAACAAATATGACATGCAGCAAATGTGTAGAATTGTCATTCAGACCAGAAACACGCAACCTTGTTATCTAAGGTTGCTAATTGGGCCTCAAGGCTGACCGCCCTTATGACAAGTTCTAGATACAACTTAAACCTTTAATCAAGTTTGAGATGTAAACTTTGACCTTCACTGTCTGTGAGAAAGGAAATATAATTATTTTTATCCTATCACAGCCTCGGTTAACTGCTCTTAACACCTTTCTTGAGGCACATTGTGCACAGACCAATAAAACTAAATGCATTAGAAAAGATTGTAAATCTCTTAGTGGATGAATTTTCCCCTGCCCGGCCTACAGAAGCACTAACGGCCACCCTCAGTCTAATAAGCATTGCTGGTTGTTATTAAAGTTTCTGATTTGATTAGCATTAACATAGCTGGGATAAAACAATCACATCACAAGCTGATGGAAGTTGAGCGACATGTTAAGTGCAGAAAGACAACTGAGCTGCTCTCTTCAAAAGCATATCAGCAAGTGGACCAAATGCATCCCCATTATTCAGTTAGGAGAACCTAAATTGTGTGTCTGCCATCCCACCTTTCCCCTTTAAAAGCACCCTACCATCACGCTGTCCCTGCAATCAAGTAATAATATTTAAACAACAGATAGTGATTATCATGTACTATTTTCAGAAAATGATGATTACAGTTTTTCACAGTTGTTAAGGAAAATTACTTGAAACTCTCCCCTCATTTCTTTTAGTAGCAGTACAACAGTATGAAAATACTAATAGCCAAGAATTCTCAAGGATTTCAGGTCATGGGAACATAACGCAACATAAATGGTTGAGTGATCCACACTGGAGTGAATCAAACTAAATGATTCAAACTCTTGAATGAAGCAACACAACAAGTTGCTTTGCATTCAAATTGTAGCTTTAGGGTTGTAACCTCTGCCATCTCTGTTGTGGCTGCAATGCAAGTTGGGAGACCAAATGGGAAACAGCCTATTTTTCGAACCAATCTCTTATCACTGCTATAACCCATCCTATTGGACGATGCAGTCATTGTCACTGTGTTCATGAACATATATGAACATCTGTTCAGGTATGAGGAGTGAATGTTCTTTTATAGTAATCCTACTTACCACAGCAACTGCCTCTGAGGCAAGAAGCTCCTCTGCTGACATCACGGTGTAGTATGCCACATTGATAAGCACATAGCACAATGTCACAATTGCCATGGAGATACAGATAGCCAGTGGTAACGTCCTGAGGAATAATAGCACAAGTGGATGCATGTAAATACATTCTTTCTCTGTTTTAACTTCTGTCTTTCTTTTATCTGTAGATATTCAGAGAAATAAAAACATGGGAGGCTTCTTTTATGCTGGTTTATGCTAAAAAAAGCACTAAATAATATTTATTCACATATTTCAGGCCGAAGTTGCAATGTTTCATTTTGAAGAGCTTCTTGTAAAGCACCAATACGTGTTAAGAAAGAAAAACACAAGCAAATACAAGTAAAACATAATCTATATCAGTGGTAATTTAAAAAGTAGTGACCTCTAGTGGTGTCCCCAGGCATGTGCTGGGGGGGTTGGGGTCGGGGCACCACCTGCCATCAGACGGCAGGGGGTCCTCCGATGGAATTTGTTGCTTTCCATTCCAATGACCCTGGCTGCATCCCAGTTCATTCTGTGATTTTCCCTCTTACAGCGGTCTGAAATGGCTGATTTCAGATTCTCCTGTGTTGCTTTCATTCTTAATGCTTAGGGAGCATTCCAGATGTTTCCTTTTCACATTCTTTCTTGTGTACTTTCATTCATTCATCATGTGCTGTGGGCCAGTATATCACGTCGGGGGGAATCTGATCCTTAGGATGTACAAGGATTTGGCGTAGCTTGATACATGGTTTCACTGGCACGCTGATGAGGTGTTTCTCCATCACTCGCTGGATACACTCAGTGACCTCTCTGACATATCACGGGAGTGTGACCATGCCCAGGTTCTCAGGCCTAGAACCTTTCTTCTTTTTCTCCTGCTTGTTGATTCTCTGGACCTCAAGCTACTCCAAATCCTAGTACATCCTAAGGATCAGACACCCCACCCCCCCCCCCCGGAGAAAAACTGTGCCGTGATAGACGAGATCCCTTGCCGAACATACAACAAAACACACATAGGAGAGACAGGCCGACAGTTTAGCATACAAATGAAAGACCTCAAGAAGAATGTGAAAAGCAAACATCTGTAACGCTAACCTGTGCATCAAGAATGAAAGCAACATAAGAGAATCTGAAATTAGCGATTTCAGTCCACTGTAAGAGAGAAACCCACCTAATTAATTGTTACTTTTCCATTCCAATGACCATGACTGCATCCCAAATTCCAGGAGTGGCTCTAAGAGGCGGTTAAAATATGAAAGCGGGCCCCAAAGACTGACACAGTCCTGCAGGGCCACCCCCTGCCATCTGGCAGATCACCAGACAGCAGGGGGTGCCCTACCCTCCCCCAGGCATGTGCTTGGGGGAGGGCAGGGCCACCTCAAGTGGGAAGGAAGGATCCATATAACACCACAGATGACATCACACCAACACCATGTGACACCTCTGATGAAGACTACAGAAGCAAGTGGTCAAAACCATTCAGGTACAAACTTTTATCTAACTGGCCTTTATAGATTAACTGTTTGAAGTAAATTTCAGTAGGCTAAACGAACCTTTCACTACAAACTTCTGATTAGGCTACAGCCTCAAAGAGTTGCATTATTTATTATGTTATATTACTGTTTTTATATATTTTTAATATATACTATTATATATGCATCCATCCATCCATCCATCCATTGTCTTCCGCTTATGCCTGTTAAGGGTCGGGGGAGCTGGAGCCTATCCCAGCGTTTACGGGCAAGAGGCGGGGTTCAACCTGGACAGGTCGATTATATATGTATATATATATATATGTATATACTGTATATTACATTATTATGCTGTTTGGAAAAATACATTTGGCAGAACATCAGCTGGATACATCAGTTGGCATTAACTGGTTAAAAACCACTTGCGTTAAAATTTTAAAAAGTTACAATTTGGACTCATAATGTAAGGTATGTGCAGATACTAGAAATAGAGGCACAGTATTTTCTCTGATGATGATGTGTTTAATATTCCTAAAAAGACAGGCTTTCTCTAAAAATACAGGGTTTGGATATTGACGGTTTGTGCCGGACAGTGATTACTTGCCTTGAAACAATGAACGATGCATAAAATAACAGATGAAATAAAGTCAAACAACTTTTTGTATGCATATATTGGACTGTAGTTCTTAGAAAATGTTTCTCAAATAAAAATTTCAACTCACCTCTCTGGGTTATCCACCTCCTCTGTAACAAAGTTAAGGTAAAACCTGGGAAACAAAATATTTTTTTAAGAGGTCCCACCAATGTATCCCTAATTTACACTGCATATGGACCAGATGATGAGATGTTGTGTGTATGTGGACCATACCTACCACCCAGCGTATGCATACATCCCAGAGTAGAAGGCAAGTGGCATCCCAGACAGCTTGATATTACTCAGCTCAAAGGCGTTCTCAAGGTTTTTGGTCTCCCCTGCAAATACATACGTTTCATTTCAAATGAACAATGAAGATTAACTATGTCTTGCTTCAAAACTAATATAATTTTCAAATAAATAAAAAATGTTTAAATTTCAAGAATTATGCATCCACCTTGTGTATGAGTCTTAATGCTCTTTTGTGGAATACATACAAATATTTTGTCTAAATGTTTTCTAAGTGTTACTACACTACTACTACTACTAATAATAATAATAATAATAATAATAATAATAATAATGGTGAAGTATTAGTGCGGCACAGTGGTGCAAAGGTTAGCACTGTCACCTGTCGAGCACGGTGGAGTCTCTATGTTCTCCCTGTTCCTGTGTGGGTTCTCTTCGTGTTCTCCAGCTTCCTCCACAGTCCAAAGACATCAAGAGGGGACGAGGCTGATTGGATTCTCTAAACTGACTGTAGGTGTGACTGTGAGTGTGAATGGTTGTCTGTCTATATGTGTTGGCCCAGCAATGGCTAAAATGGATGGATAAAATGTCTCCCAGTTTCATAACATGATGTAGACACTCTCTTTAAGCACAGATTTAAGACATTCTTTATAAAGCTTACAGTTAGGGCTAGCTTAGGCGAGAAGGGTTAGATTAACTGCTATAGTCCTATACTACCAGATAATCTTTAATGATGCATTGAGCACCTCTGTCCTTCTTTCTGTCCTCCTGTACTCATTCATTTATACATGCATGCTACTAACTTGACTTCTTCCCCAGTCTTTGTGCTTTCTCACGTCCAATATCCCTGACTGATGCTGCTGGAGGAGGAGCCTTAGGCTGCCACCTTTTTTGTATCATTTTAACGGTATTAGCTTTAGTGCTAGTAGCATCAATTTAGTACTCTCAGTACTTTGCTGTAGTTAACATAAGGATTGCATTTGTGTTGTTTTGACTAGCACTTGAATACTAATATTATGTTGAAATTGATTGCTTAAGAGGTAGATGTCATTATAGGTAGACACCTTCTACTATTTCACTATCCATCCATTGTCTTCTGCTTATTCCTGTTCAGGGTCACGGGGGGGCTGGACCCTATCCCAGTATCTATGGGCGAGAGGCGGGGTTCACCCTGGACAGGTCACCAGTCTATCGCAGGGCCAACATACAGAGACGAACAACCATTCACACTCACATTCATACCTACGGTCAATTTAGAGTATCAATCAGCCTCGTCCCCAATTGATGTCTTTGGACAGTGGAGGAAGCTGGAGTACCAGAGAGAACCCACGCAGGCACAGGGAGAACATGCAAACTCCACACAGAAAGATCCCGTGCCCAAGCCAGGACTCGAACCCAGAACCTTCTTGCTGTGAGGCGACAGTGCTAACCACTGCACCACCGTGCAGCCCTATTTTACTGTCATTTCATCCATTCTCTCACTTCTTCATCTCTTACTTTCTATCTCTCTCTCCCTCTGTCTTTGTCTCTGCCCCATTTTCCTGCTGTCTTTCAATGAAAATACAGAAACATGAAATGCATTATAGAACATTTGGGGAATTTACCCTGCTTCTCGCCCGTAGGCTGCTGGGATAGGCTCCAGCACTCCTACAACCCTTAACAGGATAAACAGTAGAAAATGGATGGATGGATGGATGGATGGACATTGTAGCATCCACATCAGTGGTTAAAGTCTGCTTAAACTGCCTCTGTTTTCAGCTGTATAAGTCCAAAATAATTGAAACTGTGAACTGGAAAGATTGTTTTGGTCTGGAGCTCTTTATTGAGAAGAAAATTAAGGCTGTGTGATATCTGCTTCAGCCATAAACAGCATCGGACCTGGACCCTACAACACTTCTGATCTTTCATTCAGCCCCACTCTCTAAACCTTAGGATTAATATTTGCCATACACCACACACCACCAGGAGAGGCTGGTTCTTTGACTTGTTAATGTAGTGTCTAAGAAGACTATCATATTAACACGATTATAAAAAGCACTTGATATGATTTATCTTTAATTAAATTTCATGGCACTACAGAGGTCTGGCTAGCTTCCTTCCATTTGCAGTCAACTCAAGTTATTTAAAAACTTAAACACATTTAAAAATAAGTAGGCGCGGAAGTGAGTCCTTGTGTGGTGATCCAGTATAAGGGTTGTGCCCTTGGAAAATGGAGAACATTAGACTGACCGTGACACATCAAATACCATCCATTGTCCCCATTTAACTTTGATAATACAATTTGTGTCTGCATTAAGGGGATAGTTCACCCAAAAAAGAACCAACATGGCATCATTCCTGGGAGCTACAGGCTGCAGTGAAAGGAGAGACTAAAAACAAAGTGTTAGTATGGAGGGTTCAAGAAACATACTCTTGTCAAGCTGTATGGAGGCACTTTATGTTTAAGTTTTGTTTTGTTTTTTACATTTGAAAACTGGTCACCATTCACTTCAAATATTTGTGAAATACTGAACTGCCTTTTCCTGTGAAACTGCAGCAGTGCTTTGTGGAGTAAAAGACGTATCTTCCTGCCCCTTTAGTAGCAGTTCTCTTCTAAAACTAAACCATGCTTTTCCTTACAGATGCACTCTCGCACTGAAATACGCTGAAAATTGCTCCAGCAACACTGGCAGCCCCCAGCCCATGTTATAATGCAATCCAATAGGCAAATGCCTATTGTCAGTTTAAGTCCACTAAAATTTCATTTTCCACATTTAGAGGCTCATGTAGCTATTAGAATAGACAAACACCATAATAGAAAGGAGAAATGCACATCTGCATGGATGCCCCTTACAAAGGGCCGTTCAGTCTTTCTACTGGAGGAGCAAGAGTCTGGTCCACATTGCCAGCAGTAAGTCAGACTTGATCCCGGTGAGGGTTGGACTCCACCAAGGCTGCCCTTTGTCATCGGTTTTGTTCATAACCTTTATGGACAGAATTTCCAGGTGCAGCCGGGTGGTGGAGGGGGTCAAGTTTGGTGGTGGAAGGGTGTCGCCGCTGCTCTTTGTGGATGACGTGGTCCTCTTAGCTTCATCAGGCCACGACCTCCAGCTCTTGCTGGGACAGTTCACAGCCGAATGTGAAGCGGCTGGGATGAAAATCAGCACCTCCAAATCTGAGGTCATGGTCCTCAGCCAGAAATGGGTGCCCACTTTAGGTCAGGGGGGGAGGTCCTGCCTCAGGTGGAGGAGTTTAAGTATCTCAGGGTCTTGTTCACGAGTGAGGGTAGGATGGAGCAGGAGATTGACAGGCGGATTGGGGCAGCATCTGCAATGATGCGGGTGCTAAACCAGTCTGTTGTGGGGAAGAGGGAGCTTAGGCAAAAGGCGAGGCTCTCAATTTACTGGTCAATCTACGTTCCAACCCTCACCTACGGTCATGAGTTCTGGGTAATGACCGAAAGAACGAGATCGTGAATACAAGCGGCCAAAATGCAGGGTGGCTGGGCTCTCCCTTAGAGACAGGGTGAGAAGCTCAGTCATTCGGGAGGGACTCAGAGAGCAGAGAGCTGCTAAACACATACATTTGTCCTTTCCATTAAGTTGTTGGACACAACTACATAAGCAATTTGAACCTGTCAGTGTCAAAAATGCCCTTTTGGTGGGCATAATTTCAAAGTAACCAGTTGCCCACTGGATAACAGGCAGGCTCTGAGGCAAGCAGTCCTCCCATTGTTCCAAAATGAGGAGATTTCTAAAATTCTCACCCTTTAAAGGACATGTCGCAACCGAGCGGAACAAAAACTTCCTTCCCACTTTTATATCCATCCATCCATTATTTTCATTTGGGCAACCATCTGTTGAACAGCCACTTTTACGTATATAATGTAATTGTGAGAACAAATCATGCTTTGTGTACATCAGTTGTTCTCAAACCCCTTTGTACCCCTTTAAAATATTTTTTAGTCAAGTGCCCCCTGACACGTGCAAAACATTTTTGGTAGAAAATAAAGAGGTGCAGTGTCGTGCCATCAGTGTCTGATTTATTAAAGTTAAACAACTCATATACATGATTTGCTAACGTTGGCTAATTTCTCCCCGCAAAAAACCCCCAAAAACACAGTGCCTTTGGTGCCTACTTTCGGTGCTTCATCGGTTCTGGTTTCGCCTTTTTTTTCACTTGTTTCTCCGTATTTTCAGCAGCATCGCTGTTGTACTTGAGCCACATCTCCATTGTCATCATGGCAACGGCAGGTTCTTAACGTGATGCTGGACCAATGGGTCAAACTAACTAGGTTTGCGGAGAGTCCGTTTTTTTAAGGATATTAAAATTGAATTCTGAATATAAAATTCAGTGTATGAGCATACATTTGTATTTTATTGAACTTTTATAATATAATTATTTCTCAAGACTTAATTATTATTAGGTTTACTGCTTTTTTTAAATATATATATTTTTGTAAACCTACACATACCCCCTGGAGTTCCTCCACGTACCCCCAGGGGTAAGTGTACCCCCATTTGAAAACCAGTGGTGTACACAATGGTATGTGTAGAAATAGTCACGTTTGCACTGTGTTCAAACATGTGCTGTGTTCCAGTGTCCACTGGTCGCCTGCTGGCTGGACATTGTGAAACACCCTGGACATTGCTGTGAGCACCTGTGAATCATGGCCTGTAAGGTTACAGTGCATGTTGGTGTGTGAAATAATGGAGACAATGTTCAGTGTTGCAGCTGAACACACTGTGTGAAGTCTGCAAATATTCCTCAACATCAATTAAATGGCTGCAATGAGGAGACAATTAATGTCCTGTGGAGGCCCCCCCACCCCTGAGTCTCTGGTATTGTGCTCATGGAAATGATGTTGATGGCAGCAGTGGTAGTGGTCATCTCCTACCTTTGAAGAGCTGGTACATTCCGGGTACTATGATACTGGCAATGGCTAACAGCTTGCTTAAGGTGAGGAAGACTTGAATCCTGGTTGTCCATGTCACACTCACACTGTTCAGATACATGACAGAAGCTGTAGGCACACAGAGAGACAGACAGATAGACAGACAGACAGACAGACAGACAGACAGACAGAGAATTGCATCACATTCTAAGTATGTGTCAATGTCAAAATGTCAACAGTGGCTGTCAGCAGCTCTCTTAGGTGTGTTAAATAACCATAGTTATCTTATTGCATTCACTTAAGCACAAAACATAAATACATATTCCTGTTTGTAAACCACCATTAATACAACTGTAACTCATTTACTGTACAGCTTCTCTTAGTAAACAAATATATTGCATTGCTTTTATACTTTGTATTGTGAATAATTCTATTATACTACATCTTTATTCTTTGAGTACTTTCTTTGATTACTGTATTTCTCTTCATTTCCTATTCAAATCATATTCAACCAGAAAAAAAACAGTTTTCATATTCTGTCATTAAATGTGAATTTGTCATTAGAAAAGTATTGTTGACTCCAAATAGCCATGCTTTTGTTTTTTCCTTCACAGTCCAGCTCAACTTATTTCCCAGCAGCCACTGTAGCACATCTGCAGAACTGCTGTAGTTCTTGTTGGAATCTGTATCATGGACAGACTTAGGATCATTGGGGTCAGTCACGTCCACAGCTCTGCTCCTTCCCCTGTTCTGCCAGTAATTCAACTCATTTTATCATGTGCACTTTGTGTGAACTTCCTGTCTTGTACAGACTGGTTACAATGAGATACCAGATTCCAGATGAATTATCAGACTTATACAGTGGTTTGCAGTGGTCCAGGTACATACTTATGCCCATGGCGGTGGTCAACTTGACAGCAATAGGGGGAATATCACAGGGCATGAACAGAGGCTCCAGGATATACTGACCAAAAGCCAAAGCGATAACTGCCAATGCTGCAGGCCTGGAGGGTGCACGCGCACACACACACACACACACACACACACACACACACACACACACACACACACAAGGACAGTAGACATACAATCATCATTACGATATTTCTGCAACATCAGTAAATTATATGCTACATTAAATACTTGTCAAAGCAACAATGAATTATTATGGAAGAGATTCACAGCATACCTTCAAGTATCATAACGAAAAGAATGATAATGATGAAATAAAAATTAATTCATGTGTTCTTAAAGAGGCAGGAATGAGGAATAAAAGAGGGTAAACCAGCATGTGAGAAAATTTAGAGGAAGAGGAAACATCAAGACACAGCCTCCCAGCTCTTCTTAGTCACTGGCGAGGGACTTCTGCATTTTGCATTGGTGTGCATGTGGTACTGGTTGTGGGCAACCAGGGTCTTTCTGTGTGGATTTTGCATGTTTTCCCTGTGCTTTATTTAGTTGGACAGCTGACAGGTGAAGGCCGACCCCCCCCCCCCCCTACACACACACACACACACACACACACTCAAACTTTGACAGGATGAGCAGTATAGATGGATGGGTGGATGAATGGATGGGTGTTGTTGGTGTGTATCTCATGTATCTTGGAGAATAGTCTACCTCTTCCATTCTGTGCTCTGGACACAGAGTTGGCTCTCTAAAGCCTGGGCTTCAATAAGGATCAAATGAGGCTAGCCAGTCCCACAGGCTCATCTTATGGCTCATCAGTATTTCTTGTTCATTTCCCACAACAGCCACTAAGCTGCAGCAGCCAGGGAAATCTCTCTTTGTCTTTCTCATTCTTGTTTTCATTCTAGGCCTCTGTCTCTATTCATTTCCCATGCTTTCTACAGGGTCCTACTAGCCTGAGGCCAGTTAAAAATTTGGCAGCTACGGATAGTCACCAGACTGTTTATACAGCTTTGCTTTGGCTGGGCACACACAGCTGCTTTAGCATTTTCTCACCTCACTGCTCTAAACTGTGCTTACTACACAGGCTCCCAAGGTCACAGCCAGCTATGACCTTTATTTCTCTGTTAATGGTGATGTTCGCCATCCAACAATTCCAACACATCAAGCAGGACCTTTGACACATATTTAAACAAATGATCTCAGGCTTTTGCTCGCCAGCTTGATGTAGAAGATATATCTCCAAACACAACACACTCCTGTTGAGTTTCAGACACTCCTCCTGTGAAGACAGCATCTGAGGTCACCTGATAGACAACACTTACATCTAAATGTATGTGTGGTGAACTAATGGTGGCCTAAATAACTGTTAAAAAATATTATCACTTCATCAATGTTAACTGAATAATCCATTTTCAGCAGCCAGGTAAAAGCTCATTGAAATAGTGGAATATAATTCAAACACGCACGTATCCAGGGGCACATTTAATAAATAGGGTAATCCTATAAGACAACTTCAAGTGCCATCTTTACACCTGTTTTCAAAAGTTAGAATTCAATGATGTTTAGGGTTAGAAAAGAGACTAAGTTTTGAGGTGAGTAGAGCAAACCACACAGCTCAAGTCCTGTTTTGCAGCCTCATGTGTCACATTTGCTACAGTGAGTTAGGGCCATATTTGAGTTGCGCATTTTTAACTAAAGACCAGACTGCAGTGTGGGACAGTGGTTCCTTCCCTATCATAGAACATAATTTTTCTTTGTCAAATTATTATTTGGACGGCACGGTGGTGCAGCGTTTACCACTGTCACCTCACAGCAAGAAGGTTCCAGGTTCAAGCCCCGGCTTGGGGTCTTTCTCCATGTTCTCCCTGTGCCTGCGTGGGTTCTCTCTGGTACTCCAGCTTCCTCACACAGTCCAAAGACATGAAAGAGGGGCTAATTGGATACTTTAAAGTGAGTGTCAATGGTTGTTTGTCTATATGTACTGGACCTGCAACAGACTGGTGACCCATTCAGGGTGAACCTTGTCTCTTGCCCGAAGGCAGATGGGTTGGTCTCCAGCCCCCCCTCCACCCATGATGGATGGAGTTATTTATTTTGCTTTGAAAGAAAACACGCCTTTGGAACAGCTGTCACACTGTAAATCCAGATAAATTGAGTTTACTGAGAAAATTTGAGAATGTACACCAGATAAACACGAAAAATCTTGAAAAAAACAATATCCCAATTTCACTGACACCATTCGGCAAAAAAACACAATGCAGAAACGGCAAACATTTTTTCAAATGAAGAGCAACATTAAAAACGAAGCAGCTGATATCTGATGCAGTACATAACTACTCTGAACCCATGTCCCACAGCTAGCTGATTTTTCAGAACCTGTATTGTGGATATTATCTCACTTTTGCCCAGGTTGGGCATCCTTGCTCAACAAAGAAGAGTGGTTTTCATGTAATTGGAATAGCCCAAGAGCAAGATATAAAAAAAAGTCGTAAGAGGACACTGGGGGCCTTAGAAAGGGTGGGGAGGTTATCCATCACCACACTGCCATCCAAGATGATTCCCACTCCTCAGTTGAGGATTTTCATCCTCAGTTTGGAAGAATCCCACTGGAGTTTGACTGGTTGCACCCTAACAGACAGAAACAGACAAGGAGAGAACACAATTGAATAAATTCCCTCCATATTTTTTTAAAATTCAAAGCCTAATAAAAAATAAACTACACTGAAAGCAATTATTGAAAGGACAAAAACAAGGATTTTATATCAAATACCATATTTGGATTACATTGAAAGTGCTGATTGAAACTAGTCTTGTTCCTTTAGGTGATCAGATTGTTCATCACCCACTGAGTGACCAGATCACAATTGGTCTTTTTTCTTTTTTTTCCAAAGACAATTGGATCACCTAGTCACATCTAAAATGAATTTTGGGAATTTAATAGGTGTCACCTATTTTCTACTGTGTAAATGGAAACAAAGCCTTTGCTAATTAGTCCCTACTGTCCCACCAGAGCACTCCACTCCCAGAATGCAGGTCTTTTAGTGATTCCCAGTATCAATAAAAACAGACTGGGAGGTAGAGCCTTTAGTTACCGGGCTCCTCTACTGTGGAACCAGCATCTCTCCATGGGTCAGAGAGGCAGACACTCTGACTACGTTTAAGTCCAGGCTTAAGACCTTCCTCTATGACAGAGCCTTCAGTTAGGACTGGTTCAGGTAGCTCTGAACCATTGATAGCTATGCTGCTATAGGCTTAGACTGCTGGGGGACACATCAGGTTACATGGAGCCCTTCCCTCCTCTCCTCTCCTCTCCTCTCCTCTCCACACATTTTTGGAACTGTCACTACCACTACTTGTTGCACTTTGTAGTTTGGCCTTGGTGTCTCTCAGTCTCTCTGTGTTTCCACAGATCCACCAGAGCTCAATCTCTCTGCACCAACTGCCGCCTGCATCACCCCCCTACCCCCGCCCCTTGCCTTGCTGTTACACCGGCCTGCGCTCCCCTTCCATGAACCAGTCTGCCATCCAGTCCCCCATCAAGCTGGCTTGCTCTCCCTGCCTCCCCTTCCAGAAGCTTCCTTCTTCAGCTGTTATTAACATTTCCATGTTTCCCACATTTTGTATTGTAAACTGTTTTCTTGTCTGTACCAACATCTACTGCACGTCTGTCCGTCCTGGGTGAGGGATCCCTCCTCTGTTGCTCACCCTGAGGTTTCTCAGATTTTTCCCTGTTAAAAGGGTTTTCTATGGAGTTTTTCCTCAGTCGATGTGAGGGTCTAAGGGCAGAGGATGTTGTTATGATGCCATGTGAAGCCCTTTGAGACAAACAGTTTGTGAAAATGGGCTATACAAATAAAACTGCCTTGCCTTGCCTAAATATCTTAGAGCAGGCACTGTACACTTGTCTACCTATCTGCGCTGCCGTGCTTGTAACGAGGACTGATGAGGTACATCAGTTGTGCTTGTTTGACGCAGTTTCGGAGCTTCAGAGGGATGGTGAGTCTGTAGCATTAATGTCACAATTCCAACCTGACTCTAAATGGCAGATTATATATATATATATATATATATATATATATATATATTTACATAACATATTTCATCCACATGGCCATCAGAAATGGTCCTGGTAACTTCAACCAATTAACTTGTACTGCTTCCATTGTGGCCTTCTTTAATCAATATCTTGGCTTTTTTAAATAGATTGTATTATTTTTTTATTTTTGCGTCATTGTGTTTGTCTTTGCCATTAACTTATCTTCTCTGTCTGCAATGCTTACTGCCCATCAGCTAAAAAACTCCTCCCATCCCTCACCTGATTAGATGTAAATTGGCAATCTCCATTAAACGGGATGAAAGATAGGAAATAGAGCAGATCACCCAACCCCAACTGAGACTTATTTTTACCAAAAATTTGCTGGCCCCAAAAAAAAACAGTTTCTAGTCTCTGGAGCGCTGAATGATTCGGTAGCATATGGCCTTATTTAGTGGTTCAAAATATTTTTTTTAACAATGAAAGGACATGAAGCTGCATCATCTACCGCAAATTTAATTACGTACATAGAAGGTCTTCAATAAGGTTGAAGGATCACCTCCAAAGATGAAGACAAAGGCCCCTGATGTCTGTTGGCTCAGTGGTCTGAAAGATTTTGGGCATGGAATAAAAAAAACATTTACTGAAAATACTCGTGTGTTTTTATCAAACAGACTCCAGAACGACTTCAACTTCGAAAGGCATATCAGAAAAGAAAAAACTGGGCATTTTTCTTTTTTTTGTTAATATATGTCGTAGGTTAAAAAAAAAAACCTGAACATGAGCCGTTTACCATTCAAATACAGCCATAAAATTGGATTTTGTGTTGTATTTTCGATTCCAGATTTTTTTTTCCAGGTAAACATAAAGAATTCAATCCATGTTAATCCAAAATAGGGAAAAAAATGCAGGGATTTTTTATTTTAGATATTTTTACAAGGTGAACCTGAAGCAGACTACGAGGCAGCAGTGTTTCAGCCTTTTTTCCGCGACTATCACGTTTTAGGGATTTTAGCAAATCATGACAGCTCCTCACCAGTGAAACACCATAAACTGCGTGACCTCTTGCATTGTCTCATGGAAGGTGGAGCCTTCACAGAGGCGCCGACAGGTGATGTAGACGGCTAATTTATATGAAAGCTGGTTTAGGATGTGTTCATCCATTTATGGATAAACACGGAGTGGAAATCGTTCGTACATTATCTGTGAGTTTTAAAAAAAGAATCAAGCGTCACACAGCTTAATATATTGTATATGCCGAAAATAGTGACTATTAATGGCTTTGTGTGAGCCTGGAAGTTTTATCAGTGGATCTACTCAGTTTTCCCACTAACCTATGTCCTCCCATTTCAAAACTCATTCTGGCACCAGCATACAACTCAAATGATCATTGTTTAGATTATATCAGTGACAGATTGCTTTCTTGTATGATGTTTACGGAACAGTAAGTGTAGATCCTCTGTCCACACTGGAGCTCCAATAACAACTTTTTGTTTTCCCCTTTTAAAATCCATGTTGTTGATTAACAAAAAATTACCAGCAGGTGTCGCACTGTAAACATACCCTCAAAGTCATCTACGGTGTTTGATTTGATATGATCGGTAATATAACATTCCTTGATAAAAAAAATAAATCCATTAATTAAGTACGATTTTAAAAATAAATGGATGGATGGATGTGTTGAACGGTTTCATTCTACTCATGTGGAAGTCTGATAAATTGTCTATGACTACTCTCATTTCAACTCCTACAGAGCTTACAATTATGGATGACACTTCATGTAACATTAACAGTGTGTGAAACAGAATTTAATTTTATTATGGGCATGTCAATGCCATCAGGAAGACATGACCTAAAAACAAACAACCCTGGAAAAGTTTATATTGACTATAAGTCAATTCACTGGGCTTTTATTTTGATATTCGGTCACTTCCGGTCTGTCATCAGCATTAATATTTTGGTTAAAATCAAAAACAAAAAAAGGGGTTTTGTAACAATCAAAATTGATCATTATTTGATTTTGGTTTCCTCGTTTTTTTTTTCGTTTTCAAACCAAAAAAAAAAAATCAGGCTGTTTTGTTTGTTGTTTATTTTGAAATGGAAAACCAAATTACCAGCTTACTTTCGTTCTCTGACAGTTCTGTTTAAAGGAAAAATCAAACTGACAAAACATACGCGGACCAGACCCAAAATCTGTACGTTCAAAAGACTAGCAAGTACAAGAGAAACAAAAATGACATGAAAGGATCAACAGACAACAGGAGGAAGGGAGGGATGAGAAAAAGGTAAATGAGAGAGAATGGAGTGGAAAAGAAGAGATCAAAGGGAAGGAAAGCAGATATCAGTATTGTGAGATGAAACAAGAACAAAGCAGAATGGATGATGAAAAAAGGGAGATGGAATGAGAGGTCAGGAGATGGAAGTAGAGAGCGAAAGGAATAGAAATAAGGAGAGAAAAGGAAATGACAGAGGAGGGAAAAGAAAAGCAGATCGGGGAAAATTGAGATACTCAGATTGCAGAAAGACATGGAGAGACTGATGAAGACAATTGAACTCACCTTTATCCAGAGTAAAAGCTGCCCGGTAAAACCTTCCTTCGTGAAGAAGTAACATGAGGCTTACAGGGAGAAGGTAAAGTGAACCAAAAGAGAAGATTTTATCCCCACCACTGTGCTGAACTAGAAAGAAAAATGAAACAATACAAAGGCCCACGGTCAAACTGCAGTGCCCAAACTCAGTTGTATGAGATTTAGATGAAGCATTGATCAAACATCCCCAGATCTACATCAACTTACCAGCTTTATGAACAGAAAAAAGAAAAGAATAATCTTGCATCTGCTTCACTGTCTGACTTGCTAGATGCATCTGTGCTCTCTTGAACACACCTCGGATCACTCTCCACTTTGGCACATGTTGGCACATGGAACAATATGTGCATCAACAAAGAGCAGTGTGGAGCATCTTCTACAATAAGACAGTAAAGCAGGCTCAATGTGTCAAGTAATTCATTTATATTCATTTGTTTACTATTAAGTAGAGTTAGAAAACACAAGGCCTTAAAGTCACGAACATAACAGTTTGTACTTTGTAAGTTTAGCTTAAGGGGGCGGTATGGCTCAAAGGCAGTGTGGCCGTCTAGCAACCGAAGAGTTGCTGGTTCGATCATCACTTCCCCCGGTGACCATGTTTAAGTATCCTTGAGCAACATTGCCTGAATTGACATAATGAAAATATGGTCAGGTCACCATAACATTATCTCATGCATTATATTCAGCTTTTCACGACAGTTTGTCAGTTAAGTAACCTTACATAGGCATATTTAATTTCAATAATCTTTTCAAAATACAACATTCATTAGAGCAGGACACAGCCAAAACAACCACTCCAGTGAGCAGTCAGTTAACAGAAAGGAAAGGAAAATGTTTGGCATCCGCTCAAACATCTCTGTCCCCAACAACATCTCCTCCAGAGAGCTAGCTAGCTGACAGGTAGCAAATGGGTAAAAATGTCAGTAAAACCGGTGACCATAATAAAGCAACAAAGCTAACACTGTTCTCAAGATTAAAAAAACAACAACATTTCCACTCACCTAAAACTCCTCAAATCCACAGAGCAAGTCCACTTACAGACAAAACAGCATTGTGTGACTCTGTAGGCGGAAGTTGCAGCCAAACCGATATCCAACATGGGGTCAAGGGCAAGGAGTCATGACAAAGGCAATGCATTAAATGGTGCTGTTTTGGTTTGAATTGATATTATTTCCTTATCCTTTTGAATGTGAAAAAAGATAATGGTTAAAACTATGTTCATTCATTTTCCTCTTTCTTTTAATTTGTATTACTGATTTATCTGTAACTTTATACACAATTTGATATATATGCTCCAGTATTTAGTTAAAAGATATAGCTGACTCTTAGGGTGTATATCCACTGGCTCACTTCGGCTCAGGTCGGGTTGTGTCGGTACGGCTCGGTATGGGTGCGTTTCCACTAGTGCTGGGTACCACACCAGTGTGGGTGGACTCATCGGCCGAGAGTTCCCTGGTGTAATTTGTGTGCGACAAAATAACAACAAATGACGACACACCCAAGAAAAGTATAAAAGCCTTTACCAAGCAATCAACCAGTATTCCACCAAGGCTAAGATGATATAAAGTAGATGATGTGAGTGGGTAAGTTACCCAATCAGCGCCCTGCTATATGTTTACGTCACCTTTTAGTTCCTGCTTGGCTTGCTTGGAAGCCCTGTGGAGCAGGGACCAAAATAGTAACGACCAAGTTAGTATCGTGTTGGGGCCAGTGGAAGCGGGCTAAACCGACCCGACCCAAGCCGAAGTAAGCGAGTGGAAATGCGCTCTTTCATTTTGAATACGCCCCCTTCACAACTAATAAGTGAGGAAGGGGTTTGATCATGATCAAATCTTAGTATTTCAAGGCCATTTAACTTAGTTATTCACTAGTTATTCTAGTTTGTCTATAAATGAGTTTACTTAAAAGTGTCATGGTCTGGGTTTTGTGTTTGGTTTGTTTTTTCCTGTGCTCTGTTTTCTCTCCTCCCCCCTCTATCTGTCTAGCTTTGCAGTGTGTCTGGCAGGCAGCATGGCTGGCCTGCTTTCACCTTTCCTCGGCTGTGGATGAGATACACCTGATTCCAATCCATCTCACCAAGCTCACCATAAAAGACTGGTTCAGTACTTCAACAGATAATTCCTTCCTGTTTGTTTTTTGTGCCTCGCTGCCTCCATGTTGCCACTGCCTCCTGCCTCCTGTCTCTGTGGCCTGCCAGCTTCTTGCCACCATCACCTGGGGTCATCCTTTTTTTGTGTTTGGGGATTTTTGCTTTTTTTTGTCTACCACTAATTCTTATTTTCATTAAATCTTTTCTAAACTGCTCCTCCTGAGTGTTCAGTTTTTTGCTACAGTGGTCCACACAAAACCCAGACCCTCACAAAAAGTTTGCAGTCATGACATCAAACTTAAAACATTTACGTATATTGTAATTAAGTCTTTAGAGCTGATATGAAGTCCTGGTATACAGTGTACCTCCAGTTAGAATGCTCATTGAAACGAATGCTTGAGGAGAAAGTGCAATATCACAGTATGTTGCATAACAACTGTGACCAAGTGTCAGTATTTGACATGTATGGAGTGCAGGATTTGACCCCAGGGAACATCATGTGGGTGTAGTCTCTTGCCTTGGGGACAGAATTTTCAGGTGATAGGAAGCAGACTCAGAGGCTTCAATAAACTAAACAAAAACTTTTAAAGAAATACAGAACAACTCACGTCTGACTAAATCAAACACGGTTGAGGCGGTCAGAGAGAATCAAATTGCAGCCTGTTTAAGAAGACAATAATCCAAGATAAAGGATTGTTAACATCACAAACATGAGAAAAAACATGTGATCCAGTGTTAAAAGAAACGCTCTGACGTAATGTACTTAGTAAACTGGTGATTATGTCTGTAACTTGATTAAGAAATGGCTTAGCGGTGAATTGTGTGTAAAAGTAGTGTCGCATATGTTGTATGTGACTAATTACGCTTGACACGGAGCAGAGAGAGAGAGAGAGAAAGCTGGCCATAAAAATAAATGTCTGAGGCTCTGAAAACTCAAAGTTGTTGACCATCACCACAGGTTATGTGAAGGACTTTTAAAGGAGGGGTTAAATAAATAGAGAACGTAAAAGAGATGAGAACTTTCACACATTGTAAATGAGGAGGAAACATCTGGAGACTTCTCAGCTCTTCTTAGTCATCGAGAAGGGACTTCTGCTTTCTAGCCGTGCAGTGTAATTCCCCCATTTTCACTCCTTTGGATAAAAATTACTCTGCAGATAGAGATTTAAAGTCGGTTTTACTGCAGTTTCTACAAGTTCATCCATGAGAGTAATCTTAGCCAACTCCCGTCCAGCCATGGGAACTTGGGCATCAGCGAGAGACTTCTGGATCCACACTGATCGGTGTTGATCACCAAAATGCATTTTTCTGGGAAGCACAGTTGTGACCCGCTCTGTCTCTTTCTTATACAAATTATTAATCTCAAATTATAGTATCCCCGCTCTGCCAAGATTTAGTTTTAATTATTCAATTCATATTCATAGTCATGATTAATCAGTTTTTACTGATTTTCTATTTTGAATTATTATTGCCTCTTGTTTGCCCTTCTGCTTCCCTTTTAAAATATATTTCTACATTTCACTTTAAAGAAGTTTGGAAATTCCTTTTTATATATTTTTCAAACTAAAATCCCAGGCTTCATTAAAGCCCTCCCTTTGATACTGAAGTTCGTCATGATCAATTGATGTCACCATTAAATGGCTGTTCATCACAGTAAAGGTGTGTTCACAACAAACGCAACGCGAATTTTTCACACGATGAGTTTACATGTAAAGTCTATGTAAAGTCTATGTAAAGAGGCAATTAGATGCAAAATTGAGTGTACCCTCGCTGGGCGGCACGTATGACTTGACGCAAATTTCGCGTTTTTGCGTCTACATGCAAGTTGAGAATATTGAACGATGTGTTGAGAGAGCCTATCAGCGTTGAGATTCCCCGTGGCGTCAAGTCTACGGTCCTGGCACCTGTAGTTGTCCATCCGTGATATCCTGGCATGATCCTCACCAACAGCTCATCGAACTCGGCCCTCGTCAGCCTGAAGCACCGCTGGAAACGGCCGTCGTCCAGGTGCAGTTCCTGGAGAAAGTGGTGAAATTCACCCAGCTGTGTGCTCCTCTGGATTGTGCCATGGATCCAGATAGAGCAGGGTTTGGTTTTCCGCCATATCTGGGACTTCCACAACAGATAAAAGCCAGCAACGGTTGTTATATCAGCCATGGTTGATGATGGAAAAAAATAATTTCTCCTTGCAGGGGAAAAAAGTTTGCGCGTCTGACGCAGATAAAAACAAAAGATCCAGTGATCATATTTGCATGAATTAAGCGACATGAAAAACTGCATTGCGTTTGGTGTGAACACAACATAAGACATTCGCTTTGGAATTGTTGTTTTCTGAAATGAAATGTTCATTTGGAGCTCAGTTTTCTTTCAGTCAGGAAGAATATATGTTGCACTCAGGTGTATAGTTTTACTTCTCACCCCTTATCTGTCATGCTCACTTCTCACACATACTCAATCACATTCTAGCTGTCAAATGCTCAAGGATGTTGTCACATCTCAGCATCACCAGCTCATCACCTCTGTGCAACAGCACACAGCACATTTCCTGGCCAATCATTTGGTTACCCTCTTCTTAAATACATCTCTCTTCCTGCTCAATCTTGGCTTGCTGCTGTTATGCTCATCCCTCCTCCTCCCCATCACCATCCTGTCCTCAGCAGGATCATCTCATCCTTTTTCTGCTGCAAGTCTCATTCATAGCCATCTTCCACTGCTATCACAAGCAGTGTCTTAACTCCGGGGCTGTCTGTCTCACAGCTGCTCTGCGTTGATGTCCTATAATTTCCAGCAGCATAAAAAACTGTCTTATTCAATTTGCTCACCTGATGGAAATATGAAATTGAGAAGTTATTAAATTAAATATGCAGGCATTTGATAAATGTTCCAGCATAGAAAAACTTTGCATGTATAAATTAACATGATCAATACAAGCAAACGGTAATCTTAAGTAAAACTCCCATTCTTACTTTAGACCATGAAATAACTGATGATATCAGACTAAGTATAAATTTTCCTGAGAAAGCAAAATAGTAATCCAAGCTGTTGTATAAAATATATAAATTATGCAGAGGCATCGTCCTTGCCTGCAGGTGTGGACTGTTAAATGCTAAAATAATATGTCATGATATTCTTCTAAAACCCTGCTCCCAGCCAGAAAGACAGTAAAAAAAAAAAAAATTGCATTCTCTAGCACTTATAACAAAAGGCGGCTACTTGTGCTGTCCACTGCAATTAAAAAAGACATTCCTGTGTCTCTGCATTATAATAACTGACTGGAAACCATGCTCTAGCAGTTTAGCTTATTGCTTCCATCATGTTAACCTCTTTAGGTATTGATGCCCTCACATATAATATCTGTCGTGAAGATTTGACTTTACAGTAGTTCATCAGTGCTGAATATCTACTTAAAATTGCATGGAGATCAATTTCCACAAGTAAATTCACAGGAATTCTAAAGAAATTACTGACATGTCTTTTGAAATGTAGCTTTTCTAAAGTCGTGAGGGCAGTTACAAGACAGGTCGAAAGAAAAACTCCATTTCCAGCAGCAGAACCAAGACATCATTAGTATTCACATGGAGAATTTTGCTCTTGACCAACCCCTGAGTAAACTATCTCCTTTGCTATGTAATGCTCCTCACCAGAATGCTGCCAAATAGTCTTTGGTTTTGTCTGTCTGTGGTCCCTGCTGCTTGCAACCAGGTATGTGAGCCAAAACTGTTAAAGAAGCAGCAATACATTGTAGAGCTGAGAAGGATTGTTGAGTTGATGGTGATTCTCCGGGACTGTCACCTTGAATGACTCATTTATTATGACAATTATTAGCTATACAGCTAATATTGAATATTGACTTATATAAATGTAGGTGTGAAGGAATATGTGACTCAAAAGTGTACTTAAAAACAGGTGTGTCTCCCTTGTCATTTTTCCCTCCTGCATCACTTATTTGTGAGTCCAGAATGTGTAAAATGTCGACCACACATAAAAACTGCCACCAATGACAGAGTAAGTACTCAAGTGCAACGTCAAGTATTATACACTTCTTTTTCCAGCCATATGCTCAGTAATCCACAAACATTTGGATTTGACTCACACCAACCAAACTATTGCCTCTTCGGGTCAGTGTTCGTTCACGCTAGGCCAAGAGTGACCAGCTAGTGCATTCTGTTGAACTAACTTGCTTGTGTTCACTTGCTTATGTTGCCTTGGTAGTGCGCTTGTGAGTTTTAAAATGTATGTTTTTTGTGGAGCTACACTGTGGTTTCGTCTCTGTATCTGTTGTTCATCAAGATGCTATTAGCTTCAAGCTAAAAATTTGTGCTTCACTTTTCTGTATTCTTGAGTTAAAAAAATTAATTGATGCTGGGGGAAAACATCTTTGTTAGTTCAAGACACCACTTTATGAGAAATTCCAAGGCAAACAAACAGCAAAAAAAAGAAAGAAAGGGTGATGTATTGCTTTAAAGTTGGTTCCAGTCAACTTGAGGTAAAAAAGCAAATATTACCTTATAGCAATGAGATCAACCCACAGCCTTATGAAAGCCATCTGAGGTCCGAAGGCTTCCATTATATATGTGTAGTGTCCACCAGACTTCTTAATGCAAGTTCCAAGCTCTGCATAAGACAATGCTCCTGCAAATCAGAGTTGATAGATTAGTGCTGGCTTCCACAGAAAAAGGTTTGAAGGCTTATCATCTCTCTCCGCCATATCTATAGAAATGAATGAATTCTTTTTTTGAGACATTCATTCATTCATTCATCATCTTCCGCTTATTCCTTTCTAGTAAGGGTCGCGGGGGGGCTGGAGCCTATCCCAGCATCTACAGGCGAGAGGCGGGGTTCACCCTGGACAGGTCACCAGTCCATCGCAGGGCCAACATACAGAGACGAACAACCATTCACACTCACAGTCACACCTACGGGCAATGTAGTCCTAGTCCCCAATTGCATATCTTTGTACGGTGGGAATAAGCCGGAGTACCCAGAGAGGACCCATGCATGCACAGGGAGAACATGGAGACTCCACACAGAAAGATCCTGTGCCCGAGCCAGGACTCGAACCCGGAACCTTCTTGCTGTGAGGCCACAGTGCTGACCACTGCACCACTGTGCAGCCTTTTTTTGGGACAATGATCACCAAAATATATCACATTGGGACAATAATATTTCTCACCCCATAACCTTTAAGAGAAATTTAAGTGCCTTCTTTCCTTTCATTGCAGTGCAATCCTGAGCAATTGAAGGATACCATTCCCTACACAAAATTCATTCATGAAGCTTCAGGACATAGGACATATTTCTCCACTCAGAACATGAACAGCAGGATACAACAATGGATTTCATCCATGCAGCAAAGCAGTATATTGTTTATGCAGTGCCTTTAAACACATTGTTATTCATCCACTGCCCCCTGTTAGCCAACCCCCCCCCCCCCACACACACACACACACACACACCACAAACACACACATTCATAAACTGATGGCGAAGGCGTCAGGAGAGGCAAGAGGTTCAGACATGGACTACGAATGAACCAACCTTCAGATTATAAACCCTCTACCCTCCTGAGCCATCTTCATCCATTTGACTCTCAAGAGGATCAAAACTACATTTCTATCGCTTGTGCAAGGTCTGGATTAACATGTTGGGATGTCCAAAGGCCAAATGTACCATGAGTACACACAGAACCTACCTGCTGCTTCTATAGCAAAGAGAGAAAGTGGGGCATTAGCATATATCCACCATATTCTCTATTGTTTTATGCAAAACTTTTCTAAAAAAATGTGTACTTCCCCTGTGTGAGCGTGTGTGTACGCATATGTTTACTGTATTTGTGTTCTATCTGATTTTAGTCTGAACTATTATAGAAGTTTTACATACGTTGTCATAAACTTGTAAGATCTTTTACTGTTTTATTTTAACCGTTTAATCTCTGATGTATTGTTGGGAAAAGCATATACCCCCTACTTTAACAAGAGGCAGTCAATTTTTGATTTACAAAAAAACAAAGTGGCAAGGCACAATAATGCATATATCTATGTGTTGTCAAACTAGGTTTGTATCTTTAGATTATTTGAGTTGTATAATGTTCAATAAATGTCATTCAAAACAGCAGCCTTTAATCCACAACCCTTTTCCTAGAAATTTCGGTTCAGAGCAACTCGCCAAATTCAACTATGAAAAGATCAGTTATCCAAGGCTACGATAAAGACAGGAACAAATTCCATGAGACCTGATAGATAGCTGAAGATATTTAGATTATTGTTTAGATACATTTAGATACATAGGGTTTTTAAAAAGAAAAAAGGTTTCAACATGTTTTATCTCTGTTTTTTTATGAAGTGTGTGATGCATACATTGGACAGAAGAAACAAAATGTAGTACATACACCCACAGAAGTTTAATCTTGGTATTTGGTCACCAAATTGTACTCATGTTTAAAAAAAAGGGTGCATGTAGTTCATGTTTAACTTTTTAGTTTAAAAATTAAGTGGTATTTTCTCAACATAATTGCCGAGTTTAATCTGTGTAAACCAAATAATCACAATAAACAGCATACTACTTCTTTTTTGTAGTTAAACACAAGTAGACAGCTTTGCATCTGCTAATGAGTGAAAACTCACCAAAGAGTGACAGCACACCACAAGCGATCCACATTACCAAAGACATTCCTACACTGCCAGTGTGTTTCAGGATTCCTTTAGGAGAGATGAAGATCCCAGCACCAATAATGGTACCCACAATCATGGAGGTACCCCGGAACAGAGTAACCTTCTTCCCCAGTCCCACCTTCTTGTTGCCCTCATCCAGGACTTTCCTTTTAAATCTTGACCCACTTCCACGCACAGAAACCTTGTGTCCATTTGCGGCAGCTCCTCCATCTTCTGGAGTTAACATGGATCTTTGGGACATCTTGTTCAATCTTTTTTATACACAGAAACCTAGTCTCCCTTCGTTGGAAAGAACTCCAAGTGTATATCACCAGGGATCAGTCCCTCTTGGTCTGGCCAGGAGCCACTCAGCTTGTGTGACTGGCGACTACAAAGTTACAAAACAAGTAGTAAAAGTCAAAACCTGGGGGAGGGGGGAGAGTCTTCCACAGACTCTTTCTCTCTCTCTCTCTCTCTCTCTCTCTCTCTCTCTCTCTCTCTCCCTCTCTCTCCCTGCCTTCCCCGTTTCTCTTATTCTCATTCATGTCTTGTTGATTGTGTGCCTGTACTTCATCTCTCTCATTTTACTAAACACTCTGCGTCTTATTTTGTTTGGATTACTCTCCTAGCCTCTGCTTAGTTTGGGTTTTTTGTCCCTACACTTTCGGTCAAGCATTTAAATCATTTCTGTAGCCCTGCCTCCCAGCCCAGCAGTATGTCTTTGAGCTGATGACAGTCTCTTGGTGTACAATGGTACCATGGCAAAGGTGGCCTCACAAGTAGGTTCTTCGATTAACAACCCTCCATCCTATGGTATTCACCTTGCTCTGTGGTTTCTTTTTTGCGTTTTCCCAATATGTTTTTAGTAAGTCCTGCTTCCTGCTCTGATACATTCTGACAGGCTAGTGTAGCAGGGTGTGGTAAAATATTAAAGCACATAATCCAGTGTAGGCAAACCCTCCAGGACAAGTCTACTTTGAATTAATGCATTCAACATATGCTTCTTCCTGTGCTCTATGCTATAAGATTCTAGTAATAGTAGCACCAAAACTAATGATATTAAGGACATACGATGGCAGTGGTTTAATGAGCAGGTTTCCTTTGTGCCCCTCTAAAATTAATGTGGAAAAATAATGTACAACATGTTAATGCTATGGTTAAGATCTCGTTAGGTTCTATAACAATAATAGTAGTATTACACATCATATCTGAGTTCCAGTAAGCACTTGTTATGGTTAGAAGAAATGGAAAACAAACAGCAGTCACAACAAACTGCTGGCAACAGTATAAGTGAACGTGTTCTGTGTGAAAATGACCAAAAAAACCCTTCATCAAACTGCCTCCTATAAGGTACATTTTTAATTTTGTCATGACATTTATCAGTTAAACGTCAACCTAAGTGTTTCACTTATCACATTTATGGACCATTTCCTTGGAGGAGAGGCTCTGAAACCAACAAAAAAGCATTTTTTTCACATATTTTATTATCTTATATTATGTTTTATCTGTTATAACTATGTCACTTTCCTCTCCACTCTTATTAACTGCCAATACACCCCACAAGGGGGGGGGGGGGGGGGGGGGTTCACAGAAATGTAGCTAAACTAGGTTATACTGCAGTAGATCATGACACATGGTACCTTTTGTCCACATTTTGTGTTCAGTAGAACAGTGTCTGACATTCAGCCAAAAACAACAGTGCATGGGTTAGTTTGATGTTTGAACAACAGTAATCCTGGAAGTTCCCGTTAAGCTGCAGTGGTTTTGACTGAATTCACTTCAACCAGAAATGTTGTCCTTATAAAAAAAGGTAACCATATTTGTAAATGATCAATTAACAAGTAATAAATGTGTGTGCTTGGGGGGGCTTGGGGCCAGAACAGAGCCTCACCAACTACATCAAATCAAACACTTGAGTTAGTAACCAGCCTTCCAGCCAAATTTTGCCACTGAAATGGTTATCTTTTTGACTTAATTGACCCTGCTCTCCTCTGTTCTCTCCTCTGTTCTCTCCTCTGTTCTCTCCTCTGTTCTCTCCTGGATCCAGCCTCTTTCACCATCTTCTTCTAAATTAGACGCCTACTCTGCCCTGACCTAACCCAAAACTCATCTGGCCTCAAGTTCAAATGAATTGTTTTGAGTCAACTTTCATCATCACCTTGTCTGCGTCTTTGTTCCTCTATTGTGCTGCCATGTAACACTAAGAGTAATTAAAGTACATTCTTTACTTGTCTGCTGTTTTATATTATTTTGCAAATACATTGGCAAATTATTTCAGCCTCCTCATCTCCTGTCTCCTACATCCTAGATAGATCCTCCTGCTTGTGACCTGGAAATAGATCTCAGCATGTTTTTTTTTTTTAACTATATACACGCTATAAACACTCTGTAAGCACTTGTTTATAGAGGTGGTTTGTACACACACCATTGAGCATCTCACTCACACAGGACTGGAGCAATGGGACCGACAGGACCACTAGGGTCATTACTAAGCAGTCTACTACAGCTTCAACAAGGGAGCTGGTCACACCTGTCAGTATTATATGATGATTAATTAACAAGTATCCTTGAGGAATTTCAGAAGAAGCAGCATAAATTGTTTCTTGGGATGTCTTTGGCTTGTAGGTATGTCCTTTGCTTTTTCTATTTGACCTTTTTGTTTTGGAAATTGATGTCAGGCTTTCCCCCAATAGTTTTGTTGTCTCCCTGTACTCTATATGAGTCATTCCAAGGGTATATACTCATTTATATTAATGCCATTATGCACTGGCCATGTCTACGCTAGCAATTTCCACTGTGTTCTAGCTAGCCAACACTGAATTTTTGCACTTTCAATGCATATTTTATGCATTGAAAATGATTTGTTTCTTTACATTTTATAGAACTTCAAGAGACAGGAGTGCATAGTTATAGAGGAATTTCCTGAATCAAGTGAGGAAGAGTGTGGTGATAGTGGCAGTGATGAGGAATGGACACCAGAACAAAAGGGTGCAAACAGAGAAGTGGCCGGATCCAGCAGTGACAGCGATGAGGAAAATAAGGCACAGGAGAAAGAATATGAGGCACAGGAGGAAGAATATGAGGGCCAGGAAGAAGAAAGTGAGGCACATGAGGCAGAAGATGAGAGTCAAGAGGAAGATGGGGTTTAGGAAGCTGAGATTCACCACCACCCAGAGCTCAGGGGAAGAAAGCAAAAGGAAAGTGTCAGAGTGTCAGAAATAGATGGAAAACTGTGGAAAATGAGTTTGGAAGAGATCTGCCCACTTTCTTAGGAGAGAGCCAGATAAATGTAGAGGGACGGGATCCAATAGACTGCTTCTCACATCTTCTCACACATAAGATGATCGATGACATTGTCTTCAATACAAACCTGTATGCCATCCAAAAAGGAAATGAGAATCTTGGACTGACCTCTGAAGAGTTCAAAACATTCCTGGGAATAAACATGGTAATGTCCTACATAAAGTACCCAAGAGCAAGGATGTACTGGTCATCAGAGCAAGGACTTCGCCTTGATTTGGTTGCTGATGCCATGCCAGTCAACAGATTTGAGAAGATCATGAGATATGTTCACTTTGTGGACAATTTCTCCATTGACCCCAAGAATGGAGACAAGTTTGTGAAGATCAGAGCATTCCTGAATGCTCTTCAGGGCACATTCAGTGCATCCCTTGATCCAGAGGAGTATCAGTCTGTGGATGAGATGATGATACCCCTCAAGGGACGTCTGTCCATAAAACAATATGTCCCCAAAGGAGGACAGGCTTTGAAGCATCAAGGCATCTTCGGCACTGGCACATGCCGGAAGAACAGGTTCCATGGAGCACAGGAAAAGCTAAAAACAGAAAAGCAGCTGAAAAAAGAGGGAAGAGGATCCGTCTCAGTTGTGACGAGTGCCCAAAACATAACCATCACACGCTGGATGGACAGTTCAATTATCCATATGGCCTCTTCCTGCAGTGGTATGTCTCCAACCGATGAAGCAGAAAGATGGAGCAAGAAAGAGAGAAAGATGCTGAAGGTCCAAAGACCGTTTGCTGTAAGGCTCTATAATCGGCACATGGGAGGAGTTGACAAGATAGATCAGATGATGGCAGCGTATCCCCACAGACGACGAAACCAGAGGTGGTCCATCAGAGTCTTCTTTCACTTTGTGGATGTTGCAGTTGTGAATGCCTGGTTCCTGTACAGGATGACTGGGAACGAAGCAAAAGACCTCCTGCACTTCAAGGCATCAATAGCTCATGCTTTGATCAATGCAGGTACTGAGACAATTCACTCCAGAGGCAGACCCAGTGCCACTCCTCCACCGGTGAAGCGAAGAGCTGTGCTACAGGTCCCTCCTGAGGTATGCACCTGGAAACCACTGGCCCAAGCTCAACGTGACGAATGCCATGAGGTGCAGTGATGAGAGCTGTCAACGAAGAACCAAGTACAACTGCTTGCAGTGTGCTGTGTTTGTGTGACCCGATTGCTTCGCCAACTTTCATTTCAGGAGATAATTGAAAGAAGAGATGCCCCTTTCCATCCTCTCATCCATTCGTCAAGCAATCCATCGCTTCTCCATACCCTGTTTTATCC
Organism: Aulostomus chinensis; assembly: GCF_037954235.1. NCBI lineage: Eukaryota > Metazoa > Chordata > Actinopteri > Syngnathiformes > Aulostomidae > Aulostomus > Aulostomus chinensis. The sequence goes on along the minus strand of NC_141332.1, from coordinate 1,609,163 downwards.
CCTCCGCCAGTCAATTACTCCTGTTACTTTATGTTCAGTATGACTATGAGTATGAGTATGTTCAGTGACTATTTAAATGGTGGGGGGTGGTGTATGTGTGTACATGAAGTGATCTGAATTGACAATAAAGCAATTTGAAAGAAGTGGCGTCTGTTTAAGTGAATAATCGGCAATAAGAATGCAATGCACCCTTTGCCAGGCAGACTACAGGTAAAAAAGACTAGTAATGAATGTAGTGTGATTAAACAGGTATACTGGGATATTATTTCATGATTTGCACAGTATTTCAACAAATATAATTCAACCATATAATTAATAACCATATAATTATTTGTTTTAAGGAAAGCGCACAGAGTACACTGTAGTGTACAAAAAATATCTCCTTAGGGTATGGAGATAGAATTTTTTTTTTCTCAGCATGTTTTTGTACCCTTATGGAACTCTAAAATCACTGGGAAAAAAAATCTGTCATCAGAATTTAATAATTCATGCATGAGAGGGCTAGAATGGTTAGTTTCATCTGTTTGTTTTCGGCAGTGACGGTTTGCGTTTGCTGGGTGAGTGTTGCTACGTAAGTTTGGAGCTTTTGATTTGAATGCTGTAATGTTTTGATTTGGTTGTGGCCAAATTCAAGGCTTTTGCACAAGTCGTTTTACTCCTTGTGAATAGTGACCAACATGTTCAGTTTTCTATTGATACTTGCAAGCACTCTAACCTCAACTTCAATGGTTTGCAGAGTGTATGTTGCAGAATCCCGTTTTCTCCTCTTGGTATTGAGCTGTTTGTTCATGTTTGGGTCCATGGTTGAATGAAGTTGGTGATAGTGGCTGTCAATGTAAGCCTCCAAGTCCGTTAAATCCTCCAGAGTGCAGTCCAGCTGTAGTTCATACAGGGTATCTGATGAGTGATGTAATGTTAATATTTTTTTTGTCGGGGAAAAAAGGAAAAAAATTTAAATTGAAAAGTTGCTCTCCTGTTGCGTTGTCAGCAACAGTGCGTTGCCATGTTGGATCTCACCTCTGCTCGGCTTGAATCTCATAATACTTACACCATCATGACAGACCAGAGCTCCTGATCCTACAGTACAAGTGTTATTCTTTCCTTATTCACATCCTCCTTTCTTGTCAAACCACTCCACTTCCTCACTAGGTGAGAAACTTTGACTTTTGATTACTTCTGTGTGTGCACACTCATATGACCAAGACAAGGGCATAATCTCTATTTAGCAAGGGAGTTGACAACCCTTCATAAAGGTATATGGGAAACGAGGTTTCAAAAACAGACTCACTGAATAAAACTGAGGCCTTCTGTTTGAAATCAACAAGTCACTGTCTTTAGCTCAGTAGGCTCCACATAGCAAGAATAATAAGCTGAGTAAACGGCCAGCTCCTTGGTATCAGGTTTGACCTATGATGTGTATTTATTCTTGGTATAAGATTATATACATTTTAAATTACATGAACCATGTGTTCTTTATAGCATCAATGATCATTTTCAGAAGTTAGAGTTAACATAAAAAAAATCCATATTGATTCCACTGTTACTTTTATGTTACATCCACCTGGCTGTCTGCTTATTGTAAATTTTGCATGTGTGTGTGTGTGTGTGTGTGTGTGTGTGTGTGTGTGTGTGTGTGTGTGTGTGTGGGTTGGTGGGTGGGTGGTTGTTGAGGGCAGGATGATTGTATCTGACAATAATAGAAAGAGTAGAAGGGTGGAGTGGAAATAGTGTCTTTTGTGTTCTACTATTTTTTTAAGTGAATTTGATAAACCACCTTCCAGCTAATTCTCCTGTTTAGAGGCCAACACATGTTTAACGGCAAGAGAAAGAGGGAGAGACAAAACAAAGTGAAGTAGAGCTAGAGATCTTCGGCTATGTCAAGTTTGAAAGAAAAACCCTTAAATAAGTTGTACAGTACGTGAGGACAAACGAAGACAAGGGCACAAGATGTGCATCTGACAGCATGTGTTGTCTGCACACACCTCACACAAAAACTACCTGAGAACTGAAATGGTACTTGGTGATGCCCACAACATTAGACAATATTCTTAAAATAATTACGATGATTTCATATACCCAGGAACACCTGTTGTCTGGTGATAGATAAATGAAGGGCTTCACTGACTAAAAATATTCACAATGTATCAGCATTTTCAGGGTTTAAAAATCTGGGAAGACTGAAGGTAAACACCTACAAAGACAACAATCATCAGCTGATCAGCAGATAGCAGATATGAGTGTGGAATGTAGAGTAAAGCAGCAAAGATAGCAAAGTCATATCCAATTAGCCAGCGCTACAATACACATTTACATACACAGACTCACACTCTCTCTCTCTGTCTCTCGCTCTCTCTCTCAAACACACACACACACACACACAAATCCGTGTATCGTTTGTTCAGTCGTTTTTCAAATAAGACGGAAACTAAAAAAACTAATAATGATTTGTTTTCTCAAAATTCGCAAGTTGCGTGAACTGGAAGGGGACCGGACTGACATCACTGAACGAATATTGAGAAAAAAAGTCATTATTTAATTTTTTTAGTTTGTTTTATTTTGAAAAATGACTGAACGAATGATACACGGATTCACTCACACACATATTTGAAGATATGACTTTTCATATTTCTGAAAAATATAGATTTTAAAGCATATATAGGTAAGTACAAATATAACAAAGTTATATTTCACGCTCAGTATGAAGACTGTTGTCATTATGTTGCAGCTCTTTTTGATTGAAACTGCTTTTTATGAATATGGACAAAATGGGATTTGGATAATTATCCACAGGTCTATTTAGATCACATTGCTGAATTTAAAATAAAAACTTTTTATTTTTACTCAAGGACACCTTTGGACACTAGGAATTGAAACAGTAACCCTGCAATTATTAGACACCCCATTAAGCTATCCAACAAATTAAGGTGTCAATGTAAACAAGCTAGGCTGCAGTATTGTGCTTGCAAAAGAAGATGCAGAAGGTACAATTTAATCACAGTTCAAATGATCAAGTTCCAAGTTGGAAATATTGTTTCTGTTAAAGTATGAGAACTAAAAAGCAGTTTAGGTGTCAACATGTAACCGTATTTTTGTGGTGTAAGAGATGTTTCAGTATGTGTACCCTGTGGGGAGTGCTACAGCATTACATTTCAAATGGCAGTATCTCACTGACTGTGAATTTTAGAAACATGTTAACATATAAACCTCATGTTATCCCACAGACCAGCCACGCCCTGTAGGCCTCCTTCTTCAGTCTGACCGATTACTGCCGTGACTGGTCCCAGCAGCTCACAACAGCTGCCTCAACAATGGCAGAGCAGAACATGGTCCATCTGGATGGACACAGGTCGCACCCCGTCCAGATGCGGTCAAAGCTCTGCAGAAGTGGGAGCTGAAGATCATCCTGACAGGTTCTTTCACCAGGCATTCCCAACTAACCCTCACTACTGCTTTGGGCCTACCAGGCCTGCGCGGTGCCTTCCCCTGCCATCTTATCCAACTCACCACCAGATGGTTAACAGTTGACAGCTCAGCTCCTCTCTTCCCCGAGTGTCCAGAACATACGGCCGCAGGTCAGATGATATGACTATAAAATTGATCATAGACCTGCGGCCTAGGATGTCCTGGTGCCATGTATATCAATGGACATCCTTATGTGTGTACATTGTGTTAGTTATGGACAAACTGCAACTCACACAAAAGTCCCAATCACACCCCTCCAGGTCAAGCTGCCATTGCCCACGTTAGCGTTGAAGTTCCCTGGTGGGACCCAGCACTCTTCCTAGGGACTCCAAAAATGGTGGGTACTGTTGTGTGCTGAAGAGCAAATTGGTCAAAGATAATGATAATTGATAATTATGAATATAATTATCGATTAATAAATAAATTACTAATTAATATTAAATATTAATTATACGGGGCACCACCCTGATGAGTTCAGGGAAACTACAATACGACCAAACTTGTAACAGTTATCAGTCTCTAACAGAGTTTATCTACTAACAGTCAATATTCTGGAACATTTACTACCTGGGACAGCTCTGATGTTGAAAGATGAGATCCGAGCACTGGCTATTGCTGAGACACGTGACCACAAGTTCGTACACAAAAGACACTACGACTTCTCTCATATAATAAAAATATATTTATTAACACCGTGTATCAATCAATCAGCAACACGTTGGTACAGCTGTTATCTTAACGAAAGACACAAGTGATAATATGTGTGTGTGCGCGTGTGTGTGTAAACGTGTGTGTGTGAGTGAATGAAGAAGGGGAGGGGGAGTATGGTTGCCTAGGAACCAGTTAGTGTCGCAGCAGGGCTAAAAGCTAGGCTAGTTAGCTGAGGCTAGCTAGCCGCTAGTTAACAACGTGGAGGTAGAACTTAAGGAATGTTAATAACTAAGCGGAGCACTTAGCGAGAGAGAGAGAGAGAGAGACAGAGAGAGAGAGAGAGAGAGATAGGAAGGGAAGAACAAAGATGAACCCAAAAATGTGTGTTAACACACTTGTGCAGTATTAATAACCGGTAACACCTTCTTGAGAGGTCACGGTTATTAATAACTAACATCAATAAATAACGTATAATTCTATGTAATTTCTGCAAATTACAGGACTTCCGTCACATAAACAGAGCATTCATAGACATTATACAACACACTAAGCTATTTCTCTGCCCAGAAAATGCCTAGTTAAAGGAATCCTTACTTGACCTGGTGGAGCGGTAAGGGATTCAGTTTCTGTGTTCCGGAACGCGGTTCGGCTCGAGTCAGAAGGCAGCAGAGCGGCGGCCGGGCAGCCTGCAGGGTCTGCTGGAGTTACTGGTGGGAAGGATGAAGAAGCTGTTGAGCTTTCTTTCACCTGGGACCAGTTCACGCGGGTTGCATGGCTCGACGGTGGCTTCTCTGGACGAGTGAACAGGAGGGAGAGAGTTGTCCTTCTGGGGTCTCTGTTGTCGCTGCACTGTACTCGAGGTCCAAGGTGGAGAACCGGAGGGTGGGATCTACTGAAGACTTGCAAACCACCCAAGGGAAGATAACCACCGAGAGAAGAAGATCACCGAGAGGCGAAAATCACAGAGAGAGAGAGAGAGTCTTCTTCACGCTGAAGTTTTATATGTGGAGGCCGATGATGTCACTTCCTGTGGGATGATACTGGCTCTCATCCAATAGCATTTGACAGGTCCTTGGATGTGGTCAGTGGCCAGGCTCTCAGAGGGGGGCCAGTGGCCAGAGTCCTAACCCCCGCTTATACGATCCCTTGTCTAAGAACATGTGGTCACTTGAATTCAGGCTTTGAAAAGGGGTGTTAGGCCTCACAGGCCGAAAGCCTTTCTTCAGCTGGACTGATTGTCACATCTCTGAATTCATCTCTTGGTCTGGTTGAGTTGGCACAACAGTACTCTGAACTGCTCTTCGGTGCATATGTGCAGACAACAGTCAGGACCTGTTCCCCGACCTGAATGCGCAGGGAAGCAACCCTTTTGTCCACTGGGGTAAACTCCAACATACAGGCACAGAGTCTGAGGGCTATCAAAAAGCCCACTCTGGCCCTCCGCCTCTCACCTGGAGCAACTCCAGCGAAGGAGAGAGTCCAACCTCTCTCAAGGATTTGAGATCAGATCCCAGGAGCTAAGGCCTGACCACCAGGCACTTGGCCACGGGCCCCTACCCCGGGCCTGGCTCCAGGGTGGGGCCCCAGTAGCCCTCCAAGCTTGGCACACTGACTCCTTGTTCTTCTTCTCATGCGTCTTTTGCGAAGACAGTGTCGGACACCCTAGTGTTCTCTGGACCCCTGCCTAATCGGACCAGCGACGACACGTTCAGCTGCATGTCGTCGTTCAACCGCTGGCTGTCGAGGTGGTGTCCAGCAAACCAAGTGGGCTACTTAGATAATTGGAAAACTTTCTGGGGGAGACCTGGTCTGATTAGAAGAGACAGCATCCATCCCACGTTGGACGGAGCTGCTCTCATTTCCAGAAATATGGCCCAGTTTATAATAGAACCAAAATCCTGACAACGCAGAGTTCAGACCAGGAAGCAGAGCTGCCGTCTTACACACTTCTCAGCGTGTCCATTAGGACAGTTACCCACCCAAACCTACATAGAGACTGTGTCTGTCCCCCGACCACATTAGTTTACTCACTCCAATTATACTTGTAGAGGAGTCAATCAGAAAAACCTAATCAAAATTAACACAACCACTAAATTAACTCAAAAAAATCTAAAAATTAGATGTGGACTTTTAAATATCAGCTCTCTGACGCCAAAAACTGAATTGGTTAATGAATTAATATCTGACAATTGTATTGACCTGCTCTGTCTCACTGAAACCTGGCAGCGTGATGATGAGGATGTTAGTCTAAATGAATCCACTCCTCCCGGTCACATTAACACTCACATTCCTCAAGGCTCTGGCCGAGGAGGTGGAGTTGCTGCCATTTTTGACAAAAGTTTAGTAATAAATCCCAAACCCAAAACAAGTTTCAATTCATTTGAGAGCCTGATTCTCAGTTTGTCTCATCCAGCCTGGAAAACAATACAGCCGCTCTTATTTATCATTGTGTAACGCCCTCCTGGTCCTTACTCTGAATTCTTATCTTAATTCTCAGAGTTCATATCCAGTTTAGTTCTCAAATCAGATGAAGTCATTATTGTAGGTGACTTCAATGTTCATGTGGATGTTGATAACGACAGTCTGGGTACTGCATTTCTCTCTCTTCTTGACACAATTAGTTTCCATCAGTCTGTTCATGAACCGACTCACCGCCACAACCACACCCTCGACCTCGTCCTAACATATGGAATTGAAGTTGAACATCTAGTTGTATTTCCACAGAACGCGCTTTTATCAGACCATCAATTAATCACTTTTGAATTTATTCTAATCAACTACACCCCACTCAGGAAAACAGTGGTTTCCAGATGTTTGTCTGATCAGGCTGTAGCTAGATTTAAGGAAGCGATTCCAGTGGCGCTTAATTCAGTGTCGTGTCCCATTGTTACAGAGGAAAATGTTGTCAACCTTAGTCCCTCCCAAATTGATCATTTTAACGATAGTGCAACAGGCACCTTAGAATGAACTTTGGACTCATTTGCCCCACTAAAGACTAAATCTATAAATCCAAGGAAACAAGCACCTTGGTACAATTCAGAAACCAGACAGCTTAAACAAAAAACCCGGCAGTTAGAGAGAATATGGCGCTCCTCCAAACTGGAGGAGTCTCACATCATCTGGCAAGACAGCCTTAAAAGTTATAAGAAAGCCTTACATATAGCTAGAGCAGCTTACTACTCAGCACTAATAGAGGAACACAAGAACAACACCAGGTTCCTCTTCTGTACTGTAGCCAGACTGACAGAGAGCCACAGCTCAACTGAACCTAGCATTCCTGTTTCCCTGAGCAGCAAAGATTTCATGGACTTCTTTAATGACAAAATTGTCCTTATTAGAGAGAAAATTCACCTCCTCCTGCCATCAGCTGACAACATGGCACCTATAGCCTCAGAAGCCTTAGAGGCTGCTGGAGGACCAGACGTACACTTTGACAGTTTTTCTACCGTTAGCCTTGATGAGCTCAGTTCAATCATTTCCTCCTCTAAACCATCCACCTGTCTCCTAGACCCCATCCCAACCAAGCTGCTAAAGGAATCTCTACCCCACGTTAGCACCTCCTTCTTAGATATGATAAATGTGTCGCTGTTATCTGGTTACGTCCCACAGTCCTTTAAAGTGGCAGTAATTAGACCCCTTCTCAAAAAAGCAATCCTGGATCCAGAAGTTTTGGCCAACTACAGACCAATATCAAATCTTCCTTTTCTCTCCGCAATTCTGGAGAAAGCAGTTGCTAAACAACTCTGTGACTTTCTCCACAGCAACAGCCTATTAGAGGATTTCCAGACAGGGTTCAGGATTCATCATAGCACAGAAACAGCACTAGCCAAAGTTACCAATGACCTCCTACTAGCATCAGATGAGGGACTGGTCTCTGTGATGGTCCTATTTGATCTTTGTGCAGCTTTTGATACCATTGATCACCATATCCTTCTACGGAGACTGGAACATGTCATTGGCATAAAGGAACTGCACATAACTGGTTCAGGTCTACTAGGTCTATCTCAGTTTGTACTCACTAATGATAAACCCTCGGAAACCACTGCAGTCACTTATGGTGTTCCTCAAGGCTCTGTGCTTGGACCAGTCCTCTTCACCCTTTATCTACTTCCTCTCGGTCACATTATTAGGAAACACTCAATTCATTTTCACTGTTATGCTGATGACACACAGCTGTACTGATCAATGCATCCACATGAAACAAATCAGCTGACTAAACTGGAGGCCTGTCTAAAGGAGATAAAAACTTGGATGACCCTTAATTTCCTTTTATTAAACTTCAATAAAACTGAAGTCATTGTCCTGAGCCCAAAACATCTTAGAGACACCCTATCTAATGAGAGAGGTACCCTGGAAGGTATAACCTTGGCCCCCAGCATGACCGTAAGGAACCTAGGAGTTCTCTTTGATCAGGATCTGTCCTTTAATGCCCACATTAAGCAAATTTCTAGGACTGCTTTCTTTCATTTACGAAACATAGCTGAGATCAGACACATCCTGTCTCAAAAGGATGCAGAAAAACTAGTCCATGCCTTTGTCACTTCCAGGCTGGATTACTGCAGTTCCCTCCTATCAGGCAGCACCAGTGGGTCCCTCAAGACTCTCCAGCTGGTCCAAAATGCTGCTGCCTGTGTGTTGACGAGAACTAGTAGAAGAGACCATGTCTCTCCTGTACTGGCTTCTCTGCATTGGCTCCCTATCAAATTCAGAATAGAATTCAAAATTCTCCTTCTAACATACAAAGTCCTCAACAGTCAGGCTCCTTCATACCTGACAGAGCTCCTAGTCCCCTATTATCCAGCTAGAACCTTTCGCTCCCAGGATGCAGGGTTACTGGTGGTTCCTAGAGTTTCTAAAAGTAGAATGGGAGCCAGAGCCTTCAGCTATCAGGCTCCGCTCCTGTGGAACGGTCTCCCAGTTTCGGTCCGGGATGCAGGCACCCTCTCGACCTTTAAGAGCAGACTAAAGACCTTCCTTTTTGATCAGGCTTATAGTTGGGCTGCTTAGGCTGGCCCTTAGATATGCAGCTATAGGCTTAGACTGCTGGGGGATCTCCCATGGTGCACTGGGCTTCTCTCTCCTCCTCTCTTTCCTCTCTGTCCTCCTATAAGTGTCATATATAAATCTTACTCATACGTATTACTAACTCCTCTTCTTCTCCGGAGCCTTTGGGCTCCCCTCATCCCAGATCCCGGGTGCTGCTGGAGGAGGCTGCAGACCTGAAGAGGCTCAAGCTGCCACCCATAGCTCCACCTGCTCACGTCCCTGTCTGTCCATCAGTCTCTTCCTTTTCTCTCTCTCTTTATCTCTGTCCCACTCTTTCCTTCTGCATTATCTGTCTTTGTCTCTGCCCCACTCTCCTGCTCTCTTTCCCCCCAACCGGTCCAAGCAGAAGGCCGTCCCCATTGAGCCTGAGTCTGCTCGACATTCCTGCCTGTTAAAAGGAAGGTTTTCGTCACCACTGTTGCAGGATGTGCTTGCTGATGGAGAATTGTTGGGTGTAGATTCATTGAAGGAGTGAGGTACTGGACCTGCTCTACTTGGAAAGAGTCATGAGATAACTTTCGTTGTGATTTGGCGCTAGACAAATAAAATTGACTTGACTTGACTTGACTCATGAAGGGTCTTTTGAACCATTGTTTGTCTGGTCTTTTGCCTTGGACATGTCATTTTTTTTACCTTTTTTTTTGCCTAAAACAACTCCTTATGATGTTTTGTCTCCAGTTTTTTGTGTTTTCTAAAAAACTTGAAAAAAATGAATGAGGTGATTATTTTAAGAAGGCACAATTTTGTGCTGATAGGGTGCACAACACCAGTGTTGTAGTCTGAATAATAGGGTTGCTCGGTCACTGGAAATTAGTTTCAGTATTTTCAAGACTTTTCCTGTGAAAAGAAAACTCAGCAGAAATTAGTTAATGAAGCTGGAGCTAATACCGCCATTTTCTCCCCCCACATTCACCACTTGAGCCATTAATTCCCCCACAAGGAACCCCTGTTGAGGAGAAACCCCCAACACAAACACGCACACATACACACTCCAATCCAATTATGTAACTGTAAAGTCATCTGAACATGCACTTAAAGTCACATTCCACTCTATAAAAGTGTTTTAATAAAGGTTCATAAAGGCACCACGTACTGTATGTACTCATTCAGTGAGTGCTGAATGTGTCTTGAGATCCAGTCACTGAAACAAGATAAAGAGGTGGTCTAGGGCACATGTGGCCACTGTTAGAAGTGTGCATGAAGAGACCTGAGCCACATTGAAGGACCACCTCATCAGTCAGTGTTCTTTTTTAACCTTCCTGTCGTGTTCCGGTCAAATCTGTCCGATTTAAACTTTAAACATCCACAAATATTGTGTTTTATACCTGGTTGCTTCAAGGCCTAATCAATTCCTCCACACTGTGCACTTGAACATATAAAAATGATGATCACCACTTTAATTGAATTAAGTGTTTTAATCAACTTTGTTACACCTGTGGTGTTTCCGGTCAAAAGTGACCGGCAAAGGAAATGAATGGGAATCCAGACATCCATTAGACATAAAAATCGAGCTTTAGCGTTAGTTCTGTCAGGCCGTGGTAGCGCTATTGGCTTCCCGTCCATCAATCAAACTGATCAATCAGCTTATCACAGCTGCTCAGCATCAGCTGATCAAATCCCTTGCCTCTGATTGGCCCCTCTCAACTTAAATGTCACCCGGCCTCAACTCCCGCTCTGCTAGCTTCTGGCTGCTGCTCTGCCTGCTGTCATCACTGCTATCTGCTGCTACCTACTGCAATCTGCTGCTGCTGCTATCTGCTATCTGCTATCTGCTGCTGCTGCTAACTGCTGCTATCTACTGCAATCTGCTGCTGCTGCTGCTATCTGCTGCTATCTGCTGCTGCCTGCTGCTGCTGCTGCTGCTATCTGCTATCTGCTGCTGCTGCTGCTATCTGCTGCTGCTGCTGCTGCTATCTGCTATCTACTGCAGCCTGCTGCTGCTGCTGCTGCTATCTGCTATCTACTGCAATCTGCTGCTGCTGCTGCTGCTATCTGCTGCTGCTGCTATCTGCTGCTATCTACTGCAGCCTGCTGCTGATGCTGCTATCTGCTATCTACTGCAGCCTGCTGCTGCTGCTATCTGCTGCTATCTGCTGCTGCTGCTATCTGCTATCTACTGCAATCTGCTGCTGCTGCTGCTATCTGCTGCTGCTGCTATCTGCTGCTATCTACTGCAGCCTGCTGCTGCTGCTATCTGCTGCAGCCTGCTGCTGCTGCTATCTGCTATCTACTGCAGCCTGCTGCTGCTGCTGCTATCTGCTGCTGCTGCTGCTATCTGCTATCTACTGCAGCCTGCTGCTGCTATCTGCTATCTGCTGCTGCTATCTGCTGCTGCTGCTGCTATCTGCTGCTGCTGCTATCTGCTGCTATCTACTGCAGCCTGCTGCTGCTGCTATCTGCTATCTACTGCAGCCTGCTGCTGCTGCTGCTATCTGCTATCTACTGCAGCCTGCTGCTGCTATCTGCTATCTGCTGCTGCTATCTGCTGCTGCTGCTGCTATCTGCTATCTACTGCAGCCTGCTGCTGCTGCTGCTGCTATCTGCTATCTACTGCTGCTGCTGCTATCTGCTGCTGCTGCTATCTGCTGCTGCTGCTATCTGCTGCTGCTATCTGCTATCTGCTGCTGCTGCTATCTACTGCAGCCTGCTGCTGCTGCTGCTGCTGCTATCTGCTGCTGCTGCTGCTATCTGCTGCTGCTGCTGCTATCTGCTGCTATCTACTGCAGCCTGCTGCTGCTGCTATCTGCTATCTACTGCAGCCTGCTGCTGCTGCTGCTATCTGCTGCTGCTGCTGCTATCTGCTATCTACTGCAGCCTGCTGCTGCTGCTATCTGCTATCTGCTGCTGCTGCTGCTATCTGCTGCTGCTATCTGCTATCTACTGCATCCTGTTGCTGCTGCTATCTGCTATCTGCTGCTGCTGCTGCTGCTGCTGCTATCTGCTGCTGCTGCTGCTATCTGCTATCTGCTGCTGCTGCTATTTGCTGTACAGTTGCTCCTGCTCGCAACTTGCTACCCTCCACCTCCCCAGCTCCACCTTGTCGTGTATACATGGCATAGTTCGTTCCATGTCATGCTGCTGCTCTGTTCACGGGGGTATGTTTGCTCTTCCAGTCTTAAACTGGGAGAACCTTCCCTCACGCTGCTGGTCCCCTGTTTCATGGTGCTCATGAAAAATTATCAGGGGACTCCTCTGAACAGAGCCATACCGCCAATTTGTACTATAATAAACAAATCAAGCTCATTATCATCTCTTGTGTTTCTTGACGTGAATGGACCAGACAGAACATACATAAACACACACACACACACACACACACACACACACACACACACACACACACACACACAAATATAACCCTAACCTCATTCCACCGTGCTCTGTACTAACCATTGCACCACTGTGTGGCCCAATTTTTACTTATTGTTCAAAATAAGAAGAACTGTCCAACATTATATGGAACATGTCATATCAATTCTATTACCAACTTTCATTCAAAAACTGATCCTAAAATACACATGGATGGTGCTCTTTCTGAGACAATCTGAGCAGCCAGGGTCATTTAGTCTTTTTTCACAAATAACAAAGTAAAAGGAACATCTGCATGTGACCTGTACAGCTGTACAGTTGCAACTTTTATAGCAAACCAAGACTTACCTAAGTGACACCAGCACCAAAATTCTCATTGTTGCTATACTGTAACCCATAGAACTTAACTCATAATGAATTCAAGGAAATTAACATTCTGTCACAATCCCATTCAAACAAAGCTCTCTGTTTAGACTGTTTTCTTTGTGTTTGTGAAGTTTCTCCTTCTGTTCATTTCCATTTCTCCCGTTTTTGTCTCAAGTTCTCAGTACAAGCAAAACAAGTTTGTGTTATTATGCTACAAGTAGACTAGCAGGTTACAAGGGAAGCAAAAGGCTTTTGCTATCTTTGCAGCTTGTCAGTCACACTCCAGTTTCAGAGTGATGCCTTCAAACCTGGAGTGATCAGGTAGTGTTCTTTAGCTTAATCAGCTGCTGAGTTTTTACTGCTGGGTCGGCTGGTTGTCTATCAGTCTCCTTAGTCACAAACTCTTGATGGACTGACACTTCTTGGCTCCTCAAACAAAAATGTGAAACAAGCCATCCAAAATTTAAGAGGTATTTTTTTAGTCCATCACTGCAAACCCACTACAAACAGCTAACAGTGCAGAGAATATTTCTTCTCTTTCTTTTTGTATACATCTGCAAATTAGGATCACACCAGGGCTTCAGGCTTGGGGAACCTACTAAGGATACATAGAAGGGACATACAATTTTTTTAAAAAATAGTGTGCTATGTTCTGATTTTAATTGCATCCATATTAAATTTGTGAATACTGACAGCCCTACACTCTAAAGGTCACAACAGTAGTAGAGGCCATGACAAGAAAATCAACAAGCACCCCCCCCCCCCCCCCCACACACACACACACACACACACACACACACACACACACACACACACACACACACACACACGCACACAAGCTTTTTCTCAAAGGGTGAATAAAGGCTTATTCATACGAGCTGATAGAGAGCCACTGCCCTGTCATTACAGATACGGTAAATAGAAACTGTCTATGTGAATCCACTGACTGAGACACTTCTGACCTTCTTCCGTTTGGTCACTTTTGTGAAAGGTTTTTCCTTCACTGAGAAGAAAGATCCTCAGGGAAGTTGTCACTTTACACAGCAGTTCTGTTAATTATGTAAACCTGTTTTTACTTATTCTCTCATGCTGCTGATCTAAACAGTGGGAGTTCATAATCCATTAACCTGTTTCTTCAGGCTGTCTTTCTGTGTGTTATTAGCTATTAATCCAATATTCTGTGTCAAGAGTGTGGTGCTGGGAGAGACCTACTGGCCCTACCACAATTCCACCTTTACAGGGAAAAGCCCTTTGAAATATAGATTACCGTTCTTGGTTTCACAAAGATGCCTGGCTTTTAAGGTGAAATAACAAAGCAGGGAGGCAAGACAATGACTGATTTGAAATGAGGCAGCAGACAGTTCAGCCAACAAAGGGCATAAACTGTGAAAGATAAATTTTATGTTCCACAAAGATTTGTCTGAGTAAGAATAATAAGGCAGTGTCACATAGTTTTGATTAAATTGACAATCCATTTTCATATCACTAAATAGTACAAATAAGGCATAATTCTCTTCATTAATTTTGTTTCTTAAACATCAAAGCCTGTTACAGCACTTTTGTTTCACATCTCATTTCATCACATTTAGTCTTGTTACTTATACTCTCTTACTACTACTCAAAACATTGTAGTTTCTTAACCCTTTGTAAAGATAAGGCCCCTGTAACAGGGATGGGTGGATTTGTCTTCATATCTTTGGTATGTTTTTATTTTGTGAATCTTTGTGCTGCATTTTTGTATCTATGAAAAATGTTCTATAAGTAAAGTTTGATTTGATTTGAAATAGATTTTTGATGTAACCTCAATATCTCTTTAAGGGTCTTTCACATGATCTGACATTGTGATTGTACACCACTGTTTGTACATTCATCAGTGCATTATGGCTGTAAAATAAAGGGCATCAGCTGATGAGATGGTCCTACAATATGCAATATTTAGGATGCACTGTGTTCAAACCTGGCATTAGTCAAGTCAAGTCAGTTTTATCTGTCTAGCGCCAAATCACAACAAAAGTTCTCTCAGGACACTTTACTAGTAGAGCAGGTCCAGTACCTCACTCCTTCAATGAATCTACACCCAACAATTCTCCATCAGCAGCACATCCTGCAACAGTGGTGATGAAAACCTTCCTTTTAACAGGCAGGAACGTTGAGCAGACCCAGGCTCAGTGGGGACGGCCTTCTGCTTTGACCAGTTGGGGGGAAAGACAGCAGGAGACAAAGACAGATAATGGAGGAAGACAGATATACAGAAGGAAAGAAAGGGACAGAGATAAAGAGAGAGAGAAAGGAGGAGAGAATGATGGACAGACGGGGACGTGGTATTAAGGTTGACCACTCAGACCACTGGATATATTAACACTTCCTATTTGATAGAGAATGGTCAAACAAGAAAAAATTCTAAGCCTTAAAAAAGTGAAAATAAAGTCAGTAAATGAAGAGTTTGGTTCTATCTATTGCAAGAGGCTAATCAACGTTTACTTGGTTCATGTCATTTTAAAGTATGTTGGAAAGAGTGTTACATGTAACTTTGCAGCCTGCAAGTACTTGTGGAAGTTTCAGTAAAGCAAGTCTTAGTGAAATAATCTACAAATCAAATGTGTTCCATGAGAAGGGTTAACTCTTCTTTCATTCTATTCACAACCTGCAACTTTTGCTTAAAAGTGTCATTATGTAATCCAATCATCCAAATAATTAGACGGGATTCCTATTAGTGCTGGGCAGTTTCAGTATTATTTTAGAATGATGGTAAATCATATTGTTTTTATTTTATGTTGTATGAATGGGTACAAGGATGGGCTTTCTACTTTTTTCCACATCAAGTGAGCACATTTATTACCTCAGATGATTGGTTTATGATAGTTTATTCTACTGAGAATAAAAGTACATCAATAATTAAAAAAAAAATAATATGTAAGGTTTATCAACATGTGGCAGTCTGTACCTTGCTCCCCTTCCATCTTTAGTTATTAGGGCCCTCTGGTTATTCTTCTAAACACTGCTCTGAAGGCATCTTTCTTGACTGTATGTAGTGGGACCACATTCATGGAGAGGTAGATTGTTATGGCATCTGTACTCTTGCCAACAGTCCCTCCAACACACTTCTCTTTACATCTGGTCTTTGGCTTAATTTCTTTGTCATTATTATTTTGTGATGTTAGATCCTTATGTCATCTGAAACATTTTTTGTATCCCAATACTTGGGAATAAGCTCTATTTGCGCATTATCTTGCTCTCCACTTTTTTTTCCACATTCTGAAAATTTTCTCTCTGAATATTATAGCATTGCTGCAGGAGCATCATCCACTTCAATCGGTGCCCTCTAAACAGCACTCTTTGCCACATGCCAACCATCATGTCTGCTGCTTCCTAGTACACAAAAATGTCATTGCAACTTGAATACCATTTCTATGCAATCCAAATAAGTGCAGGGTTTTCTCAAACCTCATATTTCAGATATCACAAAATGTTAAGCTTTCTTGATTTGTGTGCACCACCCAACACACACACACACACACACACACACACACACACACACACACACACACACACACACACACACTCCTTTGCAATCAGTCATGGTCCCCTGCTTTTTGTGTGGGACATCATGATAAGTGCATTTTCCATGTGCAGGGTTGTTCTCACATTTTTTAAGGAATGGCTGCATCAGTCTAATTACACTCTGAAAAGTTCCCTGTATTCTCACATCCATCGTCCTCCGGGGGCATCCTCTGGGCAATGCCCTGGCATGCAGAGGAATTTGGCAAACCCAGGGGTGGTAGAGTCTATCTCATAAAATAATAAATATGATAGGCAGCTTTGGTAGGCTAGACAGGGCAACAGTCCCACTGAGAAATGAGATGAAATTTGCAAACCAAATCACCTGTGGTTGCCTTTATTTAACCTCTGTTACTCCCTGTTGGAATCAGACAGTTCTTTTAGTCCCTATCTGAATCTGATTCTCACTGTAGAATAAGGTTCTTCAATTACTTTTCTCCAAGGAAAAGGTTGTTTTATGTTCAGATGTTTATATTCTTCTTTTTTTTAAAATTAATATTATTATTGTACATCCATTTTCTTCACCACTTATCCGTTAAGGATCACGGGGGGGGGGGGGGGTGAAGCCTCTCCCAGCAGGCTTCAGGAGAGAGGCGGGGTACACCCTGGACAGATCACTAGTCCGTCTCAGGACCAACGCATTTAGACAAGCAATGATTCCCACTCACAGCCACACCTACAGTCAATATGGAGCAAGGATCCAGTGAAGGGCTGTGTGGCTGCAGGTTTTCATTCCCACCAAGCAAAAGTAACACCTGATCCAACAAATGAGCTGTGTGGACACAGCTTAGTTGATTTAAGTAGATTCAGGTGTTGCTTTTGCTGTTTTACTGGATCAGTTTGACACCCCTGATGTGGAGTCACCGATTAAGCTAACTTTGTCATGGTCCGTGTCTTCATTTCCTGTTTTATTTTGTGGTTAGTGTCCTGTCTGCCTGTGTGCTTCCTTTTGTCTTGGTCTGTCTTCAGTTCCTGTTTTATTTTGAAGTTCAGGTCTTGTCTGATTGTATCACCTGTGCAATCATACACAGGTACAAAGCAATGTGCAATGTTTCCCATTGTCCTTTGTCAGTTCATTGTCTTTATCAGTGTCATATATTCTCCATGTCTTGCTCTCTGTGCCCCCGTGTCTCCCATAAGTCCTTCATTTTCAGTCTTGTGTAGAACATGGTTTTGTTTGTACTTTTAACTCGTCAGGACTTAGGCCTGTTGACCCCTTTTTGTTTCTACTCCAACTCCCCTTGGCTGCTGTCTGCATTTGGGTCTAGTTTTCTCATAAATCCTTTACAAACTTGCATGTCTTTGGACTGTGGGAGGAAGCTGGAATATGCAGAGAGAACCCAGGCAGGCACAGGGAGAACATGGAGACTCCACACAGAAAAGCTCTGGGCTTAAACCGGGGCTCGAAGCCAAAACCCTCTTGCTGTGAGACAACAGTGTGAACCACTGTGCTAACCCTATTGTTAGAATTATAATTTTTATTTTATAGAAGTGGTATCCATGTAGGCTTGGGATTAAGTTTGTGTTTAGTGTCACAAAAAAATATCTAAATGACCCTATGAACAGTCAGCAACACTACAAAATATAAAATTAAAACCTTTTGAATTTTAAAATGCATACAGTTGGGAGGACCAATTGATACAAACCTGATCAAAAATTGCATGAATTTGTATTTTGCACTGTTGGATCTTAGGAAGGTTTCAATTAGAGCTTAAAAATGCAAAAAGAAGAAATGGGAACAAGAGACCAAAAGTTGTGAGCAGGCAATTTATTGAAAACAACAGTTTTACTGAAATAGGCTGTTCATCAACTGATCAAAAGTTTACCACAGCCTTTAAAAGCCAAAATCTGTGCAAAAATTTGAATTCCATGTCATTTCCTGTCAAGTAATCACACTGGAAAGATCTCTTGATGGCAAAGGCGAAAAGCTCACTGTCTTTGAATGTGGAAGGATTGTTGAGCTGCATAAACAAGGCCTCTCACAACGTGCCATCGCTGCTGAGGTTGGACGCAGTAAGACATTTTGCATTTCGTAAAAGATCCTGAGCTTTATGGAACAAAAAAATCAAGCGGGGGACCCGAAAAAATCTCACCAGCGCTGAGCTGGAGGATCCAAATAGCTGTCCGTCAAGACAGGGGACGATCCTCATCCCAAATTAAGGCCATTACTGGCGCTGACTGCAGCCCAATAACCATCAGATGGCATCTGGCATCAAAAACAAAAAAACATCTTCAAAGGCCACACCTCCTTCAATGCCACAATTGCCCATTTGGACTTTGCAAGGAGCACCAAACATGGGACATTTAAAGGTGGAAGGAAGTTTTATTCTCTGACGAGAAAAAATTTAAGCTTGCTAAGCGGCACAGTGGAGGGGGCTTGTTTGTGCTGCTCTGCTTTAGTAAAGTAATCACCTTTCAAATTGGGAACAGCGTTATGGGGACTTCATTTTCCTCTGAGGATGGGATGTTTATTCAGTTATGGAAATGGATCAAATAACCATTTTTTATTAGCTTATTAATATTGTTAATTTGTAATTTCAGCAGTTTAATTTTTTAGTCCAGTTACAAAATTTAAAGTTTTTTTGTTGACTGTAAGTTTACAGCCAGATGACCCAAAGTGGGCCAGAAATAGACCTGTTAATTGTTACTTTTTATTGAGTGACTTGTTTGTTCAGATGCTGGGATAGGCTCCAGCCCCCCCCCCCCCCCCCCCCGCGACCCTTAATAGGAATAAGCAGAAGACAGTGGATGGATGGATTTGTTTGTTTATTCATATATTTTGCACTTAAAGACCAGGCAAGAAAAGTTTTGAATAGAAAAAAAATGTACCTGTAATTTGAAGTTGTTTTGTGTTTGTCTTTTAAGTCAAGATTACTTGATATGTTTAAGGCAGTCAGTTGCCACAAATATTTTGTTTGGAGGTAAATGATTTTGAGTTTTAACAAGTCTATGGTTTTGAATTATGGGTAATCAGAAGATTGAAGGATAAAACTAATACATTTTAAACTCACTGAGCATAAAATCAGAGTTTTCTTATCTGAAATGATGAAGTTCTCTTGAGTTATTGCAACGACAAAGATGAATTGTCTGAGTAGCATGTCCTGATATTTTTTTAGTTGTTTTAATCAGTAAATTCATTTTAATAATAATTTAAAAGTTCATTGAACAGGAACTCCAAATATTTAAGCTCTGTTATACTCAAATGTTTGAGTTTATGAACTCCAAAAAATTGTGGCAACTGATTGCATCACTTTTTTGTGTTCTGCTGATTTATTCAGATTGAGAGTGATAAAAATAGGGGATGATTTTTGTCCTCTTCTACTTTTCTTTCTCCAGGCACCCTGACAGTATAGGTAAAGTTATTTCCTACACCATTCCTACACCAAGCAAGACAGAAACAGAGCATCCATCATATTAAGACAGCATAGCAGGTCCACAGTGACAGGGGAGCATAGGATGAATCCTGAGGAAGTCTGACTGAAATGGCTTTTCATATCCAACTTTAATTAAAGCAGCTACTTGTATTTATATAAGCCCTCTCGCTTTCACTCAGTTTTTGTCTTTTATCCAAATGGGACCAGTGAGTACACTTGTGGCTGTATCACAGCAGCTATCAGACAAGACAGTGATTTGATTGTAATTTTAAAAGGTGAGCCATGGCCATCATATAACCAGATTTATGAGTTTTCATTAATCCGATTATGATATGTCATATTTTTTTAGACTGCAAATCAGCTTAAAAGGAAAAATGTCATGATTACCCTTTCAGGCAGAGTTCTTCACAAACTGATTGTGATTACAACTGCCCTTTATCCACTTCCTCTGTCTCTGACTTCGGTCAAATCTTCCAGGAAACTACTGTATTCGAATGAATGAACCCATGCTCTGGTAATGAATGGAATTCTTTTTTTATTATTATAATTTTCCTATTTCACGTGTGAAATTCTCACTTATAGAAAAGGGTCTTTTGTTACACATAGAGGGCCATGTCCACCAAAGCATTTTTTTCTCTGCTGAAAACACCAGGTGCTCCTCTGAATGCACCGGGCACTTTGGAGATGCAGGGCATGTCTGCTGATGGAAGAAAATGTTGGCGCAAGGTAGAGTCCTTCTTTGGGCCCTCGTTCTGGTTGCAATAAGTATTGATCCTCACAGGGTGAGAAGACAGACTTGCCAGTTTGTGTGGTTTCATGAGATTTTGAGGGTTAACTAGTACATTTAAGCCAGGACTTCTTGGTGTATTCAGATGCACCTAATACGCACTGAGATCTACACATCTTGGGCAAAGTGTGTGACATTTCATGGAGCATTTACATGCAACTGAGCTCGAAGCTTGACAGATGCTCTTTGATTTAGGTGCAAAGGCTCGCCATGGTCACAAATATAAACTATAAAAAAATATATATAAACCCTAAGAAAGGCAAAATTAAGCTCCTTAGACACTTCACCAAAAACACGGATGAACAAGGGTGTTTGGGCACTCTGAAAGGGTCGACTCGGCATTTCGACCGACATCCACTGACTTTCCAAGCGACCCAGATGTTTAACGGCTCGCCTCGGCTCTGCTCGGCTCGCCTGCTGTGTGAAAAAGGCAACCCGCGTTGTCTCAGGTTTCCCGCAACCTTCCTGTCACATTCCGATTTTGTCGCTGTGCCGCCTGTCAGGCTGTCATTGTAGAAGCTCTGGAGGAACCGAGGATAGCAAGCAAAATTATGCAAGTCCTGAACAATAATAATAACAGGCTATTGTATTAGATATACATTTTAGGACAAACTTGTAGCCTAGTAAGCTTACTATAATGTAAGCTTATCATTACCCACCACTCAAATAGATGTGCACAACCCATGGTTCGCTTACTGGGTCCAGTATGTTCTTGTTTGGACTCAGATGAAAGCTCTTGATGATTGGTGTCAGATGACACTTCTACTCACTGATGTGACATCAATTCATTTCAGCTCTGTAGACAGTAAAACAGGCAAGCCCAAGCTGTTAAGACAAGATACTGTCGCAATGGATACTTCAATTCTGAACCTGCCCAGATTACTACACGGAGAATATTGAGCAAGTTATCAGAGTTGAAGGAGGCTGGAATTGTGAATTCTATGGCCTCATCATTCTCCACTGACCCCTGGTTTACCTCAGGCACACACAAAGACATGCATGAATCATGAGAGAAACACACACTACTACATACCACCACCACCACCACTCAGGGATATTTGCTCCAAATAGATGTTAAGACGTAAAAAAAAAAAAAAAAAAAAAAAAGATGAGAAGGAAAATAAAGCCAATATGCAAACCAGTGAGAGAAAACATTTTTTAAATGGCTGATAAATGTTTTCACTGAGCGATCAGTGATTACTTCACAGTGTCCTCACAAACTCATACCTAGAGGATCAGCTTGGCAGGCTGACTCGCCATGTTAAAGTCAGCTGGGGTGATACCAGTATCTTCATCCCCATAAGGCCATGCCTCTTCCTGCTGCTACTGATGATAAGACAACCAGTGCATTCCCTTTTCTCACACGCAAACACTATGGCAGAAGATTGTGTGTGTGTGTGTGTGTGTGTGTGTGTGTGTGTGTGTGTGTGTGTGTGTGTGTGTGTGTGTGTAAGTGAGATACTGTGGGCAGAATAAGATACTGTTTGATGTAAAAGGAAGAAAGACCA
Organism: Aulostomus chinensis; assembly: GCF_037954235.1. Lineage (NCBI taxonomy): Eukaryota > Metazoa > Chordata > Actinopteri > Syngnathiformes > Aulostomidae > Aulostomus > Aulostomus chinensis. The sequence continues at coordinate 1,587,102 of NC_141332.1, read as the reverse complement.
GCTTTGTGACTCTCATTTCACAAGACATTTAAAGATAAGAATAACAACAGCTTTCTTAGATTTTTGCAAATTCAGAATGTGTTCTATTTTCTATGTAGACTGTAAATTAAAGGAGGGGTAGACTCCCAGATTTCTATGTACTTTTTGTTATAATCCCTGAATTTGTTATGATGTCTCGATGGTAATCAATAAACTACAGTATTAAGTTTAAAAAAGGAAACATCCAAATCCCTAATCGGGGTGCAGGACCAAATTTACCTCCACCCAATCAAAAACTGCTACCAGCTTGATTGGTTGGCCCGTAGAGCTGTCCATCAACATCCCAAAACCAGAATGCACCTGATTGGGCAACTTAGCTGTCCATCAAAATGCTGAGACCAAGAAGCCTTAAATGGGTATCAGTGCCTTGTTGGATCCGTGTTTGGTGAGCAGCATGAAGGAGGATGAACTTGGATCCCAAAAAGCCAGAGGAAACACAGTAAAAAGAAAAGGTCTTTTATAAAACAAAGAATAGATAAGAGGGAGAAGGATAAAAGGCTCAGTGCAACACGAGTGATTCTTGGGGATTCGTTTGCTCACTGGAAGAGTCTAAAAGAGTTAAAAGTTTTAGATATGGACACGCAAGTAGCAGCCTTTCTTATGGACAGGTCAGAAACCCATTATTTGCAGTAATTTATTGTCAATGTAGGTTGTGAGGAGTGAGGAGGGAGTGTTAATGATCAGAGTATGATTCAAAAATGATTTAGACAGATTTATGCCATATCGTTTGTGTATTATTTTTCTTTTGTTAAATTAAAAAAAAAGAAAGAAAGAAAGCCAAAAACAGGCGGTGCCTACCTCCCCTTTATAGAAGTATATTTAATTTTTGGAGGAGCATGTGGTTTTGATGTACATTACAGATTGCTATTCCTCCAGCTGTCTCTTTTAGAACCAGGATCTTGACCATATTGTCTATAATCATTATATATAATCATGTGTGAGACCGTGTGGTGGACTGTATATTGTGCCAGGTAGTGTGACCTCTGCAAGCTGGTGTTGGAGTTTTAGTAATCAGACAAATAACAGTGTCTATGTTGCTACAAATACAAAATTTAAAATTGTATGTCTAAAATACAAAGATTTACCTGCCAGCAATAGGCTTTTTTGACAAGGGCTTCAATGTAAAGGACATTCATTCATATGTCGAAGTTTAGCACTACAGACATTAACCCATACAATGACACATCATAAAGCATCATTAAACTGAATGTGGCATTTGGTTTGGATAATTTATGAGCCCGTAAAAATACAATTTCTTTTGTAGCCTGCTATGAGGAATTCGTGGTGGAAAGGTCAGTCAGCTGGAGATGTATAAGAGAGCAATGGGAGATAAAGTGAAGAGCCAGATACCAGTCAGCATCCAAAAGCCATGAGTGCAATTTGTAGAAAAGAGATTCACCAAATTTGAAATTTAAACAATAATAAGAGAAGTCTGCATGTTCTCCCTGTGCCTGCTGGGTTCTCTCTGGTACTCCAGCTTCCTCCCACAGTCCAAAGACATCAAGAGGGGACGAGGCTGATTGACACTCTAAATTGACCGTAGGTGCGACTGTGAGTGTGAATGGTTGTTTGTCTCTATGTGTTGGCCCTGCGATGGACTGGCGACCCGTCCAGGGTTAGACTTCACACAGCTTTCACTCATGACTTTGCAGCAGATTACTGAAGAAAGAATCCAGGTTAGAAGCACCTCTGCTTTGGCTGCACTGTTCAGATGGGAAGGGCAGTCATTTTTTATAGTGTTTGAGCAATCATAAAACAACAATTGTTGGACCTCAAAAACTGAGGCTAATAAATGGAACCTGGCTGTCTACAATCCCCCGCCTGGCAAAAAAAAGAGAGGTCTGGTGAAGAGCTACAGAATACCAAGACATGAAAGGAAAAGGTTTGTGAGGGAGGTATGATGATGACAAAAGAACATCCCATTATTTAAGAGAGAAATTTGGATATGAGAGTTAACTGCAAAGAGAGCATAGGAATAAAAGACAGAGTTTTTGCGTTTGAGTGAGAGGGGTGAAGCACGAATAAAACATCCATAACAGATTGACTGTGAGGCAGAGCAGTGAGAGGCTTCTCCATGGCTGCTATTGAGGAAGCCAGACACTTGATTCACATGCACAACCCACCTCCTCTTATAGTCATCTATTATGGCTCACTGCACATCCATTTACTAGCATGTCAAAGCTTGACTGCTTCACACAAACTGACAGCCACATTTGTATGAATAAAAAATTACTAAACCTACATTCCTGAACAGTTAACTGCAATGGTGCTATCTCCTTGACACATCACTCATGATGTGTCAAAAGGAAAAGAACTGAATGTATTCATGTTCAAACATTATTGCAGCAAGTAGTGGATAAAACCAGATGAAATAAAAATGGATGGTTTATGAATGACATATAAAAATAATACATTTATTTTTACTTCAAAATCCAAAAGACAAAATCCATCAAAGATAGATGTCTAAAGGTCTCTTGAAGAGGACTTTCAGGTAGACAGTAGATGTTTACTCAGTTACTTTTTAAATGAAGGGTATGATGAAACAGATCTGAGCTGTAGGCTTAATTCACTCCAACGCCTCCGGCCTCTGAAGGTAATATTAAACTGGTGCCTAGATGTTCACGTGCGTGGTACAAGTAGGCTGTCGTTCCTAAGTCTTGTCTGGTATGTCTGTATCTCTGATGTGGAAATAAGTATGTTCTGGAGAGTGACTGGAAGACCTGGTTTACTGGAAGATATAGTTTCCAATGAATGAGTTTATGAACAAGTAAATATGTTTGTATGTTATGTATGTACTCACTTTATTAATATGAATTAAGTTATACTGTTTAAAAAGGGGTGTAGATGGTGCATGTTAGGATGGACGGCATTGGAGGCAGCAAGAGGGGTAGCAAGACAGGAGGGTAGAGGGCTAAGAGCAGTGCAAAATATTATTCATAAGAAAATAATAATAATAATGATAATAAACTTTTCAAATAGGTGGAAAATAAAGTGGGGTTTTTTGGAAAATGCAATATTTACAAATAACAATTAATTCACGATATCAAGAGGTTGGCCAAATAACTGACAGTGACTTGCTCTTAGTCTGAGCATGACACATACTGCCAAACACAAAAAAACCCAGCTCCAGATATAGGACTTGGACTATACTATCAACATGCAATAATCAATTATCTACTATGTCATTTCTAGAAATACAAAAAATAGACTATATATTTTAAAGGCATAGTAAAAAGAATATTTCATCACCAAAAAGCAAAAAAGGATACAAAAATATGGAAAATACTATACTAAATTTTGCCTTTTCGTGTTGATCCACCGCTAACAAAGTAACGTTAACAAAAATGCAAACAACGTCATTCTAACGATATTGAAGCTACGTATTGCACATCACTCATTCACAAAAAAAGACGTTAATTTGCCAGCATATGTGAGGACATAATAGCAAATGGTGTGTACGATACATAGTCTGTGTTTTTTTTTCTCTGGCATGGTGTTGCGCCGTGTCAGTCTACTTGAATGAGATATCGGTCTAAGAAACTTCTTCTGTATGATCTGCTATTTCATGAGGTAGGTGGGGTAAGTTGCTGCCTAGACAATATTGCACTAATTCATAAAAGGAGACAAAAAAAAACTATACTACAAAATAGATGAGCTTAAAGGTAAATTAAATGACAAACCCTCCTCAGTATGGCCAGCATCTTGGCTGATCTTTTGGTTACTAGGTCAATATGATTAGACCACTTTAGACCACCATCAGTGATGATCCCTAAGAATTTGGTTTGTTGAATGAGTTCAATTTCAGCATTGCTAATATAGATTTTAGCTTGCTCGCTATCTTTAGGATAGCATCCAATAATATTAAAAAAGGTCATGAAGTTACATTTTTTCACATTGAGTCAGCTTATTCAGTTGAAACCATTTCTCTACAGTCGATAATTCATCATTAACATTTTTGATCAGTGAGTTGAAATCTTTTGGTGAAGCTAGGAGATTAGTGTCATCCGCAAACAATACTGGAAGAAGATTAGCACATGACATGGCCATGTCATTGATATAGATTAAAAATAACAAAGGACCCAAGATTGATCCTTGGGGAACACCATCAAAAAATCTCTGATTTTTTAGAAGAAAAAAATGTCAGGATACAGATATTGTTCTCCAACTCCGGGCTGTATTCTCCACTACATAAATTGAGTTTGGCAATAAGAATTTCATGACTGACCATGTTGAAAGCGTTACTCAAATCTAGGAAGACTCCAAGAGCAAATTTCCTGTTGTCAAGAGCTGACGAGATATACTGCACAAACTGTATAAGGGCGTGCTCTGTGGAGTATTTTTTCTGATAGCCATATTGGTGTTTGTATAACATATTATTAGCCGACAAATGATTAGGAAGTCTAGGGTAGATTAGCTTTTCTAGAATTTTAAATATGCAGGGCATAACTGATATTGGCCAATAATTAATGAATTCCTTAGGATCACCTGATCTAAATATTGGGATAATTTTTTGTTATCTTTAAATCATGGGAGATGATTCCAGATTCAAGAGATAAAGAGAGAATGTGAGTGAGGGATTGGATGATGAAGTCTATGGATACTTTTAATGCCATCGTGTCCATGGGCTGGGCTCTTTAATGTCATGATGATATCATGGACTTCCTGATAAAGTTGGGGATCAAGCTTTGTAATGGAGAATACTGGCCTTTAATCATGATACACAGATTTATATCAGATTGCTGGATGCCAGTTCAGGGCCAATATTTGCAAAAAATCATTGAAGCTATTAATTAGCAGTATCATGTGGGTTAGTGAGTTTATAAAAAGTTTATAAAAAGTGAGTTTGTTTGTTCAATAGGTGGTTGATGAGGTTCCATGTTGTTAATGCCAGTTGTTGCTAGAGTAAATTGATGTGAGTAGAATTTTTTTCTGTGTTTTCTACTAACACTGTAAAGGGATTTTTGTATTTCTTGTAGGTCCACTGTTAATGAGGGAAGGGTTTGATATCGATTTCCTATAAAGTTTATTTTTCTTGTGGGAGAGTTCTTTAACTCAATTGTTATCCATGGCTTCCCCTTAGAGGAATTATATTTGGATTTCTTAGTAATCAAGGGAAAGGAAATCTCTAGTGCAGAATTGAAGAGCTCTAAAAATAAATGATAAGCTTTAATTTCATTTTCCAACATAAGAACCCCATCCCAAGAGATAGAGTTAATGGCTGATTTAAAGTAGTCCAAATTCTTTCTGGTGAATTTATGGAATTTGATTGGTTCCTTTAGAGCAGCCATGGCCTTGGGGGAGTTGTTATAGTAAATAAATTGAAATACTGGAAGATCTCCTGAAACGTCACATATCAAGAGGCCTGAAGTGACCTCAAAATCTAGAGAATTGAACAAGATATCAATTTGTGTGACAGTGGATATGGTGATTCTGGAAAGTTTAGTAATAAAAATGGAAAAAATCAATAATTAATAACTATATCAATAGTGGAGTTGAGTGCATCAATAACAGTACAAATGTCTGGGTCAGGTGGTCTGTAAATACATTCATTGTTTTTCTTATCCTGTGAAGGGTCATGGGGGGGGGGGGGGGGCTGGAGCCTATCCTAGCAGCCTTTCAGACCATTCAAACTCACAGCCTATTTACAATATTCAATTAACCTGGTCCCCATTTGCATGTCTTTGGAAGAAGCCAGACTCACTGGAGAGAACCCACATGGAACTCCACACAGAAAGATCCTGTCCCTGAACCGGGGCTCGAACCTGGAACTTTCTTGCTGTGAGGCGTCAGTGCAAACCACTACACCACTGTGCTGCCTTGACACACATTCATGTGTATGGATATTTTTATAAGGAGTTCATGGTTAATAGATTGCATGTTACGAGGCTGGCTAGCTAATTAACTATAAATTATATCCATAACAACACAACTGTTTCCAATGGAAGTGCTCAGAATGCGTTTACTAATAAACTGCTGACAGCATGGGATTTCAACACATATTGACTCTACTAATATAGTATCAAAGTCGGTTCGAAGATATTTCCTGGGAATGAAGTTGTGGTTGTTTGAGACATATGGAGACACACTCCCTCCTCTTCTGCCTTTTCTCGTGGAGTGAAATGCATTATAATGAGACAGGGGGTATTAGGTTAAGGATATCATCATTCAGCCATGTCTCCGAAAGAGCAATGACTGAGAAAGAATGAGTCAGAGTTGACAAGAAAGTTTTCAGGTCGTCATAATTTTTGTGCAGACTACGAATATTGAAATGAAAAGAAAAAAAAACACATTGATTTGAGTTTGGCCTGTCTGTAAGAGAGTGAGACAGTTTATTCAATTAGGCTTCAGTATAATAATCACACGACAATTTTAGTGACTTCAAATTAATCTGGTAAGTGTCAGGATTAAAGAATTGTCCATGTATCAGTTGAAAGGGTTGAAAGGTGGAGAGGCAAAGACGGTGAGGACAGCCATCCCTGGTATTGTGGTAGGTAACTCATAATTCATTAATTCATAAAATAGAGGGGGGGAATTCTTTTGACATTTACAAAAGAAAATTCAATCAATGTCAAGAGCATCTGGGTATCATCCCCCCCACAGCCAGAGAGGGATTGAACAGTCGGTCCCAGGATCATGTGACAAATCAGGTGCACCAATCAGAACATACATAATCAAACACAGGTTAAACTTAAGGGCAAGAGGTGTAGTGGGCCATTCCTGTAACAATGGCACATTGGCTCTCCTTTGTTTAATTTCTGATTTGGGTCTTGTTCTTTTAATTTCTGGAAGATTAACTGAAGTGCCTTCGCACAATTACCGGCACTATCTTTTGTTTTCCACCACCAAATCTGCCGGCCTCCTACACAAAACCAGCTCAGGATGAGGACTGAACTGTATAAGTACCTCTATATGTTTTGCACTATCACCAGGACTGTTCTGCCATGTTTGCACTGCAAATGCTATGTCACCTCAATCTGTTGATGACACAGCCACCTTGAACCTGGTACTAGAATGTGCCTGTGCACCTGGATGCACCACAGCACCACTTAAAGCTGTTATCCACTCCCACATGTATCGACAGTGGGACTTGCACAAGCCTGTTTACAGTTGTACAGTCTATGTATATGTCTTATATGTATAAGTATATGTCCTCATGTCTTTGCAGAGTCCATGTAAATTTATGTCAGTATTAGTCCTTTTGTAGGTATAGTAGTGTAAGTATGTGTCTATGTATATTTTTCTATTTATATGTGCACATCCTGAGGAGCAGCGTTGCATCTCATTGTACCTGGGATAATGACAGTAAAGGCATTCTATTCTATTCTATTCTATTAGACATAGCCAAGGTATATTGCTTCCCTCATTTTCAAGGGCACAACATTTTTTTTTTCGAATGTGTTTTTTCTTTTATCCATCTATCCATCCATCCATTTTCTGTACTGCTTATCCATTAGAGAAAGGGGTTCACCCTGGACAGATCGCCAGTCCATCACAGGGCCAACAAACAATCATTCACACTCACAGCCACGCCTACGGTCAATTTAGAATCACCAATTAACTTGCACATTGTTTGAGTGTGTGTGTGTGTGTGTGTGTGTGTGTGTGTGTGTGTGTGTGTGTGTGTGTGTGTGTGTGTGACTGTGTCTGTGTCTGTATGTTGTTTGCATGTTTCCCATCATTATCAGAGTGTATTGATCTTAATGCAGGTGCTGGGGGGGTGGAGCCTATCTCAGCTGACATTGGGTGAGAGGCGGAGTACACCCTGGACAGGTCGCCAGTCTGTTGCAAGGCCATCAGGAGAAATTAGGGGCTCAGTATCTTACTCAAGGATCCTCTAATATGGTCACTGAGAAAAGTGAGGATTGAGTCAGAGACCCTTGGGTTGCTCGATGGCAGGGTTCACCCTGGACAGGTAGCCAGTCCATCGCAGGACCAACACATAGAGACAGACAACCATTTACACTCACAGCCACGCCTACAGTCAATTTAGAGTATCCAATTTGTCTTTATTCCGACAAATCCTTGAGTGGTCTAGCTAACTTACGTATCCAATATAAGGTTTCACAGAAGAGGTGGAAATGTGATCATTTAAGTTTCAGCTCTTGTCTGTCAAGTCCACTTCTAGGTTAACAAGCGGACTTGGCATCTCGTGGCCCTATACCCCAATCCAACCCACAGCGGTCACACATGATGACCTATATAACATGCATTTTTATGATGATTTGCAGCCACTACACAACTTCCACAGAGAGCTTGGCTGTCAAATCAGACTTTGTCAGTCTTGAATAACCGATGTATTTGGAAACCCTGCTTGCACTGACACTTTTTTATTTCTTCTTTCATTGGCATTTACAAATCCATGTTAAAGCATCATCATGCTCTTGATCATTGTTGAGTAAACCATCATGATCACACTGCTCACGCTAGCCAAAATTAGTTTATCTCAGACAAGGAACCAATATTGGCCACCCTCAAATGCAAAAGTGACAGATTTCTGGTGTGAAAGAAGACTACTTAGTGAAGGGCACTTCTTAAAGGATTATTTAATTTGGCTGGGAGCTGTGAAGACCTATATAGCTACAGAGTGGCAGCAGTCTCCAACCAACCCAATAAAAATTGCACAATAGTACCCTTGGATGGGTGTCTATGCATGTGTGTATGCGACTGTGTGTGTGTGGCATCATATTTCTGATCTTTAACTGCCCCCAAGTGGTTAAAATGAGGACAGCATGTGAACCAGAGAAATGCTGTCCATGCAACAGCATGAAGTCCCCTTATTCCATTCATAAACTCTCACACACACACACACACACACACACACACACACACACACACATGCATGTGCCATCATGGATGATAAATATCCCCAGCACCAGGAGCTTTCCCCTCCATTATTTCCATCCCAACAATCAGATGAGCCCACTCTTTATAGATACCCAACATTTACCAAGATCAGTCATTCAGGGACTTTAACAAACTAATTGAAGCACTCATGAAATTAATCAGCATCTATGATGAAGCAGCTGTAGAATACACACCAATGCGGTGAAAAGACAAGCACATTGATTTTTCTCTGGGGATAACTGTGGTTTTTGACATTTCATGGTGCACAGTAGTTTAGCTTAGAGCTGGTTATGAGAAGAAAGATGTAGATTTTCTTGGCATTTGCTTTGCGTTGGGGAATTCACACCTTGGTGACAAACACGTGGAATGCAAATGTCAAATGTCGCCTCTGCAGTGGAATATCTGTGCCACTACATTGTAATGCTGGATGTGATGTTAAACTCAACAATGCCTGTCATCTGACAAGATGTTCCTTTAGAGCACGAAAGTGCATTTAGATACAAACAAAGATGGGTAAAACTCAGTGGTGGGCCATCAGGGTGGGATTAGCGCTGTAAGGCGAAATGGCACCAAGCCGGCGGTGAGGTGAAATGGTGGACGGCTGGAGCTAGCTGCATAGTAGCGGTGAGGGTAAATGGCAGTTGGACAGCAGTGATGCAAAATGGCGGACATCTGGTGCTAGCGGGTTGTGGCGGTGAAGCGAAATGGCCGACAGTCGGAGGTAGCAGCTTGTCGTAGCAGCTTGGTTCAATACAGAATGGCAGTTTATTCCGTATTTCACAATTGTCCCAATGGTCACCGTTCGTTGCCTACTTACCTGGCTCGCTCTGCTCAGTGCACCACCGCACATTTTAAAAACAACAACAAAGACGTCTTCGACTTCTACAGCAGACGCTCAGGACACCCCACCTCGTCCTCAAAGAGGAAACGTCTACAAAACTATAGATGGGAGTGGGAAGAGGGCAACCCGTGGCTCGATAGAGTCACTGAAGATGAATAGAAAGCAAACTGCAAGGCATGCAGGAATTTTTTTTGTTATGCACTTTTTTTATCTGTTTCTTAGTTTTATGTTATGCACTTTCTTTTTTATCTGTTTCTTACTTTTATGTTATGCACTTTCTTTCTTGACTCCACACAGATACAGAGACCTGACCTACTGAGATCTACATAAATGGCCATTTCTACCATGAATATGTTGTCTGTTACTAGTTTACGATGATCAGGCTCAGGCTGTCTGTACAGTCATGTCTACACATTCAGTGCTAATAAAGAACTTTAAACTTTAAATCAAAGCATTTTGTTTTTTCATATAAAAATAGATACATTTCTATGCATCTTAGGAGTTTTGGGGATGTCCCATTTTTTTTCGCCTGTGCAGCTTCGGGCACGAGGGGAGGGCGTCCCTTATTTCTATTTCTGAAAGGTGGCAACCCTAGTTGGCAGCACATGCTCACATCAGAGGAAGAGAATAATGTGTCATGTGATTATGTAGGTTTTGTTTACGACCTCCACAAAAGACTGAACATACAGTACCGTAGGGGGTCTTCTGTCTCCTTCATTATCTTGGCGTGTATCCAGGCTGAGCCGCTAGTGCAGCAGTCTGGGTTCCAATCCGGCCCAGCACCCTTTACAATCCCTCCTCTGCCTCTCCGGTCTGTCTTTCCTATCGCAACCGACATAAAATGGAAATCTCTTAGAGAACATGTTTTTTTTTAATCTGCACTTTTACTTATGTGAGAACAACACGAGTCGATAATATTTTCGCCGTTCAAATCTTGCCATGAAATTGAAGGAGCGCAATCTGTTCTCAAACGTTGTGTCATTCTGCCAGAAACCCCACTGTGTATTACTGTTTTTCTTACTTTTCTGTGTTTCTTTTAGCATCATAGTCCGTGACATTGACAGGGCCTATGACAGGCTGCGGTTTTCAAATTTGATACAGTACAACTCAGCAGACAACATGTTTAAAAAGCCGAATAATTAGACTGCATCCGACCGTCACGGTAAGATCATTTTATGTGTAATTAAAGGCTACCTCTGCTCCTGTCACTGTCTCACCCTGTCTCTCTTGCTCTCTATGCTCCTGCTGTCATAGTTATGACATCCGTTTTGCTATCTGACCATAAACAATCACTTGTCTCACTGTCATTGCCTGTTAGCAAACCTTCCTCACCGTCCCTACAGCTCCCATCTCTGGCAGTGAAAGATGACCTGGCCGATAGCCCTGCCGTTTTGTGTGTGTGTGTGTGTGTGTGTGTGTGTGTGTGTGTGTGTGTGTGTGTGTGTGTGCATATATATTCAGGAACACAGGAGGCCTTGACTGTGGGAGAAGGGAATCAGACGACACATCAACCTGACATTCCGCAGAGACTCATGGACTTCACAGGTCATGAGTCAACCTGACGTTTATGATCACTAAAGGCTGCATTTGCGCATCAAATGTCACTCCATACCGTGCGTTTTCTGTATTTAGGGAAGAAAAACATATGGAACAACTTTTAAAATGTGGTGTGACTGCAGAAAATAATCTCCTAGTCAGAGTGAATGTGTACAGTTGGTGTATGATGTATAATTCCTTGAGTATTTGACATGGAATAATAGAAAATATCACACTTTAATCAACAGTTTTTCCTTTTTAAACTGCACTACTGTGCTGCCTTACCAGCAAATGAAATGTTTTTTTAACTTTTACTTTTTTTATTTCAATTCAGAAATTTTATTTAACATTTCACAAAATCACAAAAAAACAATGGATTTTTTTAACCTTTGGGTTTTAATTGTCAAATATATTTCTACATTAATTTAAGATGTTTTCCAATTCAAACAGAGCACAAGGAGTGGACAAAAGAGAGGCACCAGTACATTATTGAGTCTACTGGCGGGTGCCTCTCTCAAACTGTTGTCCTGGGTTCCTCAAAGCCTCCTGAATTGCCCTTCTGAAGAGCATTGGCCTCGGTGAGAATTTCTGGCAGGTCTTAACTGCCGCTGGCTGACGGGGGGGCTGCTGCAGTGCTGGCTGCTGGTGAACCTCCTCTTCCTCGTTCAACCACCTAAAAAAGGGTTTCACGGACTCCAGGGCTAAAGCTTTGTCTCCTCGCTCCTCTGGGTCGTCCCTGGATCTCCACTTGAGGAAAGTGCCTTCATAAATGACATCCTCCTCAAATAAGGTGTCGAAAATCCTCAGTAGCAGTGTTTTTGGATGATTCATCTGTCCCATCAGGACCTGGAGAGCGTAGAGAGCCTGCAGCTGTTTCTGTTCACTGCTCAGGCACATCTGAAGGAGACCAACTCGCTCCCTCAGACGTGCAGCGTCCAGCCAGTAGACGTCACCACCTCTGATAGATGATTGGCACACGAGCATCACCAACACACTCACAAACTGGTTGGAGGTGGCCAGCTCTTTATCAACGTGAGCCTCCAGCCAGTCTTTGATGAGCTGGTTGCTGGCCTTGTCCTGCAGGAGTCTGTCCAAGTGCTGGCGAAGCTCCTGCACCTGGAACACCTTCGTCCTACGTTCAGCTGGCTTCCACTCCGCTGGCGTGAACTCCTGTTTCTTTGTGATCTTGGGTGATGTTTTGCTTGGTCTGTTTTGGGTGATGGGAGCCTCATCCTGAGGTTGGCAAGGCCTGCTACGGCTATTTGCCCGTGGGCCCCAGCCCCCTGTGTTTCCTCCCATCCTGTCTCGTCTGTGTTGCTGCTGGTGGACCTTCGAGAATTTCTCCTGCTTTTCTTTTGCTGCCTCGCTGTGGATTTGGCCAATTGTCTTCGGCCCTTGTTCCTCCCGACGAGGCACCCAATCATTCTTTCTCAGGTCGACCACGTCCTGGAGCATGAAGCATATCCTGGCGGACGCCTTCTCATTTCTGATGATGCCATTTATCGGGCGAAAATATTCATCGACCTGAGCCTTGCCTTTGTTGGTGTCCAGGTCACGCCCAGCTGTACACAGGAGTTTGCAAAGTTGCTCCAGTGACTCCTCATTTGTGATTTTGAGCAGCGTCCTGATGCACCTATGCATCACCGACTCCTTCAACAGGTGCTCCTTAAAGAGCTCCCCAATAAATTTCATGTTGCCCAGGGAACGTCGCTTGGCTTTGTCCCGGGCCTCTTGACACTTCACTTCATCAGTAGCCTCAACATTTGTTGCCTTCTCAAACTCCTCCTGGCAGAGGTGGAGCAGCAGGTGATGAAAAGTCACCTTTCCCTGCCCGTTTGAGGCGGGAGCGTTTAAATCCATCAGGCGTCCGCACATTTTTGCGTATGTGCCTGAGAAGTGGGGCTCCATGATGGCCTTCTCAAAAATCAGGCCAGCTGCCCCCATCAGTCTAGCCTCCGTGTCCAGAGGCAGCTCCATCACCTCAGTGGTCAGGGCATGGAACTTGTCAGGCGTCAGCTTATTTAGGATGCAGCGCAGGGACCCAAGAAGCTCGTTGATCTTTATTTGTTCTCGGTCTTTGGCAGAGGAAACTTTCACCACTGAGGGCTTCCATGCATTTGTAGCCTTATTAAGCTGCATGTCACTGCTGGAGCTCTCAAGGACGATGCTCCTGGACTCATTGTGATGGCGCTGAAAAGGACGGACCTCAGGGGTGGGTCTCGGGGCCCTGTGATAGGAGGGCGTTAAGCCCCGCTCGCTTCTCCTTCTGTTCTCGGTGACGTGCACATCCGCTCTCTCCTTGTCATAACGGGAGGAGGCAGCATCCTGGTTGGACCGCTGACAGAAGTCCTTGCGGTAAAAAGCCATTGTAAACGGTCCTTTGTTCAAGTGTAGCGGAGTTTAGTTCACAGAGTTCTGTCAGCAGTGGTGAAGTCTGTTCACTTATGAGCCTGAGCGCTCTCGTCTTTGATGCGTCATAATTGCATGAAAGACGTGACGTATGATGTCATTCACAGTGTTGACATTCTAATCTTTATTCCATCAGCTCTACAATTATGAAGTCTTTCAACTCTTTCATCCTTTGAGCTACAAAAAAACCCTTTAAATCTATTTTTTGGGGGGGGGTTAAGGATAGAATCTAGAATTTATTTTCCAGATTTCTACCATCTGTACTGTTAGTGTGGATGAACATGTTAAAGTATGACAGGTGGCATCACTTACTTTTGTGGTATGAGTTTTAGCATTTCCTAGTTGTATGTAATTGTGTGTTGCATGCCATTAAATCAGAAAAATGTAAGTATTATTGGCCACTATGGAGTGTGTACACCCACCAGCCATCATATTATCTTGGTAACCACAAATAAAGCTGTACAAAAAACCCACAAAAAATTCACTCTCCATCAGGATTAATGAGAACAGTTCCTACCAGCTGTAGTTTGTGTCTTGGAGACTGATGCACTCTGCTTTTTTTATCTTTCTTTTAACTTTGACTTTTTATCTGAACAAGTTGTTGTATAAACGTTATATTCTAGAAGCAGCACGGTCGCCTCACAAGCAAAAAGGTTCCAGGTTTGAGTCCTAGCTTGAGTATGGGATCTTTCTGTGTGGAGTTTGCATGTTCTCCCTGTTCCTGTGTGGGTTCTCTCTGGTATGGACATCCTTTCCAGGACGAACCCCGCCTCCCCCCTGAAGGCTGCTGGGATAGGCTCCAGCCCCCCTGCAACCCTTAACAGGAGAAGCGGTAGAAAATGGATGGATGGATGGACATTATATCCTTCATTTTTCCTTCTTTAAAGGAGGGGTAGGCTCCCCTTCTATGAACTTTTTATCACAGTCCCTGAATTTGTCATGATGGCTTGATGGTAATCAATAAACTATGATGTTTAAAAAAGGAAGCATCAAAATCCCTGCTACATAGGGGATGCAGGGCCAAATTTACCTCCAACCAATCAAAAAACCGTGACCAGTTCAATTGGTTGGCCTGTTAAGCTGTCCATCATCAGTTGAAACCAGACTGCACCTCATCAGCTGACTCAGCTGATGAATGTGCAGCAGCCACAGACAGACTTGCTGACAGACAGGTGAAGAAATAAACTACCACTTTCAGCCGCAATGGCTACCACGGTACCCGTGGCTGTGGTACGAGGGGAACGCTATGCTGTATGTTTATTGTAGGCAGTGGTCGTCGGTCTGTGGCGGGCAACTCTAAACTTGTCAGTGGCTTAACACACTTTAACCTCGAAATTTTAAAGATGCACTGTAACCGCAACGCTCTTTTCAGGGGATAGACGACAGCAATCGCTGGGTGGAGGAGAATGAACTGCTCATTGGGTGGTTCACTGAGGTATGTGAGGCAACTGTAATTAAGACAACTATTTAAGCTCACTGATTAAGACAATACTGAAACCAAAACAAAATGTGTTGAACAAACCATGCGCTCATGCAACCAACTGATAAAGTTGGTAGGACCAGTAGTCGCCGTGGAGAAGTTAGTCCGGAGCTCTGTCAATGTTAGAAACCTGTTTTCAAGACTCTGACCACCTGTCAAGGTCCATTACAGTCCAGCCATGTGGCGTCATGATGATTATGAAGCAGCGCTCAGCGTTGAGGCACAGGTGAAACTTAGAAACTCTGCAGAGCACATTTAACCTCCCAGCCTGCTGCAGGACTTGCAGGTGGTGTTGACTGGGGCGAGGAGAAGGGACAGCCTGCGGGGGCTTTGCCTGGCTGTAGACTGTCTCTTCTTCTCTGCACTGAGGGTCTGTGATTGTTGATCAAATGAAACAAAGACACCTGAAGATGTCAGCGTTGACTCGGGGAAAAAAATGGGTTCAAAAATGTTTTCAATCTTGCTGTATTTTATACTCTTTTAATTGAAAATATTTGGTGGGAAAATTGATCGTGAAAAAAATCAATTGCAGCCTGTAAATACTTAAAGAAAGAGTTTAAGTGGATGTAGGAGAGGTCATAGAGCCACACAGTAGTGACTTTGTGTTTGACGATCATAAAACTGTGTACACACACTTCAACTTTTCAGTTTTTGTTGTTTCTTTGTGTACCCAGAAGTCATGGAAAATAGAGGATGTAATGCAAATACAAAAAAAAAATCCTTCTTACAAACGTTCGTAAATATTTTTCCGAGAAGATTGCAAGAAGCTTTTCCGTTGTGAATGTTTTGTTGAGCATGTTTTACTTCAACCCTTCGTCAGCTGCAGAACAAAGTGAGTGGACCGGACAAGATGCTGACAGCGTCGAGATTATCAGCGATGCTGGGAAAACAAAGTGTTGTGTGAAATTTTACTGCTTGTGCTTTGACACATAGGTGAGAGAGGATTTTAAAGGATTAACAGTGATGAATGGCTAGGGAATGGCTAGCTTGTTTTGGGCTTAGCTATCATGCTAATCAATCTAGCCTGAAGTTGGCAGGATGCTTGCCACCCGTCCCTTGAACTACCGAATCGTTGCGTAATTGGGAATTAAAAGTTGCGTTCCGTATTGGTTCGATACGGAACGGCAGTTTATTCCGTATTCCACAATTGTCCCATGCACGTCTGTCTCACACACACACACACACCCGCGCACATACGTGAACACTGAACTAACAATCATGAACAAAGTAAAGGACAGGAAATATTAAAGACAGCAAAATATGTTATCTGCCTGCCTGCTGCCTGCCCCGCACTGCACAGCCCAGCCCCTTTGCGCTCCACTTCCTGGTCACGGTTCGTTGCCTAGTTACCTGGCTCGCTCTGCTCAGTGCAGTGTTTTAAAAACAACAACAAAGACGTCTTCGACTTCTACAGCAGACGCTCAGGACACCCCACCTCGTCCTCAAAGAGGAAACGTCTACAAAACTATAGATGGGAGTGGGAAGAGGGCAACCCGTGGCTCGATAGAGTCACTGAAGATGAATAGAAAGCAAACTGCAAGGCATGCAGGAATTTTTTTTGTTATGCACTTTTTTTATCTGTTTCTTAGTTTTATGTTATGCACTTTCTTTTTTATCTGTTTCTTACTTTTATGTTATGCACTTTCTTTCTTGACTCCACACAGATACAGAGACCTGACCTACTGAGATCTACATAAATGGCCATTTCTACCATGAATATGTTGTCTGTTACTAGTTTACGATGATCAGGCTCAGGCTGTCTGTACAGTCATGTCTACACATTCAGTGCTAATAAAGAACTTTAAACTTTAAATCAAAGCATTTTGTTTTTTCATATAAAAATAGATACATTTCTATGCATCTTAGGAGTTTTGGGGATGTCCCATTTTTTTTCGCCTGTGCAGCTTCGGGCACGAGGGGAGGGCGTCCCTTATTTCTATTTCTGAAAGGTGGCAACCCTACACATGACTGCACGACAGACAACCTACAGCACCAATCACAAGGTGAAGTTTGCGGACGACACAACTCTGGTGGGTCTCATCACCAAGGGCGACGAGACTCACTACAGGAAGGAGGTCAATCTTCTGACCACATGGTGCAAAAACAACAATCTCCTGCTGAATGTCAGCAAGACCAAGGAGATTGTTGTCGACTTCCGGAGAGGCCACACCCAACACCCACCACTGACCATTGATGGTGCTGCTGTGGAGAGAGTGAGCAGCACCAAATTCCTGGGGGTGCACATCAGTGAGGACCTCTCCTGGACAACCAACACCACATCACTGGTGAAGAAAGCCCAGCGGCGCCTCTACTTCCTGCACAAACTCAAACGGGCAAGTGCTCCACCAGCCATCACGAGCACATTCTATCGAGGCACCACTGAAAGCATCCTTTCCAGTTGCATCACTGTATGGGGCAGGAGCTGCACTGACTACAACAGGAAAGCCCTGCAACGCATAGTGAACACAGCTGGAAGGATCATTGGTGCCCCACTCCCCTCCCTGCAAAACATATACACCACCCGCCTCACCCACAAAGCAATCACAATCGCTAACGATTCAAGCCACCCCGCACACAACCTATTCAGCCTCTTGCCCTCTGGGAGGAGGTATAGGAGCCTCCACTCTCGCACCTCCAGACTCACCCACAGCTTTATCCACCAGGCTGTTAGGCTGCTAAACTCCCCCCCACCCCCACCCTCAGCTATACCCATCAGGCTGTCAGGAAGCTACCCCCCCCCCCATCACACCCCCACAGAATGAAGGACTGTCTTTTTGCACTAAACACCCAACAATATATTTAACAATATACTTATTTATTGCCAACAAATGACTTCTGCTGCTATTACTGACTCCTTTTTACACTGTGAAATTGTTTATATATATATATATATATATATATATATATATATATATATGTATATATATATATATATGTATATATATATATGTGTGTGTGTATACATATATATATATATACATACATATATATCCGTCCATCCATCGTCATCTTCCGCTTATTCCTACACATTAAGGGTCGCGGGGGGGGGGCTGGAG
The DNA here is from genome assembly GCF_037954235.1 of Aulostomus chinensis. NCBI lineage: Eukaryota > Metazoa > Chordata > Actinopteri > Syngnathiformes > Aulostomidae > Aulostomus > Aulostomus chinensis. Next base: position 1,568,897 of record NC_141332.1, on the reverse strand, counting down.
CCCATCCCAGCGTCAACGGGCGAGAGGCGGGGTTCACCCTGGACAGGTCGCCAGTCCATCGCAGGGACACGCCCATGTCTGTTCAGGTTAGCTGTTTCGTTATGAGGCAGAAGCATCGTTTTTAATGACCCAAGGAGGACTCGTAGGCATCATCTAATGGGGATCCTAATAAGCAATAAACAACAGACTTTTATTTGAGCCCAACTTGATTGATTTGGTCCCTGAGTTGGAGCAGATATACAGTGCGTGGGCGGACGAGTTCACGCCAGTCCATCGCAGGGCCAACACAGAGAGACGAACAACCATTCACACTCACATTCATATTTAAAGTATTAGAATTTAGAGTATCAATCAGCCTAGTCCCCAATTGCATGTGTTTGGACTGTGGGAAGAAGCCGGAGTACCAGAGAGAACCCACGCAGGAACAGGGAGAACGGGACTCGAACCCTCTTGCTGTGAGGCCACAGTGCTAACCACTGCACCACCGTGCAGCCTATACATATATATATATATATAGATAGATAGATAGATAGATAGATAGATAGATAGATAGATAGATAGATAGATATAGATATATAGATATATCTTTTTATAGGATCAATAACTGTCTTCAACCACTGTGCACTTTATCTGTTTTTAGCTGTCTATATGTCTGTCCTTTTGTTGTGCTTGTGCACTTCTAGTGTTTAGTCTACCTCAGTGTCAGTAGATGTCTTGTCTTCACTGTAGGATAGAGAGAAACGCAATTTCGAGTCCTCTGTACGTCTGGTGCATATGAAGAAATTGACAATAAAGCTGACTTTGACTTTGATATTTTGTGACATGGCTGAGCAAGCGAGGGGCGGATTCAATCAGATCCATGATGAAACAGTGTGCATCTCGGGTGGTCCAAGCACTCGCAGAGGCCTGGATGGGGCGCAAGGCGACCTTCGCGCACACTACCAACAACTCCACAGCAACATTCTGGACAACATTCGCTGCCAGAAACAGAATCAATTTCAAGACCAATAAAAATTGCTGTTTCTTGCCCTTCTTACTTTCAGACATACCGGAGAAAATTTCCGCAAACAGCTTTTTCTAGCTTAACACAAAGTCATGGCACACTGTTCGTTCTGCCCCGACTAAAAACAGAACCTACTGTAATGTATGCCATGGCTGATTTTGATGGGAAAAGTCCAGCTGATCGCCTTGATTTTCTTTGGAACAAAGAATTTAGTGAGAGCATGGGACAACTTTGCTTACTGGCTTGTTTGGCTGTGACAATCCCTGTGTCCACTGCTTCTGTTGAGTGGTCATTCTTGACCTTGAAGGGAATTGAAACATACGCCAGAAACACAACTGGACAGACGCGACTTTCAGCATTGGCCTCCATGTCGATAGAAAAGGATTTATTGATGGGTCTGAAATGCACAGATTACCTGTACAACCCAGCCATTGAAATCTTCTTGAGGAAAGAAAGGAGGATGGATTTTGTGTTTAAATAAGTACTTTGGGGGACTACCGTTTTGGTGAGTGAGTTTTATTTCATTAGTGTTAAATCAGTGGTACCGAAATAAAATGATAAACATGCTTAAAAGATAAAATAATTCTGCAAAGTATTTAAATGTGGTGAATTGGCGCAGCTGTGTGATTGTTGTGGAAGTGCTAAAACAGACTTCTGTCGCATGTAAACCTACTCTCTAGAACAAATGGACATTATTTGTTTATATTTATTGTCAATGAGTAGTTGGTTTCGTGACTGTCTTGTTGGTGTCTTCAGTGAGACTGTGGCTCGTGCAATTTAGCCTACAATATTGTTTAAGCTTGCCTATTTTTGGTGGACTTATTAAAACATAATGTTTTGATTGCTTATGTGGGTTTATGGATTTTTAAATACTCTGGAAAATAGCCTGTGTTGTACATGATTAAGGTAATGCAACGCCCAGGGGTGTGTAAGTGTGCTTCTGTATGTGATTTCTCAAGCCGTGGTGTCATAAATGATGGTGTTATGAGGGGTTTTTATTCAAGTGGGACAAAGTAGGACATCACTAAAGGCCTAGGTGTGAGATGCATGGCCCACCACTGGTCGGACCACTCTTACTAGATCTGTGGTTTGAAGGAGGAACAACTGATGATCAAGCTTTCCCCAAGGTGATACAACATAAACATAAAGGGTCACAGAATAATAAGTCACACCTTCTCCCCTTTTTTTAAACTGCGGTAGACGCACTGAAGATAATTCATGATATCCTTCTCATCTTTCTGCTCACTGCAAATTACAAAATCAAGAAGTGCAGGAACAGTGGTTGACCACCTGAGAGTGAGCTGCTAGCTGCCATATAAACTGATCAAACTGATAGAGTGGAAGCCACTCAAAAATTGCCTGCTCACAGCACCTTACGGAAAATTTAAGTGCATCTGTTCAGACAATACTAAGTGGCAGCACAGAGCTTACAACCAAAAATAAGTTTAGACACAAGATGTCTGCGCATTATTCACCCCCCACCCCCCCATGGCAGAGCAGAGAGAGGCTGTCAAAGCATGAGCAGATGCTTACTGATAAAAATTGAGTTACCAGATAAATAATGGAACAATGAAATTCAGATAGCAGCAAGGAACAGATGCTGCAGTCGATGGACAAAAAATGCCACACAGGCTGTTCACAGGTGAAGCAGGTCCACATTACAGACATTTGTCTCAGTGTGTTTGCCTTCAGGGACGAGAAAGGCAAGTTAGATGGCAGCTCAAAACATCTTGCTGTATGACTCACTTGAACCCATAGTCACGGACCACATTACCTTCATATTCCAACACCTATGATAGAAGCAAAAGGTTGCTAAATAAACTAAATATAAAATTTCATTTTAGGTCCCACTTCAGTCAGTGTTTATTCCTGTATAATGGTTAGCATTGTTGCTCAATCGGATTGTTCTGTGTCGCATCTAAATTCCTGATTTTCTATTTTTGTAACTCGTCATCGATCGCGGCTCACAGTCGCCATACTTTTGACCTCCGGTGAGCCTTGAATCTCTATCCTTACCAGCGGAGAAAAGCCACCCTGTGCCTGAGAGGAGCTGCTTTGTCGAGGCAGCCAGCAGCCTGAGATCAGACAGTAGCAAATCAACACGCTTCCCTTCTCCATCCAGCAAATCTCAGCGGGAGCCACAGTCGACAAGGCAGAGGCTTTGGAGGCTGTCCTCCCACCAGTTCGTTGGAGAGGTATCGTACATCGATGGGAGCGATCCAGCTGAGAACCTAAGCCAGTGATGTTGGTTTATGCGCTGTCGCAATAACGAAGATAAATGCTGCATCGATTCGAGAGAGTCCACCAGACTCTGTCGAGCTCAGACAGCCTTCCCTCCATTCAGTAGTCCTCATTAGTTTTGTAGGTCACTGTCATTCATGCTGAACACCTTTTTACCTGCTACCTTTGGCGTTCACTTGAAGCTCAGATAAATCTAATAATTGATATTTGCTACTCAATATGTGCCTGAATTGCTGTGCTGGAATTGTTACTTTTGTCTTAAATCTTTTCTTAAGTGTATTTAATCCTCTTAAAATTCCAAGAATTGCTCCAACTGGTTTATTTATTTGCATGCAAGCCACTGATCCTCAAAGAACTCATTGATAAGCTACAACCTGAGACTGATCGTTTCTCAGTGGACAAAACTAAATTTCGAGTGGTGCCCCGAGTAACAGCTGTGTTAAATATCCTAAAGGTACGGCATCCATCCATCCCATCCATCGTCTTCCGCTTATTCTTACATTAAGGGTCGCGGGGGGGCTGGAGCCTATCCCAGCGTCAACGGGCGAGAGGCGGGGTTCACCCTGGACAGAGGTACGCCATCATCATCAGCTTATCAAGTCACTACAATATAGATCTTCTTCAGATTGTTTGAAGAATGAGCAAACCACATCAATGTCATTTTTGTATCTTTATAGAAATAATTTGCGGGGATAAAACCAATGAATCCTTTTAAGAGACACATCTTTAATCTTATATACAATTAAATATTTAGAGGGAAGACATCAGTTAAGATCTGGAGTGAAGCTATTCCAGTAAGAGGTTGCATTTGGAGCAGAGACCAGGTCCTTCTGAAATAAAGCACATATATCATGATTGTTATTTCCCTTTTTAGTCAAAAACACATTTTTGACAGGATGCACTCTCTTTTTTTCTTGCCTATGCAGCACATGTAATCACAGGTATGGGGCAGATGCAGCATAGGAGACACCCAATAACTTGAAACATAAGCAAGACATTAATTCATATATAATTTACATAACATCATGAGAAAATTCTTAAAATGCTGCCATGCAAGAACATTAGTTTGCAGATGGCGCGATGAGAGATTCTCATACAGGAGGTATGCTGCCCTGGTATCTTCTGCATTTCAATGGAATCGCCTCAACATGTCAAATAGGTATATAATATATAGCATTTAATATAGTTTCAAGTCATCTGCCTTTTTAGAGACAAGGTGCAAATTTCAATTGGGGATTAGATCTTTAGGTTTTGCACTTTAATGCGAGTATCAGACCGTGTTTTGCCATGTTTGATGTTTATTAAATGATGTTAAATATATTATTCTATTCTAGTTATAGTAGGGGTCATACAACAGTGAGCACACTGCTGGTCTGTTCAAAGATGAAAGTATGACGTATTGATTAACTCTTTTATCAAGAATGTGTTTTGTGAAAGTATGAATATAGTACAAAATGGTGTTTTGTTTTTACTTCTGTCTACAGGTGCGTTGACTGTCACTGTTTCAAATTAGGTTTTGCACATATATACACCCATTCACTGCCAATTAATTTGCATAAACAAATATTTAACCAACATTAAACGTTAAATCAGCATTTGCACAGTTTGTTTGCAGGACAAGTTTATGTTATTTTTGAGTCTGTGAGTATGTGTGAATCAATCAGTCAAGCAGAGGTTAGCACAGCAGCTGCATGCAGATAACATAATTATCTTAGTACTTTTTATCTGGTGGGAAAGAGCTAATTAAAAAAACTTCCGAACTTTTTTGTAATTTCCTCCATTCGAGAAAATAGTGTGTAACGGCATCTGTAGAGATGCTCCTAGGTTGCAACCTCCCTCGACTCTCAATCCCAACCCTTGGTACACTAGACTATTTGCAATGAGGTATAAGTACCAAATTTACAAGTGTAAAATGTGGATATACTCAAGTATACTTTGGATATACTTAAGTTAAAAAGTACAGCGAAAAGTAGCATGAAAAGTACACGCTCCTTTAAAAACAACATTTTTTTTACTCGTGTGTGTTACTTGAATTGGACCCCTGCATAAGTCATGTATAATTGGAAAAGAGCAGGTAGAAGCAAAAAGATGTCCTTTTCCATAAAAAGGAATAGCTGTATTGGCTGCACGGTGGTGCAGTGGTCAGCACTGTTGCCTCACAGCAAGAAGGTTCCGGGTTTGAGTCACCGCCCTGGTGCGGGATCTTTCTGTGTGAGTCTCCATGTTCTCCCTGTTCCTGTGTGGGTTCTCTCTGGTACTCCAGCTTCCTCCCACAGTCCAAAGACATGCAAATGGAGATGAGGCTGATTGGATACTCTAAATTGACCGTAGGTGTGACTGTGAGAGTGAATGGTTGTCTGTCTCTTTGTGTTGGCTCTGCCATGGACTGGTGACCTGTCCAGGGTGAACCCTGCCTCTCGCCCGAAAGCCGCTGGTATAGGCTTTAGCAAATTTACTAAAAACTATAAATATAAAGACTATTCTCTTCTGGTTACCCCTCCCAGCCTTCTTGGGGGGGTTGTTCCGGTCACCTGAGTGAAGGCGTGAATGCTGGCACCTCCTGGGGAGGGATCTAAGGACGGCATTGTAGGATATCTGTGTAGGTTCTCATTCATCCAGGTCATCGTAGATCGAAGCGAAGTAAAATCTGGTCAACTGGACGTAAGTTTATCTTGAAGACGTTTCACCTCTCATCCGAGAGGCTTCTTCAGTTCTAGTGAAGAGTGTGGAAACTCCAGCTTATAAACCTATGTGGGAGTGGTCAGTGCTATTGTGGTGGAAACGACCCTCCCGAGACTCACCTGGCCTCCCCAAACGACAGTCGTTGTGCGGTGTCAGAGAGTTTCAGGGGTGGTCGTTAGGGAGTTTCACCGACCACTCAGATGCTAATGGGCTGTGCTGGCATCAGCCGTTCCACATGGGTCTTTCAGCTGAGCTCTTTGGGGAAGCTTTGAAAGGACTTGGTTGTAAATAGGTGAAAGGAAATGTCGCAGTCCACCTCCTCTGTGCCAGCACAGCCCATTAGCATCTGAGCGGTCGGTGAAACTCCCTAACGACCACCCCTGAAACTCCCTGACACCTCACGACTGTTGTTTGGGGAGGCCAGGTGAGTCTCGGGAGGGTCGTTTCCACCACAATAGCACTGACCACTCCCACATAGGTTTATAAGCTGGAGTTTCCACACTCTTCACTAGAACTGAAGAAGCCTCTCGGATGAGAGGTGAAACGTCTTCTAGATAAACTTACGTCCAGTTGACCAGATTTTACTTCGGTGCGATCATTGTAGGATAGTTGTACAATACTTTCATTCAGCCACAAGATGGCATTATAGTACCTTTAAGAGCCCAAGGGCTCATGCAGTTGATTTTTCCCTATGCTTCATGCTTTAATGTGGAGGAAGCCTTCAGAGAAACGTACAAGTGTTTGTAGGTGATGTCTGAGGCCCCCTGACACCACCTGTCACCCACCTACAATCCGTGATACTTTCCACCAAAATATTAATAATATATTAATGTTTTATAAAAATTAGGACGGTATCAATTTTAATAAGTCAACACTGCAGGTATTATTCAAGCGGAAAGCTCTGTCTGATGCGCTGGAAGTTGCTCTCTTCCTGCAGGAGCAGTTAAACGGACACAGGATCCAATGCATCCAATCCGGATGGTGTTGACTTAAGCACCTACCTGACACCTGCTCGAAATCCAAGATCCTCAGGGAACACAGCAAGGCAAGGCAATTTTATTTGTAGAGCCCGTTTTCACCACCAGTTTGTCTCAAAGGGCTTCATGGCATCATAACAACATCCTCTGTCCTTTGACCCTCACATCAACTGAGGAAAAACTCCATAGAAAACCCTTTTAACAGGGAAAAATCTGAGAAACCTCAGGGTGAGCAACAGAGGAGGGACCCCTCACCCAGGACGGACAGACAAGCAGTAGATGTTGTTACAGACAAGAAAACAGTTTACAATGCAAAATGTGAGAAACATGGAAATGTTAATAACAGTTGAAGAAGGAAGCTCCTGGTAGGGGAGGCAGGGAGAGCAAGCCAGCTTGATGGGGGACTGGATGGTAGACTGGTTCATGGAAGGGGAGGCAGGGAGAGCAAGCCAGCTTGATGGGGGACTGGATGGTAGACTGGTTCATGGGAGGGGAGGCAGGGAGAGCAAGCCAGCTTGATGGGGGACTGGATGGCAGACTGGTTCATGGAAGGGGAGGCAGGGGCATTGTCTAATTACATTGTCTAAGACAACGTCTGTCAAACATTTTAGGGCATGTCGATTCATAAGACAAGCTTAAACTGAATGGGATATGTATTAACTCTGCTGTCAGTCCATTTTCAGGTCTGGTTGTGTAGCTGCATGTTAATGACACAAATGGCGATCCTGGGGTCATTTCTGGTAACCTCACTGATGAAGTGGAAGACAGGAATGATGCTCCCAGGCATATCAGTTTAGACCTGGGTGCCGAGAGGAGGCATCAAAGGATTCAGCAATGGTGGACATTTCTAAGAAAGCACCATGCACAATACGGGATCAGTGTGTTTCTAGGGTCAAAAGACCAGGACCATTTTTATCTGATACAATTCACAGGCTTGTTAATAGTTTAGGCAAATCTTCCTGCTTTTCGGTTGAATATAGAAAACACTTAGAATAAGTTAAGTCATGAAGTAGTTCTAATAGTCAACTACACTGGACTAGACTTGACATCCATTTTCTCCTATCCTTATCCTATTAAGGGTCGTGGGGGGTGGAGCCTATCGCAGCAGCCTCCAGGCGAGAGGCGGGGTTCACCCTGGACAGGTCGCCAGTCCATCGCAGGGCCAACACATAGAGACAGACAATCATTCACTCTCACAGCCACACCTACAGTTCGTGATGGGTAGATGAGGCATCATGAAGCGTTTCGACACATTGCCAAAGTGTATTGATACTGTGTTGAATACTGACACCTGCTGGACCGTAAAAATCCCTACAGGCAACCTAGTTGACAGACTCGACTGAAACTGATTTGATGACCTAGTGTATACAATAGTATAATTTAAGTCATTGTATTTTACATTGTATTATTCATATCTTTATTTAAATTTAAGATATCTTTGATATTTTTAGATATGGTCAATAAATAATGTGAACATGTATCATAACGTAAAAATCGAAGTGAACGTGTTGTGAATGAGGATGCTTATTGACTGGGGGGTTTTTTTGTACAAATTTTTATTCAAAAAAATAAGTTTTTCCAACGTTTTGAAATTAAGTCTGTGAGGCTTTTTTGATAAAACTTCTCCAGCTGTAGAAGACACCCACTCACATGGCACAGATGAGGCTGGAGTGCAGAAAAATTGTAAAGACAGCTGGTAGAGGTTTGGATATATATAGTCTTTTGGTTGTCCCAGTATCTCAGAGGATCCTGGGCCCAAGATGAGAATCTGACAGAACTCCATACAGGATAGAGTATGACCAGACAAATAAAAAGAATAACCCACTGCATTTTTACTCTAAAGAAAGAGCCTAAGCAACAAATTTAACTTCCTTATTGCGGATTCCTGCACGATCCTTTTAGCCGCTGAGAATGTGAGGTAGGGTCCTCATCTTCGTAGATTTATGACGCGCTCCCAGAGGCCAAGCTGACAGAAACGCTGAGATCCAAAGGCGTTTTGGTGCATTTATTATGAAACAACCAGCACAGAGCTATCACAGCGCATCAAGGATGGATTCATGAAAAAATGAAACCAGTGCATTAATCAGGAAAAGGGTGATGAATGAATGAGTGGGTCGCGATCAACAAAAACTACGGCTACTACCCGACCCTGACTCTCTCTCCTCTGTGTTCCCGGCGAGTGCCCACCTTCATGCACACGCACCTCTGCACGCACACACGCCTACTCCCCCGTGAACCAACCCCTATGCAACACACACACACTCAAGCACACCACGCCCCTCCTTCTTAGCCTGTATGTCTCCTACATTCCTCTTTGACAAAAACTGAACTTCATTTTGAACTATTTCATAGCTACAGAGAACTGTACTGTCATCTTCCCAAAGATTAAGTATTGAGCAATACTTTCATTCAGCCACAAGATGGCATTATAGTACCTTTAAGAGCCCAAGGGCTCATGCAGTTGATTTTTCCCTATGCTTCATGCTTTAATGTGGAGAAAGCCTTCAGAGAAAGGTACAAGTGTTGAAGAGTTCTGTTTTGTTTTTTTTTGTTTTTTTACTTTATTTCAAAGTACCTTCAGGCTCAAGCCCTAAAAAAGAGCAGTGTGGTCAACATGATCTGCTAGGACAGGAGTAGATCTGGAAAATGTAACACTGTTGATAACTTCTATGGAAAAGAAAAATGGATAAGTGATATCCAGATGGCTTGCAGACATGCAGACAGACATGTAGAACTGCAACTTTGTGCCAAAAGTCTATTGTTACTTACTCTGGCTGAGCAGTTAGTTGAGATTTTATTTTAATTACAATATGATCAATTGCAATCCTCAAATCACTGGAAGCATGATATTTGGTGAAGGAAGCTAGTGTCTGCATAGCAGCCTTGTTTGACACAGATCCCTCCAAAATCCTAATCATTTAAAAATATCTTGTGGCAGGATGAGGAAAAGTCAGGAGTCAAAGGGAAGTTTTAACTTTAATTCCCAACCAAAAACCAACTCCAACAGGAGCAACTTTACCAAAAATGTAAACCACACCGCTAGCTCCCAGCCCTGCTGGGTGAGAGTCACAGCCCATGGTGTTCGCCACACAGAATGTCACATTATGGGAATTTTATGTACATTTATTTACTTTACAAAATTGACTTGACTTTTGTTTTTTTGTGTTTATTTGGGTTTATTTGTTGTCCTCTGTTATGTGTGTGTGTATGCAGTGCCACGGGTGGTTTTTTTTGTTGTTGGTTTAGTCCTTCCATGATTTGAGATTAGGCTGCTGTGGTGAGCCCCCAGCCCTGTTCACCCCCTTCATTTTGGCCCCAGTTTGGATATTACTCAGCCAATGTAAATGAATGTATTTTATTGATTAATGGTGAAATTTTTTATTTTTTTTAATAAACATATATTCTCATAAAAATGTCTCTCGCACTTTAATATCCATCTAGGCTTTGTCAGAGTATTTAACTATTTCCTGGGGCGAAACTCCCCAGGTGGCATTGTCAGCATTAATTCTTTCCACCTTCCGCTTGCCCCATGGACATGGGACAGATTACAAGCTGCACAGGTGCAACTTGTCTGCTCGCAGGCAGACAGTCAGCAATCACAACTGTTATCGGGCTTCGTTGTGTAGCCAAAACGTAATGTTTTTGAGAAGAATCAGGGAACATGAACTAAATACTTTTGTTATAAACAAAAGCATAATTGAATAATTTTATGTTACAATTTGGCTGCACGGTGGTGCAGTGGTCAGCACTGTGGCCTCACAGCAAGAAGGTTCTGGGTTCAATCCCTGGCTCGGGCACGGGATCTTTCTGTGTGAGTCTCCATGTTCTCCCTGTTCCTGCTGGGTTCTCTCTGGTACTCCAGCTTCCTCCACAGTCCAAAGACATCAAGAGAGGACGAGGCTGATTGATACTCTAAATTGACCGTAGGTATGAATGTGAGTGTGAATGGTTGTTCGTCTCTCTATGTTGGCCCTGCGATGGACTGGCGACCTGTCCAGGGTGAACCCCGCCTCTCGCCCACAGACGCTGGGATAGGCTCCACCCCCCACGACCCTTAATACTAAGGAATAAGCGGAAGACAATGAGTGAGAGTGAAGCTATTGATATGTTTGATCATAGATCTAGCAAACTGTGGAGGTATTGCACAAAATTAGAATTAAGAAATTCAAAGTAGGTAAAAGGCGAAGCGTGGCCGACTTTAGTCAGCGCATCCTCTCTTAATCACGTATGTGATTTGTTTATGTACTTGTAGTCTGGCCAGGATGATGAGGTGAAGCTTTGCTAAGTCTGGTACAGACAGTAGGGGTTAGTATGCATTCATGGCTTTCCTAAACAAACCACAGGATTGATTTTAGAATCACTGGGGGGAAATGAAGAACAGTGTAATTGTCTACCACAGAACACCTTCGAATAGAGACGTATGACAAGTTGAATCATATAGTGAGTAAAAAAGAAAATACAATGACGATAATAAAAGAGAGTAAGCCTTGCACAGAATCATAGACCGACTGAATGCATAAGTAGTTCAAAAATGTCATTAATAACAGAGCGCTCCAAAGAAAACAATCACAACTGGAGGAGTTACTTTTTATTTCTGTGAACTGACTGAGTTGATGACCATGAAGATTGATGACAAATTTATCCATAATGCCCAACTACTTGAACAACTTATTTCATTTTATCTGTATACTCTACTCTATTTGATCTGAATCATTTTATCTTATTTAATTGAGGTTATTTTATTCAATTGATTTTATTCAATTTTTTGTATCCATCAAATGTTTTGTCTATTTTTCTTAATTGTCTGCTGACGTATTTTATTGTGACAATGTGAGGGCGTGGCTCCGCACACAGAGCAGCCTATATTAATATAGGCTACCATCGTCTGAGAATCTCTGCCTTTCGGTCAAATATTCATCTGCAAAGGACAAGTGTATATTATTCCAAATTATCTTTACCTAGCGCTCTCACAACTGAACATTCGTGGGAGTATTAAAGCTTCCTCATCCAGCACATGCTTCAACAAAGGGCAAAATTGTAACTGAAATATCGTATCGTATATTGGATCGAATCATATCGAAAATCGGATCGACTTGGGACCTAGTGTATCGAAATCGTATCGTATCGGGAGATCAGTGGTGTTACCCAGCTCCATACATGACTAACTATTTGTGTCACTCTCACACCCGCCTGGACCTAACTCTACTTCAGGTCCAGCACAATTGGTCATCAACCTAGTGACAAGGCCATGATCACCTCCTACCTCCTTTCCTTTCTGTATAGCTCCTTTCACGCTGCACCAAAAACACAGATGAACAAGGGTGTTTGAGCACTCTGAAAGGGTCGACTCTGCATTTCAACCTGTGTCCACCGACCCTCCAAGCGACCCAGGTGTTTAGTGGCTCGCCTTGGCTCTGCTTGGCTCACCTGCAGTGTGAAAAAGGAAACCCGCATTGTCTCAGGTTTCCCGCAACCTTCCTTTCGTATTCTAATTTTGTCACTGTGCCGCCTGTCAGGCTGTCATTGTGGAAGCTCCGGAAAAATAAATAAATAATACAAAAATTTGACTCGGCTGCGCTGCGAGAGCTGCTCACTCATCTCTTGATTAAGTTTTGGCCTCTGCCGTTAGATCAGTCTTCCTGTTGATGTCCCCAATACTCTATGTCACTCCTTTTTTCAAACAATTTACATGTGTATGATCTTAGGTGAATTAATCTGTGCTTGGGAACTCCCACCAGTCGGGGAACCCTAACATGAACTGCGCAAGCATGATCGTGTTTAGAAACAAACTGTATAGCGATCTTCACGTCCTTTTTATCGATCATGGCAGCGCACTGGCAAGATCGTGAAGTCCTCAAGCTGCAGAAACCCCTGTGAGACTTATGACAATAATGACAGTGAACCAACCGCCTGCCATTGTCCTCTGTTGTACCCGACAGATTTTTTTCCTGTGGTTTCCCCTATTAAATGTGTGGTAACAAATGGGGGGAATAGAACAATCAGGCAAAGAATGTTTTGAGGAGAAAATTTTATTTGATACCAGTCTCCCTGAAGGGTTAAGACCTTACAGAAGGGCCTAGCCATTAACAGAAACTAAATTGACTCTGTCAAATAAGGAGCTACTTCCAAATGAGACTGTCTCAATAAATTATCTCATCTATGAGGAAAAGCTACAAACTTGGCTTGGCTCAGATGGCGCTGCCCTTCTAGCTACAGCCTCTCGTCCAAGTCATCCACACTTTATGTGAGGGAAAGAGACGATGCCTGGCAGCTATTTACTGGGATGTTTTTAAATGTCAGTGTCTACACTTTGGCACTTTCTCATTCATGAGTATGACTGGAAAGTCCGTTTTCTATGATTCTGATCACTATTTATCAGCCTCCAAAGAAATAATCCTTATTTGTACCTGAAAAATCGGAACTACAGTCAATCTGTTTCACTAATTATCGAAGAATACTAATTTCTGGCGATTTCAATTTGCACATGAATGTCTCAGACAGCAAGGCAAGAGAGTTGAAACAGCTTTCCATCAATTTTATTCTGCATGTTACTGGACCAACCCACAACGATGCCCATACCTCAGATTTGGCCATATGCAGAGGCTTGAATATCATTATTGAGAAGGTTGCTGAAAACAATTTTTCAGATCTTTCAACATGTCTGTCCCTGATTCAGCAAAAAACAGTACAGTGTGTGTATTGCTATGGGAAAGAACATTTCTGTTGGACCATGACTGCCTATCCCCCCCCCCACACACACACACATACACACACACACACACACACAAACACACTTATGACATGTCATATTGTCCTTCCATCCATCCATCCATTTTCTTCCGCTTATCCTGTTAAGTGTCACGGGGGGGGGGGGGGGGGCCTGGAGCCTATCCCAGCAGCTTTTGGGAATGAGGCGAGGTTCACCCTGGACGAGTCGCCAATATATCATATTGTCTTTTAGTACAATAAGCCACAAAATCAACAGAAATTAGGTGGACTAATTTCCACTATTTGAAGGATAATTTGAAAACTTTCTGTACATGGTAGGAATACCCTTGAATCATGCACAGACAGCGCCAGTTTGGCTTCCACTTTTACAATGATGTGGGCAGACAGACAACACCTGAACAATGGAGAATGAAGTCAGTCACCATCCAAAATGAAGAGCTGGCTTGGTTTGGGAAGGTAAATATTGAAGTGAATGATGTGCACTGCATGTCAACAGTTGTGTGTTTCCTCTGGCCGGGAAACATTCAAGTAACCTGTTCGGAAGATTTTCTGAGACAAACATATTTATGCACTTTTTCATTTCTATGAGTTCATTTTACAAAGATTGTACTACAACACTCATTCAAAAAGAAAATATTAAGTATTCACTGCAAATGATGTCTTGGTGTTATCTTAGACTCAGTTGTGATCAGATTTCATTAGTGGGCCTGATATGCCTAGCATGAGCTAGTTAGACCAAATTAATTCACCTTTACCAAAGCAACCATCACACCCTGAACTGGTGACATATTTTCTTTACATGTCCTTGTTGGGGACACTTCAGGTCACATTATCATTTGAACTACAGAAGACTGTGGGAGAAATGTGCCCAAGATCACCTCAGCAAGGGTTTTGGATCACATTACATCCTGCTAGTCATTCACACTTGTGTTTAATGCTCTCCTCTGGGGATCAGCTGAGTAAGTAGCCAAACAGGTTTCAGACTTTGGCGATGCTCTTCACAACGAGAGAGAAAACAGTGTCTGGTCGGATTCCCTGGATGATACCATAGAGCTGAAAGACACAAATTATTTACAATGATCTTAATTAGTCAGATCCAATTTTAATGATATTAGATCGTGTGCTGTACTGATCAGGTTGAAGAAATAATATGATTATGAGGAATTCAAGACATTTTGGTTGATGAGTTACCTCTTGTAAAATTGGATCGATTGTAGTTGTGTTCAGCTCAAATGAGGACTGAACATTTGCTTGAAGAAATGCTAGAACTGTGAGAAAAACAGAAACATTATTTATTTAGGGTGCCTTCAATCCTGCTGAAAATTGACTGAAGGAAAATCTACTCACCATTGTTTGACTTAGACAAGGGTGTGGTAACTGGGATATATGCCAGAGTTGATATGGCCTCTGAGGGAGTGGGAGCTGGGAGAACATTTTAACTGAATTAAACAACATTTAACATTTATAAATGGCCATTTGTTCACTAAAAGCCTTAAATAAAGTTATTCTAGCCTCATCAAATCACAAAAAAAGTAATTGTACATTGATATTTTCACTTGAAACTTCAGCTAAAAAGATTGTCTCTGTCTGAACACATTAAATATAATATCTGTTTAAGAAACTTCACTGCATTCTTACAGTGTACTTACTTGTTTGCGCAGCACAGGAGACTAAACATACAGCAAACAGGATCAGCAGCAGCATGGCGAAGCTGGACTGGAGAAAGTATTTCATAGAAAAATGTTCCCTCTGTTCTGTTCCAGCCTTGAGGAATGTTTGTGTAGTACAAGGAAGTGACTCCCCATTCAGAGGGGTGTGGCATGTTAGCAGCATCATCTGGTCTACAACTCAGGTGCAACAAAAGTGAGGGGAATTCCAACACCTTTTGGTGATCCAGTTCATTTAGCTCTGCTGTGTAATGGGATCCAGCTCTTTCAAGTCTTCATTCACGCACTTTTTAAAAAGAATCTTTTCCACTTCTGGTTTTTAGATTTACCAAATTAAGTTTTGACCTATTATTAATATGGATGCACGTACAGGTATATCACTTAAATTATTTCACTAATGATATAAAACCTGAGAATTTCCAGGATACCATAATCTGACATTGTCTTTAGGGGGATTGCTATCTGAATCTACTCAAGTCACAGCAATTTTTTTTCCAGAAAGAACAAAGAATTTTTTAAAGCATTTTTTTTTGTTAGATTTTTAATATTAAATTTTTCAAGAGGGGCGGCACTGTGGTGCAGTGGTTAACACTGTCACCTCACAGCAAGAAGTTCAGGGTTCTGCATGTTCTCCCTGTGCCTGCGTGGGTTCTCTCTTGTACTCCAGCTTCCTCCACAGTCCAAAGACATCAAGAGGGGACGAGGCTGATTGATACTCTAAATTGACTGTACGTGTTTATTAGGGAGTTTGGAATAGAAATTGCTGTGACAGTTACATTGACATATTTTTATATATAAAATAAACCCTTGGTACTGTCATGTTCCATATGGGGTGCCGTTTGTAAAGCAGCCCATTGTAAAAAAACAACAGTAGTATTTGGTCACATTTAGCTTAAAACAACATTTTAAAAAGTGATGTGAATTTTTGGAAGACATTTTTTTCCACATTTACGAAAACATTTGTAAATTTAGAAAAATCGAAATATTAAATGTTAAATATAAATATTAAATCTAAATGTTAAATCTAAATCTAAATGTTAAAAGTTAAATCTAACTCTTCCGTGCAAAACTAAATATTAAGCTAACATGCAAATTCACATTGCCGAAAACCGGAAGTACCAAAATAAAAGCTCAGGAAGATTGGATTGTTAATTCTAGGATTGAAAAAATGGATTAAAACCAACTTGGGGGGGGGGGGGACTTAGGGTGATGTTATCACGTTAATAACTACCTAAAATAACAAAAACGTGTTGGCAGAAACTTCATTTAAAAGTCTTTGAATTTTCAATGTCCCTTCTCCGTGTGGCGCCTGTTTACGCCCTAAGACCTGTCCAGCTCGGTCCCACCTGTCCCACCTGAAAGCGAAGCGTCTGCTGGTGTAATTCTTGGGGTCAGTGAGGCACACAAACCCCCTGACCACAATATGGTGGCAATTAAAAAAATAAAACAAAAACTAAAAATATATTTCTCATCAGATTACAACAACCAAAAACTTGACATTTACCTTAATTTGATGGCCTGTATCAAATATAATCAAACCCAACAATAACTCTTGTCACTATAGCCAATATTAACAAAACTAAAAAGGGTAGACCAAGTTATTACAAAAAAATCCCTTCACTAAGTCTTGAAACACAAAACTGATACATAGAAAAAAATGAATAGATTAAAGAATAAAATAAAATATCCATCTAGATCTTGACAACCAACAACATAAAATTCATTTTAATTGGTCTATTTCTCAAATAAATTTGCAAAATAAAGTAAGAATAAAATAAAACCTTTCAATATAGCCCGTATTTACAAAACTAAAAAGGGTTGGCATTGTAATAAATCTCTTTTTTTGTCTTTTTGTCGTGTTTTAAGCTTGTTTGTTTTTCAAGCAACTGAACTCTCTGTTTGTAACTGAACAGCTCCACTCTCCTTTCTCATCAATCCATTCTACAACAACAACTAGTCTGCTGTGTCCGTGCCAAGTGGTGTGTATTTGGGGTGGTTACTTTGACCCTATGTTTTATTTTATGATTATTTTTCTGTTGTTGAAATATTAATCTAGTTTCTCCTGGCAGTGTGGTGACTTGCTGCTGTCCTGGACCGGCCGCCACTTGCCAGGAGCACTGCTATTTTGGCTCCCGTATTTTTGGCTCATTGTCCATCTAGTTGTGGTTTTGTTGTTTTGTTTTTTTTTTCCTTTGCGTCTAGGTTGTGTGGACTGCACAGATTGAGCATCAGGGGTGCTACCCTATCTCCTTGTGCATGTTTATTTCCTTCAGGTTTAATTATTGTGCATTGATTGGTGCAGTGTGCTGACGGTGGCAGTCCTTTCCTGGTGTGGTTTTCCCTTCACGATCTCTTTTGTTGCCGTGTGAGTGTGACATCACAGGTGTTATGATTTGAAGAGTTCCTTTTGTTTGGTTTGTCCTCCTTCCGCCTGGTAAGCCACACACTTGTACAATTTTATTCTCTGTTCTGGCCTGTGTTTGTGTGTGTCATTGGCATTAAAGGAACTGCACTAAAGTGGTTCAGGTCATATTTACTAGGTTGATCTCAGTTTGTACTCACTAATGATAACCCCTCTGAAACCACTGTAGTCACTTATGGTGTTCCACAAGGCTCTGTGCTTGGACCAATTCTCTTCACCCTTTATCTGCTTCCTCTCGGTCACATTATTAGGAAACACTCTATCAATTTTCACTGCTATGCTGACGACACACAGCTGTACTGATCAATGCATCCTCATGAAATAAATCAGCTGACTAAACTGGAGGCCTGTCTAAAGGAGATAAAAACTTGGATGACCCATAATTTCCTTTTATGAAACTCTGACAAAACTGAAGTCATTGTCCTGGGCCCAAAACATCTGAGAGACACCCTATCTAATGAGATAGGTATCCTGGATGGCATTACCTTGGCCCCCAGCACTACTGTAAGGAACCAAGGAGTTCTTTTCGATCAGGATCTGTCCTTTAATGCCCACATTAAGCAAATTTCTCGGACTGCTTTCTTTCATTTAAGAAACATTGCTAAGATCAGACACATCCTGTCTCAAAAGATGCAGAAAAACTAGTCCATGCTTTGTCACTTCCAGGCTGGATTACTGCAATTCCCTCCTATCAGGCAGCACCAGTAGGTCCCTAAAGACTCTCCAGCTGGTCCAAAATGCTACTGCCCACGTGTTGACGAGAACTAGTAGAAGAGACCATGTCTCTCCTGTACTGGCTTCTCTGCATGGCTCCCTGTCAAATTTAGAATAGAATTCAAAATTCTCTTTCTAACATACAAAGTCCTCAACAGTCAGGCTCCTTCATACCTGACAGGGCTCCTAGTCCCCTATTATCCAGCTAGAACCCTTCACTCCCAGGATGCAGGGTTACTGGTGGTTCCTAGGCAAGGCAAGGCAAGGCAATTTTATTTGTATAGCCCGTTTTCACAAACAGTTTGTCTCAAAGGGCTTCACATGGCATCATAACAACATCCTCTGCCCTTAGACCCTCACATCGACTAAGGAAAAACTCCATAGAAAACCCTTTTAACAGGGAAAAATCTGAGAAACCTCAGGGTGAGCAACAGAGGAGGGATCCCTCACCCAGGACGGACAGACATGCAGTAGATGTTGTTACAGACAAGAAAACAGTTTACAATGCAGAATGTGAGAAACACGGAAATGTTAATAACAGCTGAAGAAGGAAGCTTCTGGAAGGGGAGGCAGGGAGAGCAAGCCAGCTTGATGGGGGACTGGATGGCAGACTGGTTCATGGAAGGGGAGCGCAGGCCGGTGTAACAGTAGGGAATAAGAGGGGGGGGGGCGATGCAGGCGGCGGTTGGAGCTCTGGTGGATCTGTGGAAACACAGAGAGACTGCGAGACACCAAGGCCAAACTACAAAGTGCAACAAGTAGTGGTAGTGACAGTTCCAAAAATGTGCAGGGAGGAGAGGAGGAGAGGAGAGGAGAGGAGAGGAGGGAAGGGCTCCATGTAACCTGATGTGTCCCCCAGCAGTCTAAGCCTGTAGCAGCATAGCTATCAATGGTTCAGAGCTACCTGAACCAGTCCAAACTGAAGGCTCTGTCATAGAGGAAAGTCTTAAGCCTGGACTTAAACGTAGTCAGAGTGTCTGCCTCTCTGACCCATGGAGAGAGCTGGTTCCACAGTAGAGGAGCCCGGTAACTGAAGGCTCTACCTCCCAGTCTGTTTTTATTGATACTGGGAATCACTAAAAGACCTGCATTCTGGGAGCGGAGTGCTCTGGTAGGACAGTAGGGACTAATGAGCTCTTTCAAATAGGATGGAGCTTTATCATTGAGAGCCTTATAAGTCAGCAGAAGGACTTTGAAGTCAATTCTAGATCCTACAGGAAGCCAGTGGAGAGAAGCTAAAGTGGGAGAGATGTGTTCTCTCTTCTTAACTCCCGTCAAAACCCTCACTGCAGCGTTCTGGACCAGCTGGAGACTCTTTAGGGAGTATTTAGGACATCCTGACAGGAGAGAGTTGCAGTAGTCCAGCCGAGAAGTGATAAATGCATGCACCAGTTTTTCAGCATCACTCTGGGAAAGGATATTCCTAATCTTAGCGATACTTCGCAGATGGAAGAAGGCGGTCCTAGTCACATGCTTTATGTGGGAGCTGAAGGAAAGGTCCTGGTCAAAAATGACCCCAAGGTTCCTTGCAGTTGTACTCGAAGCTAGGGTGATGCCATCTAGAGTAGAGATCCGATTCAAGAGTGTGTCCCTGTGGTGTTTAGGTCCAAAAATGATTACCTCAGTTTTATCTGAATTGAGCATTAAGAAGTTAGAAGACATCCGGGATTTAATGTCTTTCAGGCAGTCTTGCAGATGAGTAAGCTGGCTTGTGTCGTCTGGCTCCATCGACCAGTAAAGTTGTGTGTCATCTGCATAACAGTGGAAGTTGATCGAGTGCTTCCGGATTATGTCACCTAATGGGAGCATGTAAAGAGTGAAGAGAATCGGTCCTAAAACTGAACCCTGTGGTACACCATATGTAACTCTGCTATACTCAGAATGGTCATTATTAACATTAACAAACTGAAACCTGTCAGATAAGTAGGACTTAAACCATTTTAGGGCAGTTCCTTTAATCCCAATGTCCTAGAGTTTCTAAAAGTAGAATGGGAGCCAGAGCCTTCAGCTATCAGGCTCCCCTCCTGTGGAACCGTCTCCTAGTTTCAGTCTGGGATGCAGACACCCTCTTCACCTTTAAGAGCAGACTAAAGACCTTCCTTTTTGATCAGGCTTATAGTTAGGGCTGCTTAGGCTGGCCCTTAGATATGCTGCTATAGGCTTAGACTGCTGGGGGATCTCCCATGGTGCACTGGGCTTCTCTCTACTCCTCTCTGTCCTCCTATATGTGTCATACATAAAGCATATTCATACGTGTTACTAATTCGTCTTCTTCTCCGGAGTCTTCGGGCTCCCCTCATCCTAGATCCCGGTGCTGCTGGAGGAGGCGGCAGACCTGAAGAGGCTCAAGCTACCACCCATAGCTCCACCTGCTCACGTCCCCGTCTGTCCATCAGTCTCTTCCCTTTCCTTCCGCATATCTGTCTTCCTCCATTATCTGTCTTTGTCTCTGCCCCGCTCTCCTGCTCTCTTTCCCCCCAACCGGTCAAAGCAGAAGGCCGTTCCCATTGAGCCTGGGTCTGCTCGACGTTCCTGCCTGTTAAAAGGAAGGTTTTCATCACCACTGTTGCAGGATGTGCTGCTGATGGACAATTGTTGGGTGTAGATTCATTGAAGGAGTGAGGTACTGGACCTGCTCTACTAGTAAAGTGTCATGAGATAACTTTTGTAGTGATTTGGCACTAGACAAATAAAATTGACTTGACCTGACTTGTTTTTAATTGACTGATATGATCTATTTGTTTTAAATCATCGACAATAAACAAAATTCTATTTCTTACATTGTCACTTGCTCGTGGGATCTTCGAACCTGTGTGCCTGTACAAGTACAGAATTTCCTGGGAGCTAACTGCTCCCAGGTGGCATTGTTGCATCATTACCCCTCCTGGTTATGCCATAATTGCATATGTCTGGGAACAAACATCTTCACAAACTACAGACCTGTCTCATTACTCACAATTCTCCAAATTATAAGAAAAACTACTCAGCAATTCAGTGGAAAAATTCTTGGACAAACAAATTGCACAATGAAAGTCTATATAGATCCAGAACAAACAAATCAACATTACTGGCATTAATAGAGCCATTGGGCTGCATGAGGAGTTATCGAGCTGACAGGATACAGTTTGTGAAGTTGGGTGATTTATTAGTATTGGGCCCCCAATTATTCACTCTGTATATTAATGATTTATGCAAGGTGTCAAATATGTTAAAACTGGTTTTACTTGTAGATGGCACCAATATTTTTAATCTGGAAATGATCTGCAATTCCTAAAGCATGACATAAATACTGAATTGAAAAAATTAAAACTGGTTTGATGTAAATGATTAATTGAATTTAGACCCCTCACTCAATTCCTATGTTTTTAAGAAGAATCTATTTCACACTCAACCATAAACACTGTATTTTGCATGGGAGAGGAATTATTGAAGCTACAAAATATAAACCTGAGTTTGTGTAGAAAATGGAATTTAAATGTAAGTGCAAAGAGGCCCAGTTAGCTTATAAAATAGCTATACTGTGTGTGAGCTTTAACTCCCATGCATGCCTTACCTTAAGATATCCTTCAAATGTACACATCAATTAACAGGAAAAATACAGGGTTAAATGCAAAAATATTCACATTTATTTCACCTCCACAGAGTAAAGAAATAAAAATAAAAATACTTAATACCCGGGATTTTCTAAACCAGTCTGTGGTACCACCTACGTTGGCGCGCTGTTTGAGCTTGTGTGTAAACGTGGATTTGCGAGTGGTTCACACTCAGTCCCTTGGAAATTCAGAATGCAGTTAAAGCTGTCACCAGAGAACTGAGGAAAACAAAACGGTCCGCGTGCCAAAATCCCAGGCGCGGCAAGTCCTGAGCACCTCTACTGAAGCAGCAGCATGAGTGGCCAGCGTCCGAAGCACACTAACGTCAAAAAGGCAAAACTTCTCATAAATGTACCGACTCACAATGTGCATAATGTAACAATTAGCAGTCCACAACTCACTCAGGAACTTGAAAATATCACCCAACCTCGTATGTGCACCTTGACTCTGGTCTTCCTCTGCTCCTGCACAGTCGATGCTAATCAGCTAACAATTTAGCATGTATCACATTTAGGCCCATTGCCCAATTTAGCGACAACACTCCTGCCCGCTTGGATTACACCGAGCCTCAATCCCGCAGGGTCCACCTTTCAAAACAAACTTACAACACTTGTCTCGCCATGTCTCAGCACCGCTCGCCAGCAGACCGCTTTGTGTCTCAGCTTCATTCCGAGATAAACCCCGCCTTACCCAAAAAAAACGACAGGTCACAGTCCTTGACAGTGATTGGCAATACAATTGTGATACCTGTCAATCATGGGATACAGGGACAACTCGGACATGAGACGTTCACAGTCTGCTTTTATTGTGGAATATTTGAAAACCTTAAAAAATACATTCCTTGAGATTATGCAGACAGTAACCCATGCATATAAGAAATGATGTTATCTTAAACAAAAAAAGCTATATCACAGAATGAAGTCAAATTACTAGGGCACTTCATGGGCAAAAACAAAACTGTTTGGGAATTGCAAAAGTGATATAAAATTGTGGGTTCAACTGGCTTGGGTGAACATTGACAGAGTTACTGAAATTCCAAGGGGTGACATTAGATCAAATCAACCGGAAACCACATAAACATACAATCCAAAGTATGAAGTTGCATAGCAGTTTTAAATAAATCAAAACAAGTCCTGATCATAAATAACTCTGCATTGTTTCAAATGTTCTTCCATACAAAAATTTCTGTGCAGCGGTTTCTCGCAATAACAACATCAGTTCACATCCACTAATTCTGCAAAAGAAAGCACTAAGGATCTTTCATAAGGCAGGTTAACTCATTCTTATAAAGTAACTGAAACTCCAAGACAGAACTACAAACAAAAAAAAGCCTAAAACCAGGAAATATTCAGAAGTTATTCACTGTAAGGGGGTATAATTTAACTTAATTCAGAGCACTACTGAGACATTTTAGTACATCTGTGTGTGGTGTGAAATAGGCTGAGGGAGGAGCACAAGGAATGTTCAAACCATTTCAAACTCTGAAGGACCAAGCAGAAAGGCAGAGACACAGGAGTAATTTTAAAGCGAACATGTGTTCTTTTTTACCCCAGAATGAGAGCCACCAAATATACATACCAACTCAACTATGCCTATAAAAACAGGTCAACTTAAACCTTCCAACGAACAGTAAGGTGTGAGCTGAAAATAGACAGGTTTCCAAAAATGAGACAAGAGAATTATATAGTGGTTTAGCCAAACCAAATTAGACCGAAAGGGGGAAATAAAGAGCAAAATACAAAGCTAGGCTAACTAAACAAAATGCCCCTGACATCACAGCAATGTGGTTGGTTCTGATTGAGCTGGCTTCAGGATAAAAGTCCTGCTTGCATTTGGTCACACCTTCAGCATCCAGGTTACTTAAGAAACAAAGATTAATGCAAAAGAACTGTTCAAATCCCAAAAGCCAGCTTCCATGTCTAGGGATCTGCTGCCCAAACCACTGAGCACCGAACCCTTCTGGTTCCTGCTGCGGGTGGTGGGTCCAAGGGGTGACGAGTCCATGTAACCATTTTGGGTTGGGCCCGGCTAGATCCCATGGGCTGAGGCCCGACCACCAGACACTAGTACCCCTCCAGGCTGGGTACACAAACTCTTAGAAGTCGTTTCGATGAAGGGTCTTTTGAACTGTTCTTCCTTTGTCAGGACCTTCGCCTGGGTCAGTTGGATCAGGGTCAGAAGTCGCCAGGACCAGTCTGCCTTGGGTGACCCTACCAGAGGTTAAATGCCCCAACAGCATAGCTCTTAGGGTCATTAGGGCAGTCAAACTCCTCCAGCATGATAAGACTGTACGGGATGGATGGCTCCCTACAAAGGGCTGTTCAGTCTTTCTACCGGGGGAGTGAGAGTCTGGTTCACATTGCCAGCTGTAAGTCAGACCTGTTCCCAGTGAGGGTTGGGTTATGGAAAGAATTGGGGATGTTGTGGTCCTTGGCACCATCAAGCCATGACCTCCTGCTCTTGCTGGAGCAGTTCACAGCTGGATGTGAAGCCGTTGGGATGAGAAGCAACACCTCCAAGTCTGAGGCCATAGTCCTCAACCAGAAAAGGGTGTCCTGCCCACTCCAGGTCGGGGGGGGGGGGGGGTCCTGCCTTTGGTAGGAGTTTAAGTATCTTGGGGTCTTGTTCAGGAGTGAGGGTAGGATGGAACGGGAGATTGGGGGGCATCCGCTGTGATGCAGGTGCTAAACCAGGCATGTCCGACCTGGAGGAGGCATCGGGGCTGACCCAGGACAAGCTGTAGGGATTCTCTCAGCTGGCCTGGAACACCTCAGGATTTCCCCAGAAGAGCTGGTGAAGTGGTTGGGGAGAGGACAGTCTGGGTTTCCTTTCAGAGACTGCTGCCCCTGCGACCTGGACCAAACAGATAAGCAAAGGACAACAATGACAACTGTTAGATTAATTTGGTAGGGCTTTATTTCATTGGGTGTAACCTAAGTGTAATTTATTTACAGTATGTTTAACTGTAAAACAAAACAATTTAAGCCAAATGTTTGTATCTGTATTAATTTCTAATTGATGTAAAGTACATGATGCTGAGCCCCCTTGGTCCCTGGAGTAAAATTTTTCCCATCTCAGTCAGAATAATCAGTTTGCATTAAAAAGGATTCAAATTTTGACTGTATTGAACAGGTTGCCTACTCAATGACTGTCGAATGTTGTCAAAAGCTCCAATTGCCTCATCTATCCACTGGATCTGGTTAGGACTGCAGGATCCAGTCAGATCTGTGAGCAGAACCACTCAGCTGGAGAACTGGGGTATGATGCAGCAGTAGAAGCCAGCCATTCCCTAAAAGGATTGGAACTGCTTCCTTGCTTGTGGCAAGGGACAGGACTCTATGGCCTGGATTTTATTGATCTGAGGACACATTACCCCATTGCCGATAACATGGCCTATGTACTCAGTCTCTGCAGCAGCAAAAACACACTTTGGTAGGTTGACAGTCAGCCCAACACAACGGAGATGATCGAAGACAGCCTATAGATGTTCCAGGTGCAACTGTAAATGACAATGTCAACCAGATATGTTACAGCAAAACCAGAAACAAGACAAAGTACCTGGTCCATGAGTCCCTGGAAAGTTTGGGTCACCATGCAGTCCAAGGGGCATAATTGTAAACTGGAAAAGACCAAGGTGTTCTTAACACTGTCAGCTAGAATGGTTTGTGAGGGGAACCTGCCAATGACCTTTGCAGCTGTCTACTGTAGCTACTTTGCTTTACCCAACCTTTCCAGCAGGTCATTCCATTCTTGGTGTAGGATAGGAATCAAACAAATAGAATTCAGGTACTGAAAGTCAATACAGAACCTCATGTTTCCATCCTTTGGTGCCAGAACCACTGGATTACACCACTCTCGCTTTGAGCCTTCAGTGATCCTCAGTGACAGCATCAGGTGAATCTCCTTTTCCAGCGAGATCAGCAGGCATTCAGGAATTCTATACCTCATCCTACAGACGCACCATCTCTCACAGCAATGTAATGTTCAACCGTGTTGTCATCTGGACACATGGAATTGGAAAACTTTCTGGGGGTGACCTGTTCTGCTTAGAATAAATGGCATTTATCTCACATTGGATGGAGCTTGTTATACTGACCTGAACTGGGTCTGGACCCGAGTACCACAACCACTGACTGGTCAACAGGACAACAGTGAAGAAGGCTAATGCCCAAAGGCAATTCATTAAATAAAAGAGGAAAAAAACCTATTCCGTACTAGGGAGGCTAGATTGGGGGGTGTGGTGCTTTAAGCTTTATATGAATGAGATTTTTAAGTAACTATATGTGTGTATTAGCTGTGTGAAATTTTGAGTGCGTGTGCACTGACCAGTCCAGGGTGGGGAATCCAGAACACTGGGAGTCAGAGGTCTCTTTGGAACTGAAGGCGGAGCAGGAAGGAGACTGTTGGGGTCCAGGAGACAAATGGGATTATCGTGGGGTGGCCATGTAATTACAGAGGTCTTGGGAGGCAGAGGAATCACAGAGGAGGACTCGGGAGGCAGTGGAGACTCGGGAGGTGTTGGAGTCGCAGAAGAACTCTTGAGGAAGGGAAAACGGGGGAAAATAACGTGAGTAAAAATCCACAGAGCAAAGACTAGAGTGGCAAAAAGCCAACGAAACCAGTAAAGCGCCTGTTGGTATAGTGACCTGTTGAGTCAGTCGACCCTCAGCCGGGCCATGCCCTGGGTGGGGGACCTGACCATTGAACAGGCCAATATTGATTTGCAGAAATAGCCGGATTCTCTAATGTCTAATTCTCTAATGACTGCACTCATGTTGCCATAAAAGCACCGTCCCTTGAGGAGTACGCTTACGTTCATCGTAAGGGTTTCCACTCCATCAATGTGCAGACCATCGATGGCAAAGTAAACATTCTTGCTAAGAAGACTTTTTTAGTACCCTAACGTTGACTGTCTTTACATTGTCTTTTAAAAGTCTTACATTTAAACTCCGAAACCTGCCCTGAGATCGCTAATTGTTCGTGTTTGTAGAAGCCATTTAGAGAAATTCTGGATGCAGAGAAGTCACATATCAGGGGGTGGAGCAATAGTTAAGGCGCTGGTTTTATGTACTTTCTACATTTTCTTTAATATCTAAAAGGACTTTTTAACTATTTGAATTATCCAACTGAACTGCACTTGCTATTGTTGATAGAAGTTTCCCCAATCGTGTATTTGAGAGGGCGCCCCGCTTGCTCCGTTCATAACAGACACATACGCACTGACGTGTGGAGCTCCTAAACATTCGTGGTGCAGAGGCAACGCCCACTGACGTCACACCTAGGTGTTGTGGTCGCGAGTTCGCTTGCCGCTGTGGAAGGGACCCCGCCAATTTTGCAACGGTTGGTGTTGTCAACCTGAGGTTCTGGTATTTGGGAGCAAGCGAAAAAGCTAGGGGAAACACTGGATAGTATTGTAAGGTGATTGATATGTGATATAATAGTGTTGTTGCTGTTTTTATTACATATTTTGACTAAAAAATAGAAGAATTTTAAATGATGTTTACCTATTTAGGTCATTTGTTTGTTTGAAAATAAACACTCTTTCAGCAGTTTTGGTTCCTGGTTTGATTCTCTTTGAAATTATATGGTTGCAGCTGGGCACAGATATGAAATAAATATGGGCATTTTAATATAATCTGGCAGAGCTTTGGCCTGTGCTCGGGAAACATCTGGCCTTTCAATAGCGATGTTTTTGGCTCTCTTTCTCTTTTTTGTCTGTTGCCTGACGTGCTTGCTCATGGAGAATTGTTGGGTGTAAATTCATTTAAGGAGTGTGGCGATAGACCTGACTTCCTTGTAAAGTGTCAAGACATAACTTTTGTTAGGATGTGGCGCTATACAAATAAAATTGACTTGACTTTACTCATGCAGTTCTAACCAGATGAGAGGCTTCTCTAAGGTAGTGTCAGTAGTAATATAAAGGCACTTTTGCGTGTGGGAGTGGAAACGTTCGCCAGTGTTTGAGCATAACTTTGTCATTCATTGTTACCGGTGCAGTAGCAAGCACGCATGTGTGTGTGAGTGTGGGTGCAGCTGCGCTATTGGACTGGAGTAATAGGAGTGGTATGATCAAATCAATTTTAAAACGTTGACGGTCTCAGAAGCATTGGCTTCGCTGCCTGCAGACACTTTCTCATTAGGGGTGTTGTAATTTGAGCAACTCATCCTAACAGAAAAACTTATGTACAGAGTGAAAGCACCGATTTAGACAACTAAATTATTTAATATATACGATCCTCCGATGTTTCAAACGGATGGTTTTAATTGACCCTGCTGTAACAAAATGAGACTTTCTATGATGCTTTTATTCTTTACTTTATGTGGTGACCATGTCATTACACAAATAAACATCTGCTTTTGTAAAACTTTTAGCCCATGACCTGCAGAATAAAAAGGTATTTGCAGACATGTTCAGAAATGTCCTCTCTCAGCCTCAAACAGACCATGTGGTCGTGTTTGGTGTTACAAGTCACACGTCTGGCCTTTTGTTTTAGGGAAGAAAGGTGAGGGGAACCCAACCCCTTTATTTACTTGTAGATATATCACAGCCTACTTGGCACACACTTTGTTTGTTTCTGTCTGACTGAAAGACACAACAAGACCTCAGAGGACCGTACGACTCTTTATTTCTTTTCACCAGGAGAAAAATCTTCAATTTTTTTTAAAATGGCTGATTGCAATGGTAAGCAATTTCTTTGATTATGTATTGTTGTCTTTAACTGATACAATGATAAATTACTGTGTATGCTTATAAACATTTTTTGTTAAGGAAAAGTCATGACTATAGTTGCGGATGTTGAAATCATACCTCCCAAACCAGAACCCCTTCTCAAGCAATGCATGTAAAACAGTTTAACCAACATTCCCATATGGTTTTTAAGGCTTATATTAATTAATTAATAAAGTAATTGCTAACAGACACTGCAGAAGCAGCACGGCCCAAAACAGGCTCAGTTTAAAGAGAAGACAAACGCCCGCCCATCATGTATGAGAATTCACCTGGAAAGTTCGGCCTGCTTTGCAACACATTTAATTTTAAAAATACAGACCCACGGAGAAGAAAAATTGTACGACTATGAGAAACGCCCTGGGCGAAGGCTATGCTGGTAGGTTACGTGTGTGTGTGTGTGTGTGTGTGTGTGTGTGTGTGTGTGTGCGTGTGCGTGTGTGTGTGTGTTCTTTAAAATTATTTCATATGCAGCCAATATGGTACATGCTTCCTTAATGAAACAATTTATTTCCTCTTCATAGATCCAGCACCAGGACCGTCTCATCAGCAGCGGAAGGATGAGATAATTGAAAGACACCCCACTCCCACATCCAACATCAATTCACCATCTCTGACATCAGATGTGGATAGAAGTTAAAGGATTACAGAATCTACTGCTACGCCAATGGGTTTGACGGTGCTGGAGACCGTACTTCAACCTCGGCCCACAGATGAGGATTTGAAAAATCTTGAAGAGATTTTCGCCCAGGACTTTGAACCATCACAAGCCACAAGAGATCAATAACTTTTAAATGGTAGGCATCACAACATACTGAACAGGCTGTCATTACACAGGGGTTTGAACTCATCATCGCTAGTAGCAGTATTAACACACCAAACATCCCTTCTACAAGCGTTGCCAGACAAAGTGTCTATGGTCAAGCGGATGTGAGGGAAATCAGGCCTTTTAATGCTGTAGAACTGCGTCAAAAGGTTGATTTCAGGAATGTAGTTGTCAACAGCCCCGACCATGTGCCATCCATTGTTAGAGATAAACTATCCGGGGTGATTGGCCAGGCATTCGAAATGTCACAACCTGGCAGTGTTTTAAATGTTGTTTTGAGAGAGCCGTCCCTGGCTAGCGACGTGCAAGCTGTGTGAGAGGGTGGGGATTTCATCACAGAGTTTGTGTCCGGAGGGCCGAAGTGTCGCGTGTACTGATTTGTACACTATGTGACAAGACAGTGGTTAAATGCAAGGGTGTAACATTAACCTCTTTTAACTCCAAAACTGTCACCCAAGAATCTCTGAAGGGATTGGTTCCATCACAACCAATAAAAACACAGACGCCTACTTGACAGCCGTGTCGCATACAATCAAGCGCGATAAAAATCATTTCCACCTTAAAAATGACACAATCATTAAAAAAGTTCAGGTGGTTTATAACAAGCGTCGACTTTTTCTCGATTACACCGCTCTGCCTTACAGTTTTTAAAAAGTGTTTCCAGGTTTTGACCTTCGGTGAAAACATCCTTTTAGCATGGTGGTGAGCGGCCTTTCCAATTGACTTGAGCCAGGACTCAACTTTTTTTGTTAACAGGCAACAACTGATGGTTTGTCAACCACAAGGAAGTGATCAGAACAACGGAATTATTCTCCACTATCCATGTCTCCATCTAACATATATATTTTCATTGAAATGTGATGTCCCTATTAAATAAAGAATGAAATTAAGAAAGAAACTGCATCTTGGAAAACAAACAAACTGCCATCAGCCAGTCACTGCGTCTTTTCTCCAGCAACAGACATCACGTACAGATCACAGGACCTTTCAGAGGGACCTCACAACTTCACAGGCATCACAAGCATCTCTACTGTCTGAACTTCCACATCTTTTCTGTCCCATGTTTAATTTCAGGGTCCTCGTCCTCTGTGCATGCACATCTCTCCACCTGGAAGTGAACAGAGAGCCATTGATTGACACTCAATCTCAAACGCTCATTGTAGGGCTTACAGCAAGGACAAGGTGTTAGCAAAGGCACACTGTGCAGTTTACATGTTGTGGCTGATCTCAGATCCTTCAGTAGAGCCATTTGAACAAAAAATGATTGTATTTGTATTGATTTTATTTCAAAGGAACAAACATGAGCTCAAAAATCAATAAAGTAAATATGCTAAGTTTAGCCATACAGGCTCATTTTTATCTGGGTCCTGGCATTACTCTCTTTGTCTCCACTTCAGTGTTTTATTTTCATTTTGTATTACAGGAGTGAGTTGAGGCCAATCCAATGTTCCACAGGCATGCAGGTGAAGGGTCAGCACAAATGCAGGGCTGTTTCTCTGTTAATTATTCATCGCCATTGGAACCAAAACAGTACTTTGAAACATGCACTGGCTGTTCCAGGTTTGTTTTCAAAGTCCATATAATATGACATCATGGTGAGTACATATTGTACATCATGACTGGACAAAAAGCAAAGGAAACAAGCAGCTTGAAAGAGAGATTACTTATGAAAGATATTAAAAAATTAAAGGCAAGGCAAGGCAATTTTATTTGTAGAGCCCGTTTTCACAAACAGTTTGTCTCAAAGGGCTTCACATGGCATCATAACAACATCCTCTGCCCTTAGACCCTCACATCGACTGAGGAAAAACTCTGAAACAAACAAAAAACAGACTGGTTCATGGAAGGGGAGCGCAGGCCGGTGTAACAGTAGGGAATAAGAGGGGGGGGGGGGCGATGCAGGCGGCGGTTGGGGCTCTGGTGGATCTGTGGAAACACAGAGAGACTGCGAGACACCAAGGCCAAACTACAAAGTGCAACAAGTAGTGATAATGACAGTTCCAAAAATGTGTAGGGAGGAGAGGAGGAGAGAGGGGGAGAGGAGAGGAGAGGAGGGAAGGGCTCCATGTAACCTGATGTGTCCCCCAGCAGTCTAAGCCTGTAGCAGCATAGCTATCAATGGTTCAGAGCTACCTGAACCAGTCCTAACTGAAGGCTCTGTCATAGAGGAAAGTCTTAAGCCTGGACTTAAACATTTATATTTTTAGAAATTAAGTCAAAACTTCATTTATTTCTCACATTTCATATTCAGGTGTTGAAATTCCATTTCCTTTTCACTGAGACACATTGTTCCTTTTGACGGAATTATGTACAACTATATTCTCTCAACCATATCAGTGATGAATAGAAGCTCAATATTTTTGAATGCCTGTAAGTGTTTTAAAACTAATGTAATGATATAGCTGTTTCTGGAAGAAAACAATTTAAGTTTTGCACTTGATCAATTGTCATGATCACAGTGTGACCAAAGTGGGTTTCAGTTAACATCACTTCAAAATGAATTTGTTTAAAATCATAGTAGATCTTAACACTTTTCTACTACTGTCAAACCAATGTCTGCATAAACAAATAAAACAAAAAAGAAACAAAAGGTCACAAAAATGTTTCTGTAAAGCAGCATGATGATGAATCTGCACAGTGGCTGTTCTTGAATGGTCTCAATAAACTCAAACTGAGTTTTAAGAAATGAGTTTTAAGAAATGAGTTTGAAATGCGACATTTGAATTCATCTCCAAATTATAAATTAATTTTCAAATAATGTTATTTTGATTCTTTTTTCAGTTTTTCCTGAAACAAATTTGTCTATAGGCAAGGCAAGGCAATTTTATTTGTAGAGCCCGTTTTCACAAACTGTTTGTCTCAAAGGGCTTCACATGGCATCATAACAACATCCTCTGCCCTTAGACCCTCACATCAACTGAGGAAAAACTCCATAGAAAACCCTTTGAACAGGGAAAAATCTGAGAAACCTCAGGGTGAGCAACAGAGGAGGGATCCCTCACCCAGGACGGACAGACGTGCAGTAGATGTTGTTACAGACAAGAAAACAGTTTACAATGCAGAATGTGGGAAACATGGAAATGTTAATAACAGTTGAAGAAGGAAGCTTCTGGAAGGGGAGGCAGGGAGAGCAAGCCAGCTTGATGGGGGACTGGATGGCAGACTGGTTCATGGAAGGGGAGTGTGGGCCAGTTTAACAGCAGGGGAAAAAGGGGGGGGGGGTGATTCGAAGAGGGGGGGAGAGGAGAGGAGAGGAGGAGAGAGGGGGAGAGGAGAGGAGAGAAGGGAAGGGCTCCATGTAACCTGATGTGTCCCCCAGCAGTCTAAGCCTGTAGCAGCATAGCTATCAATGGTTCAGAGCTCCCTGAACCAGTCCTAACTGAAGGCTCTGTCATAGAGGAAGGTCTTAAGCCTGGACTTAAACGTAGTTAAAGTGTCTGCCTCTCTGACCCATGGAGAGAGCTGGTTCCACAGTAGAGGAGCCCGGTAACTGAAGGCTCTACCTCCCAGTCTGTTTTTATTGATACTGGGAATCACTAAAAGACCTGCATTCTGGGAGCGGAGTGCTCTGGTGGGACAGGAGGGACTAATGAGCTCTTTCAAATAGGATGGAGCTTTATCATTGAGAGCCTTATAAGTTAGCAGAAGGATTTTGAAGTTGATTCAACTCTTCTTTGCAACCAATAGACAATGTAAATGACAGCTTCACTGGATCTTTAATGAGAAAAGAAGTTAATTTAACATCATTTCAAACTGAAAGTGATAGAGACTTTTGATATTTTATTTGTTCAGTGTGGAAAATTTTCAGCCTCTGTTACATCGGACAAACATAATTTTGTTAAAAGAGATTGTACTGGTTGGCTCCTTGCAACCAAAATCCTCGTCCTCCTTCTTCAGGCGAAACAATTTAGAACGACGCAAGAGGGTTCAGGGCGTGCTGTTGACGTCAGAGCACGATTCATAGACGTCGTTGATTTCCAATGACCGCACTGTAACTTGATTGGCCTGTTTATGGAAAGCTCACGCCCTCCTCTCGTGAGTTCCCGCCTCCGAGGTAACCTACAAAATGACAGTACGGATCAATCCATCAGTCATGAGAGGGACGGGGGGGAGAGAGATTAGTCGCGTATATTTAGTTGAGTCCAGTCAACGAACAGAGGACTGCCCGACGCTGCACAATGAGAAATTTACAGTTTGACACAGCCATTTAAGTTTTATTCGAGTCGTTTCTGTTCTGGTGTATAATGTGGAATACCACGGATTAGCTCATTACTCGGCAACCCCTTGGAAACCGGTGTTCCGTGAGTCACCAGAATATGATGCAACTTTTGCCGGCTTTCTGTATGTTAGCTTCAAAACTTGACACAGCAAGGGACTTTCTATTAAATTGTACCCAAAGGGAATCATCTCCGGCTTCTCGTTTAATGGCAGTCACTCATAGTTGCTTCTCCGCTTGAATCGGTAACGTTAAATTGAAGTATGAATCCATCCCGTCGTTGTTCAGCTCTCCTGAGCCAGCTGTGTGCGTCCTCATTGGGGGTGCCCGTAAATTCGACCAGAAGCGTGATCTCAACCTCCACAGGATCGCCACACTGTATCCCCAAGGTCCGGAGAGAGCGAGGGAGAGGGACATGCCCTCAGCTGACGGCCAGTGGGGTGTCCTCTGCTGGTTTAGCGCCACCAGGTACGTCTCCACACTTCGCCCCGACATGAATACGATACACCGGGGAAGCCTTTCTTCCACCAAATACTACTAATAAATGAACGCCTCCATGACTAAAAAAACATGTTTTCCGGATCCATCGAGATATGGTCAACTGTAGTCACGCAACTCCGATCTACTTTGACAGTTGTATCTGATCATTAGGAAATGTAGTTTGTTCCGATATTGTATCTCTTCAAGCATGTTTTTCAGTTGAACTCAACTGTCCCTTTAACATCTGACAGTCTTACCATCCCCATCTCAGTGACGTTGACTCAAAGCTTGATTTTTAAATTTTATTTATTTTTACGCATTCTAAGTATTTCGGTAAGGCACATGTTACGTCATGCCTGTTTGTACCTGGGCCAGTGTGTGACGGTGGATGATGTAACATTGTGGTTAGCCTCGTGTCAGGGGCCCTGACCCTTGCCCGCAATTTTTTTCCTATCTGCAATTCTTATGAAAAATGAATTGTGACATTTCAAATTCAGCTCTTAAAACTCAATTTCAGTTTATTGAGATCATTCAAGGAGAGCAACTGTGCACAGATTCACAAGACTCCGTTACATAGCTTTCTTTGATAACTACCTCGCTCCTTTAAAAACTTGGATTTCTTATCTTGTGTTCATATATATATATATATATATATATATATATATATATATATATATATATATATATATATATATATATATATATATATATATAATACTAAATAAATCATTTTTTGGTACAGATCCCCACAAAAATTATGCCAAGTTGAAACTACTAATGATGTTAAAATTCATAATTTGTTTATATTGCCAAAACCACAAAAACCATCAAAATTTCAATATCTGTCATTCAATATTCAGCCACATATGTACTGCTACTGATGTAAGATAACCTGCTGCATTACAGAAAATTTATAACAATCTAGTAAAAAAAAAACACACTGAATAGGCATACACATTTTTCATATTTTTATTGTTAATTTCTGTTGTTTTGCAAAAAAAAAAAAAATACAACCCCTGGAACAGAGGAGAAGTCAGTTGCCAAGTGGATTTCTTGTTTTATTGTTTTTACATGATATATCATATCTAAACTAGATGCAATGATTTTTATGTAAATGGGATTAATTATGATTTCAGTTTAAGGTTAAGTGGAATGGTTGGTACCTGAATTAAGTTCAGATCATCGTCCATGAAAGAATATAATACTGAGGGAGATACAGTCAGCAGTTTCATCAGCCTTCAAAAATGTGTCCCTGTTGGACTTCATCAGTGCAAAGCTGAGTAGGGACCAGCACCAAGTTGTCATGCATCTCTTCCTTTTCTCTCCTTGATCGCTGTCCCTCTCTTTCCTTCTGTTGTCTTCCTCCATTATCTGTCTTTGTCTCTGCCCCACTCTCCTGGTCTCTTTCCCCCCAACAGTCAAAGCAGAAGGCCGTCCCCACTGATCCTGGATCAGCTCGACATTCCTGTCTGTTAAAAGGAAGGTTTTCATCACCACTGTTGCAGGATGTGCTGCTGATGGAGAATTGTTGGGTGTAGATTCATTGAAGGAGTGGTGCTGGACCTGCTCTACTAGTAAAGAGTCATGAGATAACTTTTGTTGTGATTTGGCGCGATGTAAATACAATTGACTTGAGTCGTGCAGCTCTAAGTAGATCAGAGGCTTGTCTAAGGTTGTGTTGCTTTGAAACAGGTCAGGTCAAGCTGACAGACATGCACACTTAATACATACTGATGTACATTCCCCTTATGGCCTTACGGAATGATTCCTTAAATAATCTGCCTTAACGGTTGCGTTTCAGTGCTTGAGTTCTCTGGTAGCTAACCCTCTTAATCTGACTCTTCTCTGGCCTGCATCTGTAATGCGATTGGTTCAACTGCATTACATCACCATTTAGTTAAGTAGACATCAGTCAAGACACCAGGGTAAAACCCTCTAGAAATAAATCTCTTAAATTAGCTCATCTGTGTCCTTAGGGTTCCAAGCCAGACTGGGCTTGAAGCATTTTATACGAAGCAGTGTCGTTCCCACAACCAGTGATCCTGGGAACGCTTTGTAATCACTCAGATATATATTTTTACATAATATGTGCTGCAACCTGAACCACATAATATGTGAGTAAAACTTTAAGGACTGGTAGACACTACTGCAGGGACCTCAGACCCAATAAACTAATACGATGCAGCCCCTAGATGACAGTGTAATCAAGGTCAGGTCCATCCATCCATCCCTCCATTGTCCGTAGGTGTGGCTGTGAGTGTGAATGGATCTGTCTATATGTGTTGGACCTGCAGTGGACTGGCGACCCATCCAGGGAGTACCCTACCTCTCTCCCATACCCCCCATGGATGGAATTTAAATAAACCAAATTTTATTCATGTCGTTTAACATCTGTGGCAAATTTGGTGCCAATTTGTTGCAAGCTGATGCTGTTGTACAAGATTGGCCAGTGACAAAATGTACTTTTTGAACTCCCTGAAGCCGTATGTCCAGTTTGGACAGATGTTTGCACATAGTGTACACTCATTCATTCCTCACTTTAGACCAAAGGGTCTTTTTGATAACCCAAAAACACAAAAATTCGGAACCCAAAAAATGTTGCATTCTAAAAAAGAAGTGTTTATTGCCTTGGTAACAATTGGTCATATTAATAGCAAAAACTTCTCATGTGAACATGAAACAAGGTTCTGTTGTTCCTGGTGCCAAATGACTCTGAACAAAATATGGTGCAAGGTACAAATTGCATCATGTCCACCTTGCGCAAGGTTTTAATTTGTGCAGGGCTTGGACCGCACTTGCAAGTCTCGTGACTGCAGTTGAATTCTGAATGCTAAGACAATCCCCCATTCATTCCTCACGTTAGACCACTTAACAAAGCGCTTGACTCTGGTCATTTAGTTAATTGGCATCTGGGTTGAACACATGAGGAGAAGATGATCTGGAATTTCATCTCTGTATTTGTCAGCAGCTGATTTGTTTTTCAATAACTCCACTGTCTTGAACAGGTATTCCCGGTAGCAGTGTATTATCCCGATATGGTAATAACATTGACGTGACTGCGTGATGAGGGCATGAGAAGCTGTTGCTCACTTACTGAATGGTGCAAACGTGTCACTTGGTGCAGTGAGTGTTCTGTAGAGCCTGACATGGTCGTGAATTTGCTCTTCCTTCCTGCTCTTGTGATGAACAGTAAAATCAATCCTTGAGTTCAAGACCAAATACTCATTCAGTTCAGTAGT
This sequence comes from Aulostomus chinensis, assembly GCF_037954235.1. Taxonomy (NCBI): domain Eukaryota; kingdom Metazoa; phylum Chordata; class Actinopteri; order Syngnathiformes; family Aulostomidae; genus Aulostomus; species Aulostomus chinensis. The sequence continues at coordinate 1,531,381 of NC_141332.1, read as the reverse complement.
GATGTAGGTGTGCTCAGTCCTGTGTCGATGGGGGATTTTGGAGGGGGACAAATGTGCTTCAAGTCAAGTCAGTTTTATTTGTATAGCGCCAAGTGGGGAAGCACAAACGCTGCGGAGAAGCAGACGAGTAAACAAGTTCAGAATGAGCTAGTTGGTGCTTTAAGGGGCTGCTGAGCCAGTGATCACCATCGCCAAATAAGAGGTCCAGGAGTGCCTGTATTCTCACTCCTAAGGTAACATCGGCAAGACAGTAGGCACAGACTAGACAGTTGAACGTCTGAGAGAAAAAAAGTACTTCACTAAAAGATGAGAATCACTCATCCAAATAACTAAAACCTTTGCACTACGCTTTCACAGGATCCCTTCAATAGACCGGCATTTGAATTTGACTTGACATGTGATTGTTGAAAACCGAATAAAGCATAGATCAAGATTTCTCACTTTATTGGAGAAAAGGTAAATGTAGAATTAACACATACTGTTGGGTGTGGATCCATTGTTGACTGACATTCCTCTCTGGCCTCTCTGCCTGTAGCACACAGATCCCATTTTGTTAATGGGAGTGTGTGTGTGTGTGTGTGTCTTTGTGTTCGTGTATGTTTTGGGGGAGAGAGAGAGAGAGAAAGAGAGCGAGAGTGGGAGAGCATTCTTGAATGGGCTTGCCAGTGCCTGAGTCATCTCCTTCATCTGGCTGCAACAGCAGCAGCTTTCACTGGGACTGTCTAATGAGAGTCACACGGAGTCTCCATTCTAACAGTCAGCAGAGAAGAGTCAGGGGGACTACAGGCAGTCTGGAAGCTGTGAGCTTGTGTGTATCTGTGTGTTTCCTTTCCTCAGTTTCTTCTATGTGAGTATCTTTGTTGTTTTATAAATATGTGTTCCACAGTGTTACTCCTATTTGATAAGTCTAAAATGAAGCAGTGTGACTGAGAACATTGCTGTTGTAGAATTGATCCACATCTGTAGGAATACACTCAACGGTGTATTCATGTATTTTTAAGGAGATGACTGATTACATTGGATTCACTATTATTTTTGCTTCAGTTAATGTATGCTGGATCAAGGGCAAACATTTCATGTAACGGTTCCATTTTTATCGACTCTTGACATTCCCATTACCATGAGCTGTACTTGTGGTGAGCTAATCAGCCAATATTTGCATATGAACATGTTTGAGTATATTTAACTTTAACTTTTCAATTCCGGAAATGGGCTACAAGTGCAAATGTATGTGTGTTACTATTCAGTATTGTTATCCAAATATTGCTCGTCAAGATGAGCACTGACTGAGTCTCATTTCCCTCTTCCTTACAAAGCCAACTGTACCCCATTTTCTCTTTTCTCTTCATGGAGTCCAATCAAAGCTGTTATGAAGGTCAAGTACTTCTGGTTTGTTGTCAATCAAAACCAAATACAGACAGGATGTTGATATTGAAAGTTACCTTTTCTGTTAGATTTTTTTCCGAATATTATTCAGCTTCAAGTCACTCTCACCTGGAATAAATCTCTGCAAGTTCTCTGTACGAGATTAAGGTATACATTTAAATGATCACTACATTCTCACTTATCTCAAAGTAAGGACATTAACATTTTTGAAAAAGTCAAAACCACCTTAAGCCAGCAGAATATTTGTCATGGTAGCATGCAGATACTAGCATTTAGCTCTAAATCCTGCTGCAATGAATTGCATCCTTGTCGAAGTGCGGCTGGGTTTGTGAAGAGCAGTTATATTTAAGACAAAGTCCTGAAGTCTAACATGCTGCAGCTGGAGATAATGAACCCTGATCCCAAATTAGATTAGTGTAATAACCAGATTAAAAAATAGTCCATCAAATGTGCTGACAAAGAGGACAACTCTTCTGTCTTCCACTGTCTCTGGTACTAGAGGACACAAGGTCTGTGTGTGTGTGTGTGTGTGTGTGTGTGTGCGCGCATACACAGTGCTCACTGCATTATTGGGTATTTTTCGTGTGTGGGGGTGGAAACTTGTTTACACTGTCCTGCTGAGGTAGAGCTGGGCTTTTAATGGATTTTATGAATTGATTAGAATTATAGCAGAGGACGCTGTTTAAAAGTTCACACTCAACATGTCAGAGTGACAGACTGTGTCCATTATTGAGTTTCTTCCCAAATAAGTTCAGTCTCAGTCAACATTTGCAGTTGTTATGGACTCATCTGTAAATGGCCACATGTTACATAATGTCTTTTTACCTTAGCGGCTCTCAAAGTGCTTTGCAGTGTCATCTCATTCACCCATTCACACACACATTGATGGTGGAGTCTTCCATGCAAGGTGCCACCTTATTCATTAGGAGCAATTAGGGGTTCAGTATCTTGCTCAAGGACACTTCAACACAGTCACCTGGGGAAGTGAGGATTGAACCAGCAACCCAGCAGTTGGTTAGATGGCCACTCTACCTCCAAGCCATACAGCATGTGTAAAGTCTGAGGTGATTAAAAGCCCCAACAGAACTAAATTATCCCAGCATCTCAAAGGCATGCAGCTCAAAGGTTACAGTGTGTGGTTCCATGACTAACAGAAGATTGTGTCTGCCCCCAAAACGCCGGGAAAGAATGCTGTAAAATTAGTGGAAAAATTACCCCATTCTATTCCATATGATAACAAATGACCTCAGTTCAACTATAAACTGTATATATGGGCACAATCATATATTGGCCATATTTACTGGTGACATATCGATGCTTTCTTTGTAGTTTGTGTAAATAAAATAAAATTGGCATGGAGAAAAAAAGTTTAAATTAAAGCTGCAAGCAGCGTTGTTAGGGTCTGAGCCCCTGCGCGGCCTGTGGCCGCGTCCTTGACACCGGCCTGAATCCAACGGTGTCTTGGTGAAATCCCTAGGCCTTGTAGTTTAGGAGTTAGAAGCCTGAGTCTGATCAGAGAGTGAGAGCAGAGCTGAGAGCTGGCCTTTAAGAACCCCTCCCCCACTGCTCTGTCTTTGATCTGTGCTAGAGTGAGAGCAGAGCTGAGAGCTGGCCCTTTAAGAACCCCTCCCCACTGCTCTGTCTTTGATCTGTGCTAGAGTGAGAGCAGAGCTGAGAGCTGGCCCTTTAAGAACCCCTCCCCACTGCTCTGTCTCTGATCTGTGCTAGAGTGAGAGCAGAGCTGAGAGCTGGCCCTTTAAGAACCCCTCCCCACTGCTCTGTCTTTGATCTGTGCTAGAGTGGAGAGTAGAGCTGCGAGCTGGCCCTTTAAGAACCCCTCCCCCACTGCTCTGTCTTTGATCTGTGCTAGAGTGAGAGCAGAGCTGAGAGCTGGCCCTTTAAGAACCCCTCCCCACTGCTCTGTCTTTGATCTGTGCTAGAGTGGAGAGTAGAGCTGCGAGCTGGCCCTTTAAGAACCCCTCCCCCACTGCTCTGTCTTTGATCTGTGCTAGAGTGAGAGCAGAGCTGAGAGCTGGCCCTTTAAGAACCCCTCCCCCACTGCTCTGTCTTTGATCTGTGCTAGAGTGAGATCAGAGCTGAGAGCTGGCCCTTTAAGAACCCCTCCCCCGCTGCTCTGTCTTTGATCTGTGCTAGAGTGGAGAGTAGAGCTGAGGGAGGAGGAGCACCAGAATTGGAGTGTGGAAAAGCTGAATAAGTCAGCATACGCTGGTCAAAAGTGACACATAATACCATATTTTTGTAGGGATTTTTGTCAGGAATGCAGTGGTGTGTTTTTTAAAGCTGTGGGATGTATGGTGTAGACGTGAGAAGCATTTGTTTGACAGTATGTACCCTGAGAGGACACCATCTCCCCATAGACTTCCATTGTAAGCGTGAAACGTGTCTCCCCCACTTTGAGGGCTTGTAAAATGGACACCGAGTGACTTATTACAAAGTTTTAAGCAACTTTTAATCAGCACAGTTGGGAGAGTACTGTGTGAAAGTTTGGAAGCGATACCATGATTAGTGTCGGAGGAGATAATTTTTGTTCGGGGAGTAAAAAAAGTCCTGATTTTGACAGTTTTGTCCAATTTGTGGACATTCTGTTGTAGATAGGTGAGAGGTCAGGCGTAAGAATTGTTCATCTTGATGAGACGAGTCCAACGGTGTTGGTCCCATGTTTGTGGGACATTCATGGGAGGAGTTATCGCGTTCCAAATTATTAAAAAATTATCTTGTAGTTGTGTGGCTCCCTAGGTGGCGCTATAGACTTTTGTGGTGTTTTTCTTTTTGATTAGTGAATGTTTAGCCAGACCGGACAATTGTGCAGAATTTCAGGGAATTTCATGCATGTTCAGGGGGTGAAATTAGATTATGCGCGTTATGCTCATAATGCTCATATTGGGCGCTCATTGACAGCAAGAACAGTCCAGTACCAGGTTCTGAATGGTGTGGATGTGAAAACTGGCTCCGGACCGTCTGGCCCAGTTGCCTCATGGGTTTGGGGGGGGCTGGGACACTGTTTAGTGTGTGTTTTTAGTGCTGCTAATGTGTTGCTCTTTGCCGAGCAAACATAATAGGGTCTTCGCCTGAAGTACCTTCAGGCTCAGGCCCTAATAACATTTTCGGAAAGGCAAGTATCTTTTAAAAACATATTTCACAGATGTAATGTAAAGTTAGGGGCGTGTGTGCACAAATATCAATACCTTTACCCAATATTTCAGTTCAAGGATTAAAAGAACTTGGTCATTCTCAACTGCACTCCTTCACAGTAGAACTCTGAGTGTTATGCAGTCGTTTGTTTTTAGCTCAAATCATAGATTTTGTGGATTATTGAGCATGCAACTGGGTTAAGAAGATGCACTTTATACCGGATGATGTGTTTAAAAGTTTGTAAATTAAAATTTTGGGACAGTTTCACTGTTAGTGTCTTAGGGTCTGTTAGGGTCTTCCAGTATTCTAGACTCACAAAAACGTGAGGAGAAACACTCATTTGTGTTATTTGAAAGGTATAACACATTTTTATGTGGAGTATTGTTTTAAAACTTTTTTATATAGGATTGTCATTAAAATTAAGTTATGGACTCAGGCATTCAGTTATGATGGGTAAGGTGCCAGGAAATACAAGTGAATGAATGTTAATGACAGGTCCCCACAAAGATGGTAACATCTGTCTCTCTCTGTGGTTGTGTTGTGTGGAGAGCCCTGCCGTCCCCACCTGTTGGATAACACGTCCATAATTAGCAAAAACCTCTCCCGCATACTCCATTAATTAGTTAAGATCCTTGTGCTCATAGCACACACACAGCTTTAATCATTCTGTTTGTCCTTTAATCTTCTCTCTACTGTTGAACTGTCCTCTCTTCACAGTTAGCATCTCTCGCCCCTTCAGCAACAGTGCTAATGAAGGATCTCTCTCCAGTGAAGGAGAGGATCTCTCTCACATTGTCTGAGACAGGCTTACTGTGTCTGTCCAGCTCTCCAGAGCTCACTCTGTCACCTAAGTATGTCAGGAGAGTGTGTGTGTGTGTGTGTGTGTGTGTGTGTGTACAAGGATCTTGTAAGAGGGAGGGGTGATGATTCATAGAAAGGAAGACATACAGTCTGGAGGGTGACACAAATAAAGGAGCTGCCCCAGTGTGGACCGAGAGATTCAGGGAAGAGTGCCTGGCATAGACAGATAGCTTCTCGTAGTCTATAGGAAGAAGAGGAAAGAGGACATTGATGACACAGGAGGCCATGGGTAAGACATACACGGGCGATATAACCATTTTACCCAGTGTAAGGAGGTGAGGGCAGGGCTGTATGTTGCACCTGAGGACTTTTTGTATCAACTCACAAAGGCAGAATGCACTTGATCTCTAGTCAGTTCCCTTCATACTTGAAAGGATATCATTTTGGTTGTTCAGTTTCTCATTCAGCCAATGAGCAGATGACAAGCCCACCATAGCATTGTCAGTCAATATAGGATCAATTCCAATATTTGTTGTCCCTATCGTAAAGGATGGTAGCATTGACTTAAGCTCTGCCAAAGTATTCAAGAGTGTCTCATATTTCCTCCTACGTGCTGCAGCAGCGAGGTCGGTCATCTATGTGCATGTGGTCGCTGGCTGTAGAAGGATTCTGCATCTCTAAGCTTGTTTTGACATTGATACTTGCTGCTGCAAACTCCTCCGAGTGAAGATAGTAGTTCAGTGAACTGAAACTGTTAAATGAGCCGTCTGTTTCCTGCTACTGACCAGAACACATTCATTGAATGAATGACCTTCATACGACTGACTTAGGAAGCAAGTTTTTGCTTGTTTTCCTCATTGTTTCATACTTAAACCAAAATAATCAAACAGGGGACTGACATTAAGGTGTGATCATGTTAAAATGTTGAAGATTTATACAAAAACTAGGGATCCCCCCCACACACACACACACAGAAACTTGTCCAGCCAACTCAGTCTATTAAAAACAGTGGTTAGTTGTGCAGTTCATTACCAAACTGATGATGTCATACTTTCCACAGCTCCAAACCTGAGCTATTTTGTACCCTCTGTCAAGGAGAACTGTGCCTGAGAGGACCATCCATGTGCCTCTGTTCCCCCTTGTCTACCACTGAAAACACCACTAAAGGATTGCTGATCTTACTCTGAAAAATCTTGTAACATGTGGCTGCCAATGTTAATTTAAAACTCAAAGCTTCTTTTGTTTCCTTCAGTTTGTCCAATGGGCAGCAGCAGCAGCAGCAGCAGGTTGTTTGGTACGTTGGCCCAGACGCTGAACAGTGCCCCCTTGGGCCAACCAGCCTCTTATTTGGAGGAGAATCCAGACCAGGAGCTGGGGCAGGAGGGCCTGGCTGAGATTGACCCAGATCAGTTGCTCAGAGAATGTGAGGAGGCCCTGCGGAGTCGTCCAGCCAGACCACATCGACATCTGGTCTATCCCAGGGGCACAGCTCCTCACAACCATAAGCGTAGCCCCGCCATACGAGTCATGCAGTGGAATATCCTAGCTCAAGGTACATGTAGGTAGATTCTTAAATGACAAACAAGAAATGTACAAATGAGAGGTCAAAATGTTTGAATTCCATGTCATGATTGTGTTCTTCTACCAATGTCTTTACTTTTCAGCTCTTGGTGAAGGGAAGGACGGGTTTATTCGTTGTCCACTGGATGCCCTCAACTGGCAGGAAAGAAAATACCTGATCCTGGAGGAAATCCTCACCTACCGTCCAGACATCCTATGTCTTCAGGAAGTAGACCATTACTATGACACTTTCCAGCCAATCATGGCCAGCCTGGGTTACCATGGCAGCTTCCTGGCTAAACCCTGGTCGCCCTGTCTGGATGTGGAGCAGAACAATGGCCCTGATGGCTGTGCACTGTTCTATCGCCATTCACGCTTTTCCCTCCAGACCACAGCTCACATGCGGCTGTCAGCCATGATGCTACCCACCAATCAGGTGGCCATCGTGCAGACACTCAACTGCCGGGTAACAGGCCAGCAGCTGTGTGTAGCTGTCACACATCTGAAAGCTCGCAGCGGCTGGGAGAGATTGCGGAGTGCACAGGGCGCTGACCTGCTGCAACGCCTAAGAAGCATATCATACAGGAGTGGTGGTGGCCAAAATGAGGCATCGTCCAAGGCTGTCCCTGTAGTGGTGTGTGGGGACTTCAATGCTGAGCCCTCAGAGGATGTTTACCGGCGCTTCCGGTCATCACCCCTCGGCCTGGACTCGGCTTATAAGCTGCTGAGCTCTGATGGCCAGGCAGAGCCGGCCTACACCTCCTGGAAGATCCGCCCTTCTGGAGAGAGCTGCAGCACACTGGATTATATCTGGTATACCCATGATGCCTTGAGTGTGGAGTGCCTGCTGGACATTCCCTCTGAGGAGCAGATTGGTCCTGACCGCCTCCCCTCCTACCACTACCCCTCTGACCATTTATCACTTCTCTGTGACATCAGCTTCAGGGAGGAGCCTCATCGGCTGATATAGGCTCTCAGTCACTGAATCAAATGACCAATAAGGGGCCCGAGGACGTGAATACTCTTTGAACAGTGAGCATTATATGCTGCTTTGCTCATTCTGAAACTTGTATCAGAGTTTGGTTTGCCTACTTGTTGACAGGTGTAGGGTGATTGATGTGAGACTCTGATATCACCTCTGCTGGATAAATGGATTTCAATTATAGTTACAGAGTTGCTGTTTTGAGTTGTGGCCATGTGGGTGGAGTCCAGGCCAAAATGTTTGAACTTCTCAGCTAAAGTCATCTGAACCTCAGCTGATGTGGCAGCTAATGCATGCAGGTTACTCTGCTGAGGTTGGAAACCAGCTACAGTTATTTATTGTTACCAGTAAGCACAAAATTCTGTTCTGAATTTTAATACATTATTTGTGTAATTTAGTTTACGTTATAATGAAGATCTTTTCCACGGTTTGCATTTAAGTCATCCTTAGATTTGGTTATCATGACGGTGTTGACGCCGTGATAACACTGAACATGAGAAGAAATTGTAATATATATATATAAAATAAAGTCATTATTTTTACTCATATTTTGGTCTTATTTTATGGGCTCGTAAAGCTTACTGATGACATGTTGTTACTTGGTTTCAGAGCAACTGGAGCCTGTTCTATATCCTTGGTTAACTGGCATGTATGAAGAAAGGTTTAAAAAACACGCACAAACACACAGTGAGACACTAGCTGTTGACTATAGGGGAGCATTAAGCATCTTAAATCGTAAATATTGGCTTTAATTAAACATGTATTCAACTTGGGAGCGTATTGTGTCTTGCTCTTAGAATGAGACTTTACATCCATGTGAGACGCTTTCATGACTATGCTGCGTCTACAATAGCCTGGAACAGACAAAACGGCACCTTTGCCTTTTAATTTGCAAGTGTTGTTTATTCTTTTTACTTGTTTTTTGTTTTTTTCCACTGCATTTTACCACCGCAAGGAGATGAAGAGGAGGATGAATCTGGATCTCCAAGGTGGGCATCATTGAGAATATAAGATTTTACAGTTGTTTTCCTTATCATCTTGTAGTCCAAGCTGGCCCACGCTTCCAGAACTGTACAAATGGGTGTCAGGATACATCGTAGTTTCCTCTACATCAGAATCAGGTTAATCATACATCATATCTAAAAATAGGCATCCATCCATTGTCTGCCACTTATCCTGTTAAGGGTTGCAGGGGGGCTGGGGCCTATCACAGCAGCCTTTGGGCGAGAGGTGGGGTTCACCCTGAATGGGTCACCAGTCCATCGTAGCCATTCACACTCAGTCACACCTACAGTCAATTTAGAGTCTGGATTAACCTGGTCCCCTCTTGATGTCTTTGGACTGTGGAGGAAGCTGGAGTACCAGAGAGAACCCAGCAGGCACAGGGAGAACATGGAGACTAACCACTGCACCACCGTGCCGTCTAAAAATAGACAAAGGTTGACACATTTAGACACATTAAAGATCACATGAAAAGAGCGGGGAAACATTTTGATGGTTTTATTACTGTTGATCACAGTAAAGTCTGAGTAAGAAGCAGCAGTCATCCAGCTGTGTAAGTCAGCATGCTGTCTGTGGAGATTACCCAGGCAGACAGACATTTAGCTAAGACGCACTGGGGACTCCCACAAGTCCAACAGCAGCAATATGGTTATTTAAGCCATTGTTGTACGAAAAGGAAACCCGAGCCCCTCCCCACCCCTTAATTTTACTGGATTTAAAAGGGAGTCATTGTAAAGCAGCTAATACAGATGAAATAGAGCAGACCTCTGACTGAGCAAGAGTCTTTAGAGACTTGCTGAAGCAGTCAGATAATAAGGAACTGTTCATCCAGCCTGGAAGACACGAACGTATTGTACGTTCTGCATCCTTCTGAGACACTGATTTTTGCCATCCTGTGGAAGACAGGACAGTCCCTGAAGTGTGTGTGAGTTGGGGCATCTGAACTGAACATACCTGAGGTCCGTTAAGGTGGAGCTGGCAGCAAAAGCAAAGCTATCTAGAGCGACTGCATCTTGGCATCTGATGTGTTTCAGGCAGTAGTTTGTCTGCATTTTAAATGTTGTCCTCCATAGACAGTCAGATAGATCTTCTCACCTGAAAGTGTGGCCAGTGACTTCTAAAATCAAAATTGCTTTTGAGGACACTCATCGAACCACACCCATCATAAAAGCAGACTTGCACATTTTTAGGTTGTGACAAGCAGGTATCATGTCTTCTCATATCAAAGGCCCAACCTGAGGTCCTCTTCATTTCTCCTTCATTCACCTGATCATCCACTAACAGAAAATCCCTCATATTCTCAAACATTACAGGAGTTCAATTCAATTCTTTTGTGTCACTAATTAAAGTTTTTCCTTATTTGTTTTGATGTATTTGTCTGATCACTATAATGCTTCAAACACTTCTACAAACAGCAAAAGACAGTGGACAGCCTGCAGAAGTCTGTAACTTGCACAAAAGCCTTACTTTATCTCCCAAAATAAAATATTTGTCATCGCAATCTGAAAGATAAGTCCCTTTTGTCAATATTCACAAACATCCATCCATCCATTTACTTCCACTTATCCTTAAGGGTCGCGGGGGGGTGGAGCCTATCCCAGCAGCTACGGGCGAGAGGCGGGGTTCACCCTGGACAGGTCACCAGTCCATCACAGGGCCAACACATAGAGACAGACAACCATTCACACTCACAGAGACACCTACAGTCAGTTTAGAGTATCAATCAGCCTCGTCCCCAAATTGCATGTCTTTGGACTGTGGAGGAAGCTGGAGTACCAGAGAGAACCCAGCAGGAACAGGGAGAACATGGAGACTCATACAGAAAGATCCCGTGGCCGAGCCGGGACTCGAACCCGGAACCTTCTTGCTGCGAGGCCACAGTGCTGACCACTGCACTACTGTGCAGCCCTTATCTACAAACAGGATAGTCTAAATGCTTAGCTGTTTTCCTTAAAGCAACTTGTAGTTTGTGATTTCTAAACTATGATTGAAGATTTTGATGACACTGAAAATACACAAGGCTGCCCTTTTCTTTATGAAAATATCAGTTTCAACTGTGTAACGTTACACAAGTATCTCTATGGCCTTCATTTTGACCGTGCCCTCTATCTTTGGGCAGGTTGTCGCTTTATGTATCCATACACATTTTTATATTGTTGTTTATTTTCCCCCAGTTCCATCATACACACCAAAAAAGGTCAAAATAAAATATATCATCTATCTCCTTATCATCTCACAAATTTGGTGACTTCTACTGCAGATCTGCTTATACAGTATTGGAGCCTATAGTTCGCTGCATACAGATCCATCAGGAATGTAATCCTCCTGCTTCCCTCCTGACTCCTAACTGGGTAGTTCCTTCTCTCTTATTCCATCCTTACCATTAATGCCACTCTGTTGTTTGCCAATCAGTTCATGAGGAGCAGTTGATAGTCGTTTGATAACGGTGCACTAACAAACTAACCAGGGGAGAACGCCCCAATTCAGTGTCAGAGGTTCAGCCAATTTCCTGTGAGGACTTGATACGTTTTGGGTAACAGGAAATAAGACAGTTGTGAAGAATCACTTTCATGAATGCGCCAATCAAGCAAGAAATTATTTTGATGATGAAATGACTAGATGGTGGTTGAATAGTGGTTTTGAGAATTTCACTCCTGATCTGAGAAATGGACCAAAGCAAAAGCAGGAACACCACCTCTATGGCCTGACCAATTTAACGTTCTGGTTATGCTTCTCATCTCACACAATAACCTCTTCACTCACTAGGTGAAAACAACTGCAATGTTGTGTGTGTGTGTGTGTGTGTGAATCTGTTAATAAAGACAGAGTAAGCGTTTGAATTCACATTTGTCTTTTTTTATAATACATATTTCAGTAAAATCTACTTCAATACACTGATAGTACAAGAAAAAAATAGTATATTATACTTCAAATGTGGAGCAAACCTTTTATCTGGATGGTGACATCCTTTCACTCCCTTTTTATTGGCAGTAAAAAAAAGACATGAGGTGTTTGGAGAGTGACAGAGCTGTGGAGCGACAGAAGCCTTCAGAGGGGAGCAGAAGAGGAAACAAAAATGAAGTTGACCTACAGATATACACTTGCTGAGTATCAAAAAAAAGTCTTTATACATTTCTGTTTACAACAAAGTCTTCTCAGGCTTTTATACCATGTTTGATTACAAAAATCAGTCATTTCACATACAATCTAAGGCTTCCCATCTCATCTGAGCCCTGAAGTGTGTGTGTGTGTGTGTGTGTGTGTGTGTGTGTGTTTGTTGCTGTAAGTCCCTTTAATCCCATGACGACTTCAGCAGCTTCATAGTTTGTAGGCTGAAAATCTGGGCCAATCAGAGAGCAGTTATGCAATGGGGTGGGGTGGGGTTTACAAACGTCATGCACTCAGCAGTGTCCATAGTCACTTCCATTCTCCCCACCAGGCCCACCCCTTGTCACAAGGAGGAGCTCTCAGGAAGCTGAGGTTTCTGCTGATGCTGCAGGTAAGCTGGAAGGGGGTGGAGCCTTTGCTGCAGCATCTAACTGGGCTGCATCAGGCTGACTGCTGGAGGGCTTTGGGGCCTGGGAGGGGCTTTTGTTCAGGGTGGGGTGAGGCTGGCTGACCTGCACTGAAAGCTGTGGGAGTGATGGAGCCACTGCTGTTGGTTTGGCCAGGATGAGCTGTGGTGTGGCCCGGCCTGCTGCTAGCTGGACCGTATGGCTGGCAGCTGGTTTGGTGGCAGCATGTGTTAGCTGTGTAGCAACAGGTTTGGCCTGGATGAGCTGCGTCACCTGGCCTGACGAGTTAGCCTGCATGAGCGTGGCAAGCTGGTTTGCTGGGATGGTGATGATGGTGATCTTCTCACCTGCTTTAGAGCCAGCAGGCAGCATGGTGGGTAGTGCCTGGATGACCAGTTTCGGGGGAGCACTGGCATTAGCTACCGTTACTGGAACTCCTGCAGTGGTGGTGAGGATCTGAGATGAGTTTAATGTCACTTGACCCAGAGAGTTGGTCATGACCACTGGCATGGCTCGGAGGGGCCTGTGGGAAAATAAAAACAGAGGCTACTTTTACAAAAGGTTGCTGTTAATATGGTAAAAGTGGGTAAAGCAAGTGCTCTGAATCGTCTTTCACTGGAAGTTTCTCTTTCCAAAAAAAAAAAAAATCATACGCACAATTGCCCCATTTTAAGAGAACAAATTTCCTACAGTTTCCACACATACAACTGAATACATATATGTCCTCTCGACGCTCCCATATGTTTGCAGGTAAACCCTACTTTTCCCACGGATGCAAAAAAATAAATAAATAAAAACCTGAGAGAAGTGGGAAGAGCCCAATTTACTGTTTTGTGCATTCTGCCTGTGACAGGCAGAATGCCACAAGCTTTGTGTTAGAACATACATACTACGTTTGTTTGGGTTTTTTAAACGAAGCTGTTCAGAGTGTCTGCCCCACAGTCCTTCAGCTCAAACTTGCAAAAACGCAGCTGACTGACATCTGTTAACTGAAGGTTATTCAAACTAAATTCTGCCTACTGTCGACACCCGTGGCTGTGGCGCCTTCCATTACAGAGCAGTGGCAGGTCAATGCAGAATCTCACTCTCATGATTTTTAGAATTACTTCATTTTTTTCAGTCAATCTAAAGAGTTTAATATAAAATTATTAAATTATTACACTTTAATCTATTGTATAAGTTTTTTATGGTTGATTTGTCTTAATTTTTTCTCTTCTTTGATCATTTAGTCAGCATAAGTCATCAATATATTTTGCCGATTACAATATCTTCTGTTTGGCATACTTCTCGTCAAGCACATTAAATTCTGATATATTTGTTTGACGTGCAATATAAATTAAGCTTTATTGATTGATACCAAAATTGATTCAACAGCCCTGATTAGATCAGAGACACACGTCAAAAGTCTAGAGGACAATTGAGTGAACAACTTCATTAGAATATTCAAATGACCAATTGTGGGAAAAAAAGTGTCAAACCTGGTGGTGGCATTGTTTGGGATGACTGTGACGTAGGTCTGCTGAGGCTGGGTGGACGTAGGGGAGTTGGTGCCCAGCATGGTGGGACCCTGCTTGCTGGACATCATGCCCTCACAGTCTTCACCCTCCTCACCCTCCTCCTCATCATCAATCACACGGATGTTCTTGGGCATGTCTTTGAACTGGTAGGCCAGCCGCTGACCTTCCACCTTGGCAAGGATGCCACGCTGGTAATAATACCTGCGCACACGCACACACACGAACACACACACACACACACCTTAACATGCTGTTCTGATCACTGAGCTTCATAGAAACTCTTGGATGAATTACTGTGGTTTGACGTACCTCAGGGCCCGGCCCATTGTTTCATAGTTCATGTCGGGCTTGTTCTTATGTTTTCCCCAGAGTTTGGACACAGCCTTCGAGTCCACCAGTTTAAAAATGCCCTTCTCTCTCTGCATCCATTTGATGTACCTGGGACAGGTGTTTTTATCTTGCAATAGCTCCAGCAGGAACTCCCACAGGTAAGTGGTGTTGCCTGGAGGAGGACAAATAGCAGTATTTAGTCGTAATCAGACAGACCCATTTACATTTACCCTAAATAGAGGAGTGTTACAGTCAGTATCTACCATAATGTCGCTGAACCCAATCAATACAACAAACCAAGGCCTGACAAATATGGGATTTTGGAGGCTCATTCTAAACCTATCTTAGAGCAGAAAAAATCACAGAATATCAATCTGTGCAACTGAAAAAAGGAATTTGTGTCAGAATGAACATATTCCTCTCTATGTTCATTCTGTACTGACTGAGTACTGACACGACCATGTTAAGATACTCTGAGGGGTTATTTCTGATACAAATAATCTATTTTACTAAAACAAACATGGCCATTTAATAAAGACTAAAATAAAAGAGTAAAAAAAAAAAAGGTGAGAAAAGAGGCGCTGACGCTGGGCACACCAAGTTAGATGATTTTTAAAAACACCATAGGCTTTTTTCTGCATTTAATATGCTGTTAAAAAAAATTCAATATCAGCACTTATCGAAAGACATACATGCCTAACGATTTATCTGTGACCAGTATAGTAGCTGACTGATATATCATTTTCCACACGTAACTAATATTTCATTAATGAGCACAGCTGATGGCCAGATGACACACGCGCTTTCTTCAGAGCACATTGCTCTTAATATGTGGACACACTGTGCCATCGGAACATCAAATGTGTGTCTTAATAAACTTGGTACACACTTACCTTTTCCCTCCCTCTGTCTCTTCTTGATCCCTAGGTCAAAGGAACCATTGGATTCTGGTGCATGTGTCTTGGTTTTACGTTGCCCTGCGCTCATCACACACGCAAACACAAGCAGACACAGTTACATTCTCTATCAAGATCATGCCCATCGACTGTACATTCTCTCAAGTCTTTCTGATACACATCGCCCCACATCAGGCATTGTTCAGTCCCATCCAGTCACACTTTGGCAGTAAGAGTGGATGGGAAGCCATCTGAGCGTTTATTCCATATCCTGATTAATATATCCATTCCTCAGCAAGGTGGCCCTTTGTCACATCTGACTGGATGTTTCACAGGTCTAACCCATCATTTTGTTGCACTAGTTAAAAATCTTTTCAAAGTCATCCCTTTTCAGCCACTACTGGAACCTTTTATATACATTGTTTTGGCACCTATGCTGACTAGTAGTACGAAAGTCCCAACTTATCAGCTTTTTGATTCACCAGTGGTATTTGGAATGAACTATTAATGGCAAAAGGCTTGTAAGTTAATTACTGAGCAACAAAAACTCTAAAATGTCAACTAGTTAAACATTAAGTTCAGTAAGCTCAGGAGCTAACTTGTTTCATTATGGAAATGTAATTCCTAGATACCATCTGTTCAACTGTTTTCTGTAGTGGTTCAATAATATTAGCCTTTGAAGAGAACTGAAGCAGCAAAACAAATGGTTAAGCTTAAGATCTTTTAAATTGGATTTTTAAAAACAAAACTTGTCACTCATATTTGACGTTTGATTTGTGTATTAAAGTTGGCTTATAAGAATGTTTCTCCAAGAGTAGTCAACCTTCAAATAACCCCAGGTACTGCAATAAATTATAATATGATACAAAATAACCTCAGGATTAAGTGAGCAAGAACTCAGTAGTTTGGATGTCAAATTTGTGATGAGCAACTCTCCTCTTCTAGCGTGCTCCGTCCCTTCAGCCGTTCCAGATTTTGAGCAGGCACAATCAAACTTTGTTACTCATTCACTCATGCCTCTGGCATCAAACCAATTAATTAAAAAATAAATAAACACAATATTTTCCCTAAAAATAGTCCCTTACGCTGCATGTGCTGCAAATACACTCAATTTGTCCATTGATAGTCCACGTGTCTGTGTCTTAGTGAATGTGCTCCTACTCTCTGTTTTGACCTGAGATATCCAAGCATGGTCTTACAAGCATTTATTTCAGGATCATGAGATTTAATCAAATCTCAGGCGAGGTTTAGGGGACTGGATAGCTTTTTATTGTGGGACTGTGGACATATTTTGTTTAGTATCAGACAACAGTTCTATTCTATGTCCCGACTAACGGAGCTGACTGAGTCAATATTTAATCAAACACACTGTTGTAGGTATGGCAAGCTACTTAAATAAATAGCCAAACACTAAAGGCTACTATAGCCTAGTTTACCTCACCACAGTTAAAAGTGGGCACGCAAAGACCAGTGCCAGTAACAAAAGTCATTTAAAATTAAAGTGGGCAGAATACAGTCAAAATCCTGAGACAATTGGTTGCCATTTCTTTATTTACAACTGGGAAGCCAAAAGAACATCTCAATGCACACTTTACTCCTCTTCCTTAAAAGTATTTCTTGCAAAATTTGGACTGGTGTGCATTTAGTTCTCACTAATTTACTTAATGCTCTCACTCTATCAGTTTACTGTCATGAAAATATGGGCCAGAACCAAAGAACTAAGTCGCTGATACAAGTATCCCTTAGGAAAAGGGAAGGAGCTCCGTCACCCATGAGGCTGTCAAAATATCGAATAAGAGCAACCAAATATCCAGCAAGTGGTGAGAAAGACCTAACTCATGGAGGAAATGGATGTGTGGTATCAAAGATATCAGACAGCTTATGGTGTCACTGACCTCCTCTCTTCTTCTTGGCAACAGGTTCACATTCAGGTGGAATGGGAAAGGAGTCTTCCTCTATGGGTCCACACTCAGTGGAAACCTCAACCACAGTCTCCATCATCACATCCTCTGCTGGGACCAAACAAATCAGAAAATTCACTCTTTCCTGCCGCTGCCTAAAGGCAGACATAAACTATAAGTGTATGCCTACTCTCTGCAATCAAATGTCTAATCAGATGCATTAAAGACGCTGCAGGGCTGATGCAAGATGATCAGTTTGAACTTACTGTCAAGAAGTCAGCGCTTACGATGCCAAATGTTTCAGCTAAATCGTTCATTTAAAGTTTGATCTGACCAGATTTTCAACTTATATTTGCAATGCTATTCAATAACACATCTGATCTAGAGTGCACAGTTTTGTAGGCTTTGGACTTCAATTGCTCTTCAAATATCCTAAAAGTGGAGTGAATGGGTGAATGAGGCAAGCAATTAACTACAACTAAGGTAAAGTAGGTGCAATATAAATTAGACCCATTTAGTCTTGAAATCAAAAAGGCATTACTCTTCTTCAGAATATCTTCCATATGATTTAAAAATTCAAGCTAAAAGAGACTCCCGGGTAGTGAGGAAAATGGCTGCGTGATTTTAAGTACCCGACGGTTAGCTAAAACTTAAAGATAACTTTATTGTTGTTTTTAACGGCGGATGAGTGGGGGAGTTGAGACAAGAGGAATAAAGCAGTGTAACAAGAAGACGACATAGTTTGCCAAAGATAGACAAGAAAAGCGAGCAACAACTTGAAATTCAAGTACTGCAAAAATGCGTGTGGGGCTTGATACAATGAGCTAAAATGTACAGGACCTCAAATCCAAGAGACGAGATTTGAAAGATGGACCTCAATACACTCAAATAACAGGTCACAAAGAAGGTGAAATCCAAAATCAAAGAGTTAAAACAAAAAAATATATTAACAACTCTCCGCCAACACTCAAAACATTAGAGACACATGAGAGCTGTATCAGCGAGGCCAAATTGATGGATGTGAGCTGTGGAACTCTCTGAAACAACAGAAAATCCTGTAAGACAAGCTAACAGATATGGAAGGAAGGGGCAGGAGAAATAATATCTGTATCTTCAGGATACCTGAGGACAAGGAGAGGGATTCAGTTCACTCACAAGTGAACCCTCACTACCACCAGAGATGAGCCTACCAATCCAAAGGCTACACAGAGCACTAAGTCAGAAACTAAACTGCAATGCTCCGCCAAGGTCTATAGTCCTGAATTTTTTTTGAGAAAAATTAAAAAGGAGATGGTGCTTAACAGGCCCTGGCAGAAGAAAATTGTTATGTAAGAGGAAAGCTGATCTTTGACCACGAATAGGCAACGGACACGGATAAACAAAACAATGCGAAAAGTGTCACTGAGAGAGTTTTGAAGGAGGAAGGGTTCTGATCTCAGACTCCCCTCAGTAAGATGAAAATCCACTAGGACTCCAGCCCAAGACTTTAAGAGACGGTGCAGGAAGCAGCCAACCACATAAGGAAGCGCCATCATACTCAAGAAAAAGTCTTTGCAGCCTACACCCCTCCCTTTTTTAATAAGTGAACTGCAATGCTAAAAAGTAATTGTGCCCACACTCCTTGAACCTATCTATGTTATACTATCCTTGAAAGAACAAGAACAAGGACAATGCCATATAACAGTGTGAAAGTGGTGTCACGCAAGGCAAATGGTCTGAGAAATGTTATCAAAAGAAGCAAGGTCTTATTTAAGTTAAAGAAACAAAATGCTTCATTTTTTAATTTTTTTGACACAACAAGCCCTGTCAGGGATAAAACACACATGAAAAGTTTTTGAGATGCATTAAAAGCAGTTATAGGTGGCAAAAGAATTGCAATAACATCCCAAAAAGCCCAAAAGGCCAGATAGCAACGGCAAAGTTGTTCAGAAAAACAACACAGAATCACAAGACCCAACAATTGTAAAACAGATCAGCGAGGTGAGAGGTGAGAGGTGAGAGGTGAGATTAACGATATTTTCAAAAGTGAGGTAGAAAGGAAAACTAGACTCTTAAAACTGTCATATTAGAATCAGGTCCAAACACAGCTAAATTATTGGCTAGATGGCTGTGTAAACAACAGTTCACTCACACAATCAACAACATAAGACATCATCTGTAAAAAAAAAATAATTATAAAATCAGAGGACATAAAAATGTGTTCAAGCAATACTACAGAAAATGATATTGAAAACTCCCTAAGATGAAGATGTTATTGGAAATTTCCTCAGTACACTTGACTTGTCATCCATCAGTGAATAGTGGGGGGGCACCCAAAATGTATATATTTTTAACCTAGCTTTTTGTTCTCTTTAAGGTGCCCAGTAAAGGAATTTGTATGTTCCCCACTCGAATTATCGTCCCATTTATGATTTTTTTGTACCTTTTTTTATGCCTGTGCTGGATTTTCAGCTGTGAAAAATTAAAACTTTAAATCTACAGAGATCCTGAACAATACATGCTACAGACACAATCCACCCACATTCTCTCCATCTTTACATGAGGAACTGACAGATAACGATTGCCATGATTAGCTGATATATGGTGCAAAACACTCAAATAAACACAGATTGAAAAAAAACCTGACATTGGCTCAGTGGAACTCCTCCCCTATAGATCCTATTGAATAATCTTTTCTAACTTTTGTATTTTTACAGTCTTTAAGATGTCTAATAAACAAATGTTGATGATCCCCACTTGAAATATTGTCACATGTATGTAAATCCTGGCTCTATTGGTTACTACCCTGGATTCCCCCATATATATATATATATATATATATATATATATATATATATATATATATATATATATATATATACACACACACACACACACACACACACACACACCTTTGGTGCATGGGACACCCCCCCCCCCCCCTCCTACCAGACTAGAAGTATAGAATAAATCTCTTACTTCAGAAATAAACAAGTACAGGATGCAATCAGTAGATTTAAGGCTAGCAAATCTCCCTGAGATGTTCTTCTGAGAGGTATCCAATAATTACAAACAAATTAAGTCTTCTGTTTGTATCCTCCTCAAATTGGATGTTCATTCATTTTGTTCTGTTTTTTTTTGTTCTCTGTAATTTTTTTGTGGTACGTTTGTTCAAACCATGTGGTATACATGGGAAACTAAATAATAATTTCAGTTGAAAAAAACAACTTCAAACTAAAAGCTAAAGATGCTGCATAATGTTGCATTTTAGTACTACTTAGTGCTTTACTATAGACAACAGGAGTCACAACATCCTGGAAGAAAATCTCATGTAATCACAATGAATAATATCAGTTGAATTATCATTTCCAGCATGGAGTAGATCTGACCTCATGTATAATTACTCTCAAACTGAATGGGAAATCGTCACTGACGACTGTCATTACTTGACATATAGAATACATGGGTAATATACAAGAGGTGATTCACCAGTTTCAATTTTATGTTTTATCAAGCACAGCATGGTTTACCTGTGCCACGCTCACTGTGCAATCCTCCAGGAGATTCCATGTGGAGAAGAGCTTCAGCTGCTTCAAATGTTTTGTCAAAGCACACCATGTCATGACCCGACATCTCCACTGAGAAAAAGCAGAAACAAATGTGTCAACAGCTGCCAACAATACATGCTGCATACAGCGACAAAAAAATTCCGTTCCAGATAATAAACATCCTTTAAGTCACTAAACTGAAACCTCGGAATATTTGGAAAAGTTGACTTCCTTGTTTGAGGTTTGTAGTGGCAGGTGTTACTCCCTTCCTGTTTCCTGGTATTTTATCTAAGCAGGCAGATGATGCTCCTGCCAACAGATGGCACTCCACTGCCTCCTCACACACACACTACACATAAGCAGAGAACCCTCTCGCTGTCTCACACATACAAAACTCCAAAATCCAATGAAACAGTGAACGAACAGCAGCAAACAAAACCTGGGGAAGGAAGTAAATTCTATTCAACTACCAAAACATAAAATAAGGTGTGGTAAGAGCCAATGACATTTGGCAAAAAAATTGACTGAACGCATATATCCTGATCTGATTTAAAAAGGTTTCATCAAGTTTGTACTTGACAGTTGCCAATTGCCCTGGGCAAGTTCAGAAAAATTGCAGACAATAAAACCTGTCTTTGACCTGCACTGTTGTGAAAGGACCACTTCAGGGTGATGATCTGTTTATTCCTCCTGTAATTCTCCTAACAGTTGCTCAGCTGTGTGCCTAAACTGAGCCTTTCTGCATGTTAGGAGTTACATGCTGATGTCACACGGATGTTGTTCATTGAAAACATGACAGGGAGGTTTAGGGGGCCAGAGTTGGTGAACATAATGAGATAGAAAGACCCAGAACGATTGTCCCTCTGTGGAAAGAAAACTATAGTTTCTGCAGACAATTCCCTGGCCAAGGGTACAAAAACTGATTATTTGTCCATGGCAACAACAGTTACAGAAAACAGAATTCAGAGAGCCTTGTTATTTGTTGCTGGGCTGATAAAAAGTTGGGACCAAAAAATACACAAAGACACAAACAACCAGTTTGAAAAAGAAAATTAATCAGCACCACTTGTCATGTCATACGACTCCCAATCTGGATTTGCAGCAAATTCGCAGAAGGTGAGCAAACATCTACAATACCACTTACTGCTAGCAACTTATTCAGTGGTACAGTAACACGTCTCTGCAGCCCTTGACAGTCTAATTATTTCATTCACATTTGCAACTAAAAATAGATGCATGTAAAATGCATGCTGTGCTTGGGAGCACATGTGAGCAGAGAGTTCAGCCACTACTTTCTCACACAACACCCAGGCACAGCTGCATGGTATTATGACTGTGCTGCTACAGTCAGAGCATATCACAGCCTTTCTAGACAATGCTTGTAATTCCACCAGAGGCACTGCTGTGCATTTCAGGCATGCGCTTCAAGCAGCTCAGCATTAAAATTAACAAATGTAAACAAAAGGGCAAGATCGGATATTTTTCTTATCCAGATACTGATCACATTTTAATACCAGGTGTAAATAGGGTTGTAGATTTGGAAATGAAAAACCCTACAGGGCAAAAAGAAAAAAAAACTAATTTCAAACCTTGTTAGTTCCAGATGCATCACTGATCATGTCGGTCCTCCATACAGCTACAATTTCCAGCTGCCTGACCAGCTTTGATAACTTACTCAAAACTACTGATTTAGACATTGTCTCTTAATTTATGTGTTTCTATCACATGCACCTAGAGTATCTGTTCATATTGTGTCCTTTTTAGATCTGTTTTTGTTTTCAGGGGCCTGAACATGGTGTTTTGTTTTTTTTTAATGGCCACATATATTATGCCATCTGTGTGAAGATCTCCTGTCTCCGTCTGTCAAAAATAGACTTGCTGCTATTCCCAGCAAAGTGGCACGCCATGCCAAGTGCCGAGTTAGGAATTGGGAATATGTGAACCAAACCAGCCAGTCACCAGTCAGGCTGGGCATGCTGGAAACCGTCCGATTCTGGTCCTTGGCTGGGCATTCGGTGCATCCCCAGATGTTACTGGCAAATACTGATAACCTGCAAACCTGTGTTTTAACAAAACATATTGGTGGAACCCTACAAAATATTATTAAGAGCACAGTCTTACCAGTCTCTGCAACCTCTGTGACCACCTCCTGCTCCTCAGCCACATCCTGCATCAGGTATGTTTCATCATCATAGACCAGCACCTGTGCAGAGTAGCACTCTTCCACCTGGGCACTAGGCACCTCCTCCACAATAACAGCAGGACAGCCCTCTTCCTGCAGCACCACACCCTCCTCCTCCTCCATCTCATCACTTCCCCCCACAATCACAGCTTCAACTTCCTCCTGCTGAACCACTTCATCCTCGTCCTCCTCAGCAGGCTGCAGCTCACACTGCAGTTAAGAAAGATAGAAAAATTAGACTTCGACTTGGTTATGCAATCACACAAAGAATTTTAGAATAAATTTTCCTATGGCTTTACAATAACTGGGCAATTATAATGATCAATATTTTTGCCCTGAGTTGTACCCTGCTGGCCATCAGAGAGAATGCAGATAGGCACCTCCAGCACTCAGTGCAGTTTTTTGTTCAACCTATGAAGGAACCTAAACGGAGTGCAGATTTTTCAGTCCACTTGGTGACAGTAATGAACCTAAGGTGGTTAGCCACTGTCCAATTAACACTAAATAAGAGAAGGAAGCGCAGAGGTTCACCTGTACTACTGTGTCTCATCATCACCTCAAAACCACATCAACCTTCAAGTAAGCAACCATGCCATGTACCATGTTCACGTATCTCCTCTCACCACAGTGGAAATTTTGTCAACTTTGCATTAAATTGCTCATGGCCTCCCAGACACAAGGTTCACTTTGTTATTCTGCTCATTCAGAGAATAAACTTAGCACAGTGACATAAGAGATAATTAGATCTTAATTGAAACACAGATTAATCTACTTTCCAATTGTAAGAAAAAAGACATTAAATCACATATGAGAAATGTATTCAAGTCTGAGTCATTGCACTCAATGAATGCACCGATGTCACACATTAGCATTCATTTTTTTTAACAGTGGTCTTTAAATTAAGTTCTACGGTATGTATATGACACAGTTAGCTTGTACTTTGTAGGGACTGAACATCATGTGTTCATTAGATTGTCATACAAAGACACTGCTTCCCTCATTGTGCTATTCTGTCACTGTAAGGACTGTAAATAAATTAAGGTTGAAACCTCTGTGACGTCACCCTGAGCATTAACATAAGATAAGATAAGATAAGATAAGATAAGATAAGATGAACCTTTATTTGTCCCTCAGTGGGGAAATTGGCACTGTTACAGCAGCAGAAACAGAGAAGTAGCAGCAGAAAAAGTACAAGAGCAATAAACAGCAGAAACTATAATAAACTAAAATAAACTATAATACACTAATAATATCCAACAAACACAATTACAGACATAATGTGAAAAAATACATGTTCAAATGAGCTTTAACTTTCGTGTAAGGAGGAATACTTCAACAAGATTTTTTGACAGCCCTCCTATGAGTACAGCATAACAAACTGTTTTAAAATAACTGTGCATTAATCAATATGAAGGTGAAAGTTTGAAATATTTGTGAGTAATTTGAAGGCATATTACCCGGGCCTATATGGTGCAGTTGGCACCAACTGCAGATACAGGCATCTTTCTACCAGAGTGAGTCATAATGATAACTGGTATAAGCTTGTATGAGGGACTGGCAAAAACAGAAATTGACTCAATTCTAACATTCATGCATGCAATTCTAAGCGCTGCAACAAAGATCTCACTACCTTTTGTATTTTGTTTTTCTTCCACTGACAGCCCAACTGTTACAGGGTTCATGTACATTTTACCAATACATTTCACTGACTTCTACATGCAAGACCATATATTCCCAAAATGTCTGTTTATACATTATAAATCTGTAAGTTAAAGTAAATCAATATTTACCAAAAGAGATTTTCTTGTTCAATTGTAAATGAACCACGTAATCTGTAATAAGCAGGTAATTATAAAGCAAATTTCCATGGCTTTTCCAAAATTACTACGGTAAATTCCGGACGATAGAGTGCACCGTTATGTAAGCCGCATATACTTATTTTAGGGAAAAAAATCAACTTTGTACACGTATAAGCCGCACCGGTAAATAAG
The DNA here is from genome assembly GCF_037954235.1 of Aulostomus chinensis. Taxonomy (NCBI): domain Eukaryota; kingdom Metazoa; phylum Chordata; class Actinopteri; order Syngnathiformes; family Aulostomidae; genus Aulostomus; species Aulostomus chinensis. Next base: position 1,506,638 of record NC_141332.1, on the reverse strand, counting down.
CCGCCGGTGTCAACCTGGTGACATTATCACCAAACGTCAAAGGTACCTCGTCCATATTTATGATGTCGTCTGGTCCAATTAAATTCTCCGCTATTTTTGTTTGGGTGAATTTGCGTAAGTTTGTAATTTTTTCCTCATAGTCGAAAGGGAGTTGCTGGCACAAAGTAGTGCGTGCCCGGACAGTCCTTTTCTCCTCACAAACCTGAAACACCATGATGGCCCACCTCGAAAATCTGCAGTTTTCATTTCGGTGGTGAGTGCTTTGGCTTTCAGTCTGATCTGCACGGTGGAAACACGGTGATCGCCTTTAACTTGAAAGCTGCATCATAAGCATTCCTTCTTCTGCTCTCCATCTTGAGGGTGAGTACAAATGACTGAAAATATTGTGTGATGCTCTTTTTACACTGCACCGCGGCATGGACTGGACACTCCAAGTACAGTACTTAGAGAAATTACCATAACATTTGGCCAGGAATTTCCCCAAGTACGGTACTTGGAGCTACCATCAGGAACGATGGGAATTACTGCCCGCTGCCGCTGCCCGCCACACCCCAGGGTGAAGGTAAAATCCTCGTATAAGACGCACTGGAGTATAAGCCGCGGGGCATGAAGCGTCGAAAAAAAGTCGCGGCTTATAGTCCAGAATTTACGGTAGCTGTTTTTTTTCCTTTCTTACTTTTTGGGCTATGAAATTACCATTTCAGATTCCATGACTCTTCCAGGTTTTCAGTGAACCCTGTCATAAGTACAGTGTCTACCCCTCAAATTATTTTGCACAGCCTTGGCTGACTACCCTGACTGTCAGTCTTACCTGCTGGGTCTCCTCCACCACAGTCACATATTCCACTATGTTCCCTCCACCATCGGACACAACCACAGAGGTCATCACTCATTCCTATTAAAACAAGCACATGCGGGTAGGGAAAGACAGGCTAGCACGACATAACATGACAAGAAGGATGTAGAATCCTGAGAATTATCATATAATTAATGGTCAGATATTATTTATTTCAAATACAAGCATAGAGTTTATGTGCATTCAGGAGTGAGCTCATGAGCAAAATACATGACACTGTCTCTCCTTGTCTCAATAATGCTGTGGTCATTGAAAACAAAATAACAGCATAGTTGAGCAGAATAGTCACTTGGCTATTCCAATGTCAAAGTGATATCAGCTAGAAGTTGAACAATCTGTATAACTAGAGCCAGATGCATCAAAAACTGACAATGGATCACATGAGAGGGGAATAAAAATTAAATAAATTAGGACTGTGCCCAATTTCGGAACAAGATGCAAAATGAAAAACTGGCAGTGGCTTTAAACCATCATCTTTACACTTTTATACATAATATCCAATTGTTTTCCCTAAATTTCACAACCATGACTACTTATGAAACTGCTTCACGTGTCGTAATTGCATCAGTGATGCTTTTAGTTATTATACTTGACATAATATGAAAAAGTAGTTTCAAAAGTTTGACTCGGGGTATGATGATTGTTCTACATGCACCGTGGACGAAAATAAGCAGCGTGCATGAATGATTTTGGCTACAGTAAAAACGCAGTAATTCTTGCGTAATACATGCAGATTTGAAGACGCAACGATAATGTCAGCACGACTAAAACTACTTGTTTCCAAACAGCAAGACAGTCTACTCTACGTACAGTAAGCTATCTTCGCAAGTGCTGCTGTGTCTGAGATGTCAGGCACTGAGGAGCGAGGACCCTGTTTACTTTCTGTGCTCCAAACTCTTCAGCTAACGAGTTAGCTAATACTTCAGGCATTATACTACCCAATAAACTTTTAAACATGTACCGCCCATTTTTTTGCTGTTTAACTAGCCAATTATTCAACTGGACAAATTTAACATTGCCTTCTCATATGCGATATAACCCACGATCGAACCTAGTATTGACGCTAGGGCAGTGAAGTTACTGTGGTTGAAACCGTTAGCAGACCGCCAGCTAACTTACAATTTACCGTAATACGCAGCTGCAGGTGTGAACTATCACTGACTTGCCAACAGAAGAAGTGAAGGCATCTGTACTGGGAATTGCGGTCCATCACAGCCCGTTAATGTGCTTAGAACAAAGCAATTGCCCTCTTACCTTGTTTTGCGTTTGCTAAAGAAAAGTAAGCTTCACGGCTAGTGCTAGCTGGGCCTGCTAGCTTAGCCAAGTTGACAAGGCCAAGACGTTTATTTCGTGTTTGCAAGTCCTCCGTGCCTCTGTAACTACTCTACAGTCACATAGCAAGACCCCGCGTTGGGTTCTCAGAGATAAACTCGGACGTCGTCCTTAAAGGTAGGTTTTAATCAAAGCTCGTATTTAGCTATCCTGTAGCTTTCCGGCGCGCAGCCTCTTCGGTTAAACAGATCCAGCGGGTCAAAGCATAGACACCCGTGACGTCATGACGACAAACCCCATAAACAATGGCTGTAACCTCGTATCTACCCTCTGATACGATATAAACTTGCATCTTACAAAAAATGTATTCTATAATTGCACATCAACATCAGCGCTTTCAGATAACTAAAGTAAAACACCGGCAATTAACATATTAAAAAAACACAGCCAAAATTACTTCGCCAAACTAACAAATTGAATTCATTCTTTCTAATACAAACAACCATACAGAAAGGCCACTAAGTTTACCCTTACAGAGACAATATTTCCAGGGTAGGAATAAAAAAACAAAACACCAATGTTTCAAAAAAACTATGAAAATCAGATGGGAAGTTTTGGTGTGTGTGTGTGTGTAATATATTTGAGTACATACAACTAAGAATAAGAATACTTTAATTCCACACAGAGCAATTTAAATAGTTTCAGCAGCATTCACAGAGGAAGAAGAAAGGATAATATAAATTAAAAGAAAGAAAATATTTATGAAATACGAAAAAAATAAAAGAAAGAATATATTAATATTTTCTTGGACAATTTACAACAAATATTTATTGTATATTATAGATACATCTCCTGTGTCATATGTACTGAAAGCTCGTATTACTTTGATACAGTTGATACATCATGCCCATTTATGATGCACAGCAACACTTCTTGACCAGCCACACTACCTGTGTGTGGGCCAGAACAGGTCTAGATGTGTACATTTACAATTAAGTTGGTTGTATGACTGGGCCAATGTTTCATGATAGTAAACATTTGGCCTTGGAATTGGGTGTATGTATGGGTTGGACAAATTTCACTATGTGGGATAGCCCTGTGAGTAACAGTATAATTTCCCCAAAAATACATATCTTCCAAAATATTCATATTTGTATCTAAATCAGCCTGCTCTGAATTAAGTCCTTCGAAAAGTTCCTTGACCTCCATTTGCCACGCCTCCCCTGACACTGCCAGGAGGCCTCCTGAGGAGGCTTGTCGCTCACTTAGACAACCTCAGCTTGGTCAAGCACATGCCTCATTCTGAGTTTCACTAAAACGCAAAGGTTTTCATGCACAAAACCCTCGCCCTTTAACCAGCGACTGCACTGGCGGTCCGTTTGCACCCGCGAGTGTTTATAATGTTAATGAGGCGTGGTCTTGTGCAAATATGTTGCATTGCTATTTATGTACATCTGATAACTTTTGAAGAATAAAAGAAGAGGCTGTTCATTGGTGGCGTCGGCGTTATGTGCGAAGTGTTATTCAGAGGGCGCACCAATCATTGGAGCAGATGCGCGGCACTCTGGTTAGTTGAACTTCACGCTGCGTCCGAATTGCCAAGCAGGTCTGATCGTAGGTCTCAGAGCAGGTCGTAGGCTGTCCGAAACCACAACTGGCGTGAGGAGCGACCTACTTCGCAACCTAAACTCCAGCCTAAACACGCCCACATTGTAGGTCGGTTCAGGTGCATCCTACGGAGCAACCTATGGACCACAATGCACCGCGGACTTCTTCTTCGTCCCCTAAATCCTGTGGACCCGCAAGCCAAGTTTGCACCACCAACAGTCTCCCGTTCTTATGCAACACCAACATTTATAGTTGTTGTTTATGCCTGAAGATGCGTTAATGTGCTGAATAATAGAGAATGAGTGAAAGGTGCGTTCAGAGTGGAGTGCAGTACGACAGTCAGGCCAGCAGGTGGGGCTTTCGTTGGTGCTGTCTCCCTAATTGCGGTGTCTGTGCTCTTGCCAGCAGAGGTCGTCCTTCACCACCAATCTTCGAGGGTGTCCGAATGGTGCCTCCTGTTTAGGTTGTAGCAGTAGGCTGTAGCTGCAGGTCGTAGCAGGAGGACGTAGGTTGCCACTTGGCAATTCGGACGCAAGATTACGGAAGAGTATTCGGGCCACTAAAGAAAAAAAAATCTGAGAAAACAGTCAGAATTTTGACTTTAATCTCAGAATTCTGACTTTTTTCTGAAACCTAAAAGAAAAATATTGTTTTTAATTCCGTTTCTGAAAAAAGCCAGACTTCTGACTTTAATCTCAGAATTCTGAGATTAAAGTCAGAAGTCTGCGATTAATGTCAGAATTAAAGTCAGAAGTCTCACTTTTTCTGAAACCTAAAAAAATATATTTTTTAAATTCGGTTTGTGAAAAAAGTCAGACTTCCGACTTTTTCTGAAAGTCAGAAGTCTGACTTTTTTCGGAAACGGAATGAATTTTTTTTTAAAATTTAAGTCAGAATTCTGCCTTTTTTTTCTCAGAATTATTATGTTTTTCTTTAGTGGCCACGCCTGAAACACACCTATGAATAATTTGGTGTCTAATGACTGCCGCTTTTGCGCCTGCACCGTGGTTAGCGTCTTGACGACGCGCCCTCAAATACCGATGTGAGGCTGAGCACACCCCGAGCGCACGGCGCGCACACGGCATCTGCCAAAAGACTGGTGCTTGAATAGGTACCAACAAGTGATACCACACTGTCTGAGTCCAAGTACTTTATACATTCTGTTAGTGCAAAAGAGCAATTTTACTCCAATCCATCCATGAGTCATGGAAAACACATCATCAATTGACACGATGTTTTGTAAGTGCTGCTGTTATTACCAACCACAAACACTCGTCTTGAAGATGGTCCTGCTTCCAGTCCTTGTGTTATAAAATACGTACAGCAAATCTGTTTCCAAGTAATATTTTCGTGTAAATGAGAAGAATAGAGGTTCACTTCCTGTCATTCTGGACCCCAAAGGTGAACCCTTCTGCTGTGAGTGGGCGGTAACTGGCAAGTTCAGTATTTTCAGTTATGCTGTAGTTGAAATGGCACCAAGCAAGCAAACAGAACCTTCTCTTTGTCTCTGTGGTTTGTCCATTCCTAAATGATTAAACACTGTTGCTTTATAATTTTCTGAAAAGGTTAATAAAATGAATTTTTTTCCTTGTTATCAATGACAATAAAAAATCAGCAATGATGAGTGGATAAAATGCATGTAATGCTAAAGAAAAAAACCTCCTTTCACCGTCACTGACTTGTGGGTGTGGCATATCCAATGGGGTCTTAAATGAGGTGGCTGGTGAACGGTCACAGTGCTTAAAACAGAATCAAACCTGTAGACAATCACTTTAAAAGAATCAAATGTACCGTTTACATCCAAGTTGTAAAGAAACATGAATGTTTACACTTTGTTTTAACCAGACTCTATACCAGAGGGGAAAAAAGACAGTTGAGGGGTGTGATAAGTGAAGTCAAGGTGAACTCTCCAAACCTTTACACACTTATGTCCACCAGGGGGCGACACCAAAGGATACAAAATGAATGACTACTGACGTCAGAGAAAATGACCACGCTTCTCATTCCATTTATCACCATTTTTTCCTTTAATTTCTTGTTTCAGGTCTTCAATAAAACAAGCAAGCAGGCTCCATCTACAGTCAAATGGAGGACAAAAAGGGCATTCGCTTCAAAGCATGATGACGTTGTCACTGCTACCGCGTCACACTCGCTGTCACGTTAATTCTTATAATGGTGCAATAGTTTTAGCCAACTGCACTTAAAATACCTATATGATCTCCGAAAAAAAGTCCTTTTACTGTGCCACTATTGGGAAATCACTTTATTTCCAATTGATGTCTTTACTCCTTACATCGTTCAGTTTAAAAGATGAGAACACAAGAGACAAAGTTTATTGGGATCCCTTTATTTTGCAAAAAACAGACTGAAACAGTCACACACATTCTTTTGATTGCAACAGTAACTCCCAGGCAACCATTGGTATCCTCCTATGGAATCTTGCTGGAGAACATCACAGACGGACCAGGTCTCTCAGTCCAACTTTCTCTTCTTAAAATGCATACTAACACTCTAACAAAACTAATACGCCAAGCTAACAAAACCAGGTTTATTATCTGAGATAAGGAAATATTCAGAGGGGGATCAAGGGAGGGATCTGGAGGAATTCACAATACACTAACACTTCCCAAACACACATTTTGCTTAACATCAGCCCATCAACATCGTAACAGTAATTGCTGCAAGCCTTAAGTTAAAAAAAACAGCTAGAACAAAAGACACGCTCTTTCCAAGAAGGGGAGCAAAGACTGAAAAAAATGTGTACTCATTCCCAAATCCAACAACTTTTGAGATATAGATGATGCAAAAAAGTCTCCTTTTTTAATTCACCCCACATTTATTAGTCAACAAAATGCAAAGACGTTCAATTAAAAAGGTATTTCTACACTGAAGGTAGGGAAGGACATGTGTGTTGCATTAACTTGTTTCCAGTAGCTGTCACGCTAGGATGTGTCCATAAGGTTAAATACCAATGAGCAGTACAGTAGTATTTTGATGTTACTGTATCATTAAAAAGGAAGAAAATGAATGGGAAATCAGCAAAGTTGTTGAACAGGATTAGTTGCTTTGGTGATCAAGCAGCTTGTGAAATAAAGTGTGGCTTCACAACAGTCAGTGCAAGAACAGTCACTGAGCTTTCAAAGGAGGTTTGTAGTCTGACTGCAAACATGAGGAAAGTTGAGGTAGCCAGGTTACTGTGTGACCTTTTGAGTGTTTTGAGACAGTTACAGCAATAATTTACAGCTCTTTTTAGCCCACAGTGACGCGAGGAACAAAAAGAAAAAACACCTGAGCTTGGGTGCTGTACAAAACATGCTGGTGTGTCAAAGTTCCCTCTGTTTTATAAGATGAACAATACAGGTTCACATCAAAGGTGATGGGCAATGATGGAGTGAGTTGTGAGGCTGTCCACGAACAGTAGGAAAACAGAGTGACAGAGTTGAAGCAATTCTGGCTGGCCAAGTCGAGAATTTTTATTACGTTTAAATCAGGTTTAAAGATGGGAATACGACCGCAAACAACTGCAGCAAGTCTGTACTTGAGACAAGGTGTGGAGTGTCACTATCATACACTGTCAGGGCAATTGCTAACAAGTTTGGATCATTATTCTATTCAGGTGATAGAATAAACAAATGGATTTCTTCACATAAGGACCAAACAGTTCCTTGTGCATCATGGTAAAGGAACAAGGTTGGTAAAAGGCACATCTTCTGCAGGAAAGAGTCGTCAGTCAGGGGCCATTCACTGAGGACAGAAACACAGGAGTCAGACGCAGGATAAATGGTGTGTGTATCTGTACAAATACTTTAACATCCTATCCTGTATTCAAAGCTGAAGGATATGGATGTGGACAATGTTAAATTACATGTATATCATGTCCATAGCCTGCTGTTCCATGGTAGAAATATTCAGAGGCTCAATACCTTAGGAGGGACTACTGCATTTGCATCCTAAGAAGACGTCGCTTACCCTGAGTAGCAGAATTTAAACATGCATGTTACCATTTCATTAAAATTGTAGGTATACTGAAGCATTTCAATTGGAAAGTCTGCTCTTAGGCTGTCAAAATACTGAAAGGTGAGATTTGCATTTCATGCATTCTTGAAAAGTTTCAAGGTTCAACTTTACTAAAGTAAGTTTTCATTCAATTTGCGATAAAAGACTAGAAAACTAAGCTTTCTGGTACCTCAGAAGTGGAGACTTCATCATCATCTGGAGCTGGGATAATCCGACCACTCACAGGGCCAACTCCCAGAACCTTGGGCCGTTTTTCTGTTTTAGGTGTTCCTTCCAGAACCACAACAATATACTCTCTCTTGGGCACTTCTGCCACCATCTCTTCAGAGCCTTTAACATCATCTTCCACCACAAGACTGGTTAATTCTGCAGTGGGTGCTGCTGCATCCTCTTCCACAAGTGTCGTTGAGACTGCCTCTTCATCTGGAGCTGTGGCAACTTCTGGTACTACTGGAGGGTCTTCTACAACAGGTACAGCCTCTACAGGAGCTGGAGCCTCAACAATTGTTGCGGTCACCTCGGCTGGATCGCCTTCAAGCACTGCTGCTACAGCCTCTGTTGGCACAATGCTCTCTTCTACTGAAACATCTACGGCTGCTGGGGACTCCTCAGCCACTGGCGCAACCTCTTGTGCTGGGGCCACCTCCACCACTGGTGCAGAGTCTTCTGGTGTTGGGGCCTCCTCCACCACTGGTGCCGCTGCTTCTGGGGCCTCCTCCGCCACTGGTGCCGCTGCTTCTGGGGCCTCCTCCACCTCTGGTGCTGCTGCTGCTTCTGGGGCCTCCTCCACCTCTGGCGCTGCTGCCTCTGGGGCCTCCTCCATCACAGGTGCTGCTGCTTCTGGGGCCTCCTCCACCACAGGTACTGCTGCTTCTGGGGCCTCCTCCACCACTGGTGCAGTTTCTTCTGGGACCTCCTCCACCATTGGTGCAACTTCATCAGCAGGTTTTGGCTCCTCTGGTGTCAGGACCTCATCCTTGGGTGCCATCTCACTGACTTCTTCAACTGGTGTCATACCTTCCACGACTTCCGCTACCCTTGGTACCTCTACTGTAGAGGCAGCTGACAGCAACACTGCAACATAAAATCCAGCCATCCAAATATCACTAATGCTTAAGTTATATATATTCCAACATTTAGCACCTACAAATTGAGGTGGTTAACTCACTTCATGTAGTAAAAGGATGAAATTCAGGCAAACTTCTTAATTGGATTGGGATTACATGAAGTCAAGCCTCAGAAACAAAAGCTGTTACTAGGATGTGATTTCAATTCAATTCCACAAACCAAATCAAGAGCCACAATTTACAAGACCCCCCCCCCCCGATGAATTAATAACGGAAAAAGTTGATGGCTTGACCTCCTTGGGCAAGAAATGCTTTTCTCCCTCAATTATGCATTCATCTTGGAGACTGAGAGCTAGAGGGTGGAACAGATACGTGCCATTAGTATATTCATTATAATGAAGTGATGAGCAGGCTTGTGTGAATGTTCAATTTACATTTATAAATACATTCAATGTGGGACTGCAAAGAAAAAAAGGAGCTGCAAACTTGATTGTTAAATTGGACACAACTAATAAGAAGTTCAAAAACAAATAAGCATAAAATGACCAATTTGTACAAATTCAAGACGGCAGCAAAAATTTTCCAGGTTGAGAATAACTTTATTGTATGGCTCGACCAATTATTGTTATTGGTTCACAGTGCTCATTATTCAGTTATAAGCAAAATAAAAATATGATCACATATAGCTCGAGTCATTTTGTAACCTGTAGTTGTTTGACATTTTTTACATTACACTTGGAAAAAGAACAACAACAGTTACAGAGTTTGTACATAGTACCAGAGCCATCTTATCTTGCTGCAAGTTATATAACAAAAAAAAACAGATGGCAGTTTTAAAAACTAACAAGCTTCTAGCTGCTCTGGTAAAAAAGTACAATATTACAGGGGTTTGTATAAAATAAATCCAGTGTTTGTCCAATCTCCAAATTGCATTAGGGGCTTCATATGCAGAGGCATAATTAAAATCACAGCATTGGAGGAATGTTCCTGCTTGTTCTCTTGCCAGTCTGATTAGTACTGTGTGACTGTTTAAACCTTGTTACAATAAGGAAGAAGGGCGTGTCATGATCTCAGCAGGAAGGGATCAGGTTTGTAATGAAAAAAAACGATCTAGCCAATCAGCTTGAATGATGTTGGTATTCACAGAGTGATCACATTTATTTCACCCATAACTGCGAATGAGCGTCAGCTGAGACGTCACAGCATACTGTGGTGTGCAGCAGTAAATCACAAGTCCTGGTGGTTTTGAAACATTTCTAGGTCTCATATTTGGAACAAGTATAGACATCACACAAATACCAAATGAAGTTGTAATCCATAGGTGATGAAACAAGGGAAAAATAAAATGTACTGCTTTCATCTTTCTTACATTGAACTTGCACACAATCCTGCCCTTAGTACCCTTTCCAATAAATTAAAAATATATATCTTTATGGAAGACAAAAGAGAATGAGCGGTTAACACAGGCACCTACAGACAGTGACAGGTTGTTCTAAGTGATGTGAGTGAGGAAACAACCTGTTATCAGGAGCTCTGAAGTGGTTTGGAGATCGCCAAGTGTGTGTCTGGTGATGTGTCTCCCTGTAGTGAATGTGTAGAACCTTAGGCCTCAGAGGCAGCTGCCTCCTCCTCCTCAGACGAAGTCGTACCATTGCTTTCAGGCTCCTCAGCAGCAACAGGTTCTGCAACAGCCTCAGCAGACTCCTCAACAGCTTCTGCCACTTCTTCTGCAACTGCATCCACTTCCTGCACGGCTTCTACAACCTCCTCAGCCACCTCAGCAGATTCAGCAACGACCTCGGCAACTGCCTCCTCTACAGCCTCTGCTTCACTGTCGTCAGGTACAGCAGCCTCCTCTTCAGCAGCCTCTTCAGACACTGCCTCCTCCTCCTCCTCTTCTCCTGCAAGACAAGAACCAGAATAGGATTTATTAGCTACTATCATTCCATGGGAAGACCTAATGCTTTCTCTAAGAACCCCTTCCCCCATTCTTGCTAAGCAGTATCTATTAGCATGGTTGGTGTAATCCTGTAGTCTGTTAAGACGCATGCAGTTTCACATGCTGCATTTAAATAAATACACAAAGCAGTAAACCAAGCAAACATCACAATTGCTTACAGCAAATATTATAGCCAATTAAAAATGTAGCACCATGAGGTTCAATTGATTTTTGGCTGTTTCCATTCAATTTTTGGTGGACAATTTTACGGCAATACGTGAGACATTTAATTGGACAGCACTGAAAAAGCTACATTTGGTTATTTGAAAACAAGGCTGCATATCTGCCTGGTCCATGGTATTTAAGTAAAATCCAGATTTTACATGAAAATACATCCCATATCCCTTTTAGTATTGGTACATATCTAAGGATTTTTTTAATTGCGATAGCTCTGAAATGATGCAGCAACTGTAATAGAAGATCCAGTCACCAGTATGGGAACATTGCCTTTCCACAAATGATGACATTGATAAATGTGTCCTGCACACAAGTTTTGATAGTGAAACCTGCAGTTAAACAAGGGGCCCCTAGATGGAAGAAGGTGCTTGAGATTTCCTGCACTTGCAAAAAGACGGCAGGATAAAGAATTGAATTGACTGTATTGTTGAAAGTCAAATTCGATCAATTTGAGGAATCATGGAACCCCATGTGACAGAAGCAAAATTAAATGGAAACGTTGCGACTGACAGCTGATCATGTACCCCCCCCCCCCATTGTGTCATTCCCAACCTTACTGTTGCTGCGTTAAAAAAAACTGAAAACTTTGAGGCAGCAATTCACAACACAAACTGCATGCAAACTCAAAGAAAGGGAGGAGCACAACACAGGGAGGGGAAAGGACAAGGAGGCAGAGCAATGCAGGTTAAGGAGCTGGGAGTGGGGATGGGGTCAGGGAGCGAAGTTGAATGTGGGTTCTTACCATCCAATTTACAAGCTACAGTTATCTGGAACTCTGACAGTGAGTCTGACAGGTGAGACAGACAACGAGACAGCCCAGGTAGGTTGTGCATCTTTAATCTTTAACTGAGAGATCCCTCCACCATTTACACAACATTTAATCGACACAAAACACACAGTTGTGGGACGCTGGCGAAGGAGTTATCTTTACTCTGGAACTCAACACTTGACAATACTACATGGACAAAACCCAAGGAAGGTAATTCATGATGATGGACTCAACACACTAACACTTGAGCAGACACCATTGCTGTTTTGCTATCCAGTTAAATGAGACACGGCTGGTCTTTGAAGTACTTTTATCCAATCTAAATTCCAGTAAAGTAAATTTGATTTCCTCACTCTTCATTTCGAAATGCCAGTCATTTCCCAGGTGATGTTCAACTCAAGTTGTTGAAATGTTTTGAGTCAATTATACTTTGAGCAAGTTGTCCATTATCATTTATATTTCTACACATCAGCAACCAGAGCTCATTCTAAATTGCAAAAAGGCTATCACTTGCAGTCTTGCATGCTAATGTGCGAGCGTGAAAAGCTTTATTCGACCGCAAAGTTGACCATTTAGCTAATGTCCCACAAAAGCAGCGCGCCTCAATTCCAGGCTGGTATTTAACAAAGACATAAGCAGACTAACAAGGAAAACTGGTTGGTGAATTGTGTCAAATATGCTTATATAAGAATCAAAATTACCAGTGTGAGACAAAACCAGAAAACAGAAGACTCAATATCTTATTAATATTGTCCCAAGGTTGACTTTTTTCTGTCTTAGTAGAGGAGGAGTAGGAGAGAAGGAGGAGTGAGGAATTTAGTTTTCCCATTCAGATCCAAAGAGTCCAGAGTTCTAGGATGAATATCCGTGCGGCCACAGAGGACCTTAGTTTTATCATTACACTGAAAAGAGTAAAGACACCAGAGTTAGAGAAATAAAAAGAAACAAGCAAAGTCATTTTTTACAAAGCATTTTTCATTTTCAATCCAAATCAAGCAGAAAGGCATTGCAATGATGATTACAGGCTGCTGGCAAGATGCACTGGTGGTGTTCACCGAGAGGCTTCAAAATCTTGGTAATTAGCACATCACAACAAAGGACCAGTTTTGTCTCACATACCCATAGCATTTCTATTTTTATTGACAAGAGATCTAGGTGAATTCATTTTAAAAGGATATACAGAGGGAAATGATGAAAAGTGATGAGGAGAGAAAAGGGGGACGGGGTAGTGCCACAGGGAGGGTCTTTGCTTAATGTGTCTTTTCAAGAGATTTGCCCCAGGAGGGTAACGATTTGACAAGATAAATGGAGAGGAATTACAGGAAAGCCAAGCTCTAACTGAAGAAAACCAGGATACATGTGTGTTAAATGGGCCTGAAGAAAAGCTGCAGCTTCAGGAACATTTAGCTGAGGAGATCACATTATTTCTTACTTCTCTGCCAATTTACTAATGTAAAATATAAATTCAGTGTCACACACCAGTAGGGTATAAATGCAACATGAACTCATTTGCCTTTAAAATGCTGTGCTTACTTGACAGTAAATTGTGATTTCTTTACCAAAAAGTGTTTGTGAAAATATTTGGAGAGAACTTATCAACAGAATGGATGAAAACATCCCCTTACCAAGGACTTCCATTGACATTAAAACTAAAAAAAACACATGTATGTAAAGGTTCCTCTATAGACATGGATGTGTATACACACACATCTAGATTTATTTTATTTACTATACATTACTTCACTGCTACTACCGTTACTGTTATTATCATTATTGTAACTTTTGTAATGCATTTTCTTGTTAAAAAGGAATTCAAAAAGAATACCAAACAGCTTATTTTGCCATTGACTCTTGTTTGGTGGATGAGACGATTGAAAGTTTGAGGAAAGGAAACATAGTGGCAATTTCATCATTTGTCCTTTTTTAACTAACAGCAGCCTCAGTAGCATGTGGAAGAACCATCCACTGCCACAACAGCCTGGCACCTCCTCCACATGCTGGTCACCAGCCTTGTCACGCACTGCTGTGGGATGGCATCCCATTCTTCAACCAGCATTTGTCAGCCAACTTGGTTGTGTTGGTCACTCAAGAGTCAAGAGACAAGAGTCAATAGCAAAATAAGCTGTTTGGCATTGGCAGAGACATTTTGGTAAATTTTTCATGGGCACAACCCACATACTCAGCTCTGCTGCTCACCCCACAAATGTACGCTCCTTACAAATATCGCACATTTTAAAAAGGGAAATGAACAGGCTTTCCAAAAGCACAAGATTTATTGCCAAGTAGCACCGTTACAAAAAAGACAATCTACCAAACCCAAATTTCCTTAATTTTTTGGTGCTGTTTATATACATCCCTAGAACAACATGATTTATTCACAAGTGCTACAAACATGATGCTAAGAAATGTAGGATAACATAGGTTCTCTAGTCTAGACTCTAGGAAACACTACAAAGGGTTAATATGATGTCATGGATGTTAATTTACGGGGACTGTTGTGATAACAAGCTCCTCAAACATCAGACTTGAAAGATGTTAAAAACAATATACACCCAAATATAAACTGTTCCAGTCTATGTGCCAGGTAACACCGCTTCCCTCTTGCTCCATTCTCCAGAAAACTGAAGAGAGCAGAAAATGGTACACTCCAGTCCAGACAAGAGAGCAACAGGAGCAGGGGTGAGGCAGAGCTAACCACTTGTGATCAGCCCTATTTGTACCTTTCATGTTTTTCTGGGCCAGTTTTTATTTCTTCATATTGATCATGGCCTACCTAATATGAGACCTGGCTTTTAAATGACTGAGTTTTTTTTGAGGAAGTGTGGTACAATATTTTTTGCACAAAATTGATATGGAACAACATACTTCATAAGTGGAGAAACTTTCTCCCCAGGAGATGAATATAAATCAACTGAGTGCTTATCCACTAGTTCAGAATGATATTTCTGGGTGCTTTTACGAAAGTCGGCCCTTGGCACTGACCAAATTCTGGCCCACATTTTGTTTTGTCTCTACTTGGATGTTGTGCCATTTTCCTGACCACCCCTATAAATACTGTGTTCAGTTTTAACTCTGACGCCATGGATACCGACTATCAATACTGTATTAGGTATCATAATGAACTTACATTAAAGTACTTTTAGAAACAGGTAAGAAAAGTTATGCATGGTAAAAGGCATAAACAAGTCCATGCAAGTGTACCTGGGACCAGGTCAGCATGTCAGTGAGCATACACTGCAATCTCTAAATCAGTGATAACTTAAAGCAGAAATACAGTTATACAACTTACCCTCTTCTTCATCCCTGCCTGAAAACAAGATCGAAACAACAGAGTCAGTCTTTCATAGCAGCAGAAAGCCACATCAATTTATAGACAGCTGAGTTGATGAGCAGCACAGAAATGTAGACACACAAGTCCGTTTGTCTGTATGGGGAAGGGGGGAGATATGTTGTAATCTACTGATGTTTCAATACTTTTATTTTAATCATGCAGGGAGGTGAGATCATAACACAGGAGACACGTTATACTCTTTTCACACTGAAAAACACGTGTCAACGCGGGTTTTTGGACCCCCGTTTGCTTGGCATTAGGGTGCATTCAAGCTTCCAGAAGACCCGGGTCTGAACTCCGACTGTGAGGGCTGCGTGCCTGTGTTTTTCTCTCTCGTATGTCATTGCACGTACGAGAGGTAAACAAATGACAACGTGGACATCGCCGAGTCGAGCGTTAGCGTTGCCTTTTTCACACTTCAGATGAGATCAATGTTGTCTCTTTTGCAAAGCAGACGAGCTCGGAGCAGATTAGAAAATGTCTGAGTGCTAATGCAGCGAAGGAGGATGGAGTTTTTGGCCTGTCTGGAAGGGAGCCAAAGAAGCTACAGGTGAAGCCTGACAGGCGGCACAGTAACAAAATCAGGATGCGACGGGAAGGTTGCGTGAAATCTGAGACGATGCGGGTTGCTTTTTTCACACTTCAAAGGAGCCAAGCCAAGCCGAGCCGAGACGCTAAACACCTGGGTCACTTGGCGAGTCGGTCGACGCAGGTCGAAATGCCAAGTCGACCCTTTCAGGGTGCCTGAAAACTCGTGTTGACCCGCGTTTTTGGTGCAATGTGAAAGGGGCTTTAAAGACAAGTGTGAACACACTTGGCAGAGCGGACCACTTGTGATCAGATTGCATCAGCACTGAACTAGCGCGTGCAGGGCCTGTGTCTCTGTGACAGAGCTGCTGCAGCTTGCGTGAGATGAGAAAGAACACACGCTCAGTGACTGCAGGGAAACAGCAGAGTGCAGCACACGCAGTGCCAGTAAGTCACAAATACACCGTTACTAATAAAACTTTAAATGGTACCATTTTCAACAGTTGGGTATCGAGGTTCCTTTCTAGTATCATCATACCAAGTAACACTAGTCCTGATATTAAACAGGAGTGGCTACCAGTTCCCAGTCCGGGATGCAGACACCCTCTCTATGTTGTCTATGTCTACCCTCTCTAAGTGTCATGAGATAACTTTTGTTGAGATTTGGCACTACATAAATAAAACTGACCTGACTTGACCAGTGGCTTATAAAATGCATGTCTCTGTGTGGAGGAGGCTGAATCACTCCCCCGTGTAAGGGTACATCAAGCCTGAAACATTTCTTTCCTACCTTAGTATGGCAAAATGTTACATGCATCAACTGAAAAATAGCAATAATTATAATAGCATAATAATAATAATACTTTGTTTTTTCAAATGATAATCTAACAGGTCAGCCACATTATTACAGATACCAGACTCAACTATTTCAGACAGTATTGGACAGAAAAAATAAAAGTCAGCCCAGTAAATTGCTTCTTTTGATTACTCCTTTGTTTTCATTTTTGCAAGGTTAATGGAGTGAATGTCAGACAATATGATAGTGATGTTATTCTGCTCTTAGTAATAATATCTATAATCGGAGTATTATTGCAAGAAATTGCAGTAATGATCTAAGCGAAGAATCACACCTAATTTCCATGTATGCATAACTGTGATTTGAGGTAGAGAATCCATTCTTTTGAATGAAAATACAGAAACTTGGTAAGTCAATAATGGCAAAATGGTTCTCTTCAACAGAAAGTGGTTGGAGTCGGGAACTGAATTTGGGATCATGCTGACACAGCAGTGAAATTAATTGGACCTTTGACCAGAAATTGCCCTTGCAATGTTTTTATCTAGCTTGTTCTGTAAATTTTAATTTTGTTTTTTTAACTGATCATGCTGTTATTTTTGTTAATTATGTGTTTTTAATGTATGTAATTGGACTTGGCACAATGTCCTTGCCAAGCCACACCTTTAGGCTAGCTGAGGTGGTACGTGAGAGCGCTGGTCTTCAGCTATCGACTGGGATTTGACCAAGTTGCTCCTGAGCTTAACCTCTACATTTATTGTATTTATGATGACTATTGTAATTTGGTATTATGTGCTTATTTTTTATATTTTAAACAGAGCAGGTACCACACTTGTTATGTGTTTTTATTTCAAACTTTTTCTTTCTCGTCTCTTAGCTCTGCTTGGTAGAGATCTAGAGCTCTGGAAATCTGTAGACGGTGTTGTCCGTCTGTGTTGTATTCAAATTTGTACAGGCGTTTTTGGTGGCCCTGTCAGTAACAGAACCTAGGCCAGACCACATTCAGACCTGTCTTTATGCTATCCAAGACTGCGTTCAAGACATGCCACCAAGCACTGCGGCTGTGTGTTCCTAAGCTCTTGACAAAAGCACGTCGACTCTATTAAACACTGAGTGGTTACACTGATCTGGGCAGTGACGTTCCTTCTCTGCAGAGCTAAGCAGGGGATAATCTGGAACTGTCCCACAATCCTCTGCACTGGGTGAATCAATTTAAACAACTGACATTAAACGACATTAACAAGGACGACATTCAAGTTAAAACAATTACACAGCATTTTGGGCAAATTTTGGAGAGAACTACTTACTCTTAGGAGGCCATGGTTTAGGTGTCCACTCCCTACCAGGTGTGGCATTGATCATAGCAATGCGGTCACTGAACCGGGCACTATCACTGTTCACTGTGTTTAACGTCTGAGGAGAGAAGTTACAGATTTAAGAGTGACGTTTGGTGAAGCATTTCATTTTACAAAATATTTTTCTCTCTTTATGACATATGATATTCGTAATGGAGAAACATTCATAGTTCTAACAACTGTTACATATGATGATGATGATATTCCCAATGGAGAAACATTCATAGTTCTAACAACTGTTACATATGATAATGATGATATTCCCAATGGAGAAACATTCATAGTTCTAACAACTGTTACATATGATAATGATATTCCCAATGGAGAAACATTCATAGTTCTAACAACTGTTACATATGATGATGATGATATTCCCAATGGAGAAACATTCATAGTTCTAACAACTGTTACATATGATAATGATGATATTCCCAATGGAGAAACATTCATAGTTCTAACAACTGTTACATATGATGATGATGATATTCCCAATGGAGAAACATTCATAGTTCTAACAACTGTTACATATGATAATGATGATATTCCCAATGGAGAAACATTCATAGTTCTAACAACTGTTACATATGATAATGATATTCCCAATGGAGAAACATTCATAGTTCTAACAACTGTTACATATGATGATGATGATATTCCCAATGGAGAAACATTCATAGTTCTAACAACTGTTACATATGATAATGATGATATTCCCAATGGAGAAACATTCATAGTTCTAACAACTGTTACATATGATAATGATGATATTCCAACTGGAGAAACATTCATAGTTCTAACAACTGTTACATATGATAATGATGATATTCCCAATGGAGAAACATTCATAGTTCTAACAACTGTTACATATAATGATGATATTCCAACTGGAGAAACATTCATAGTTCTAACAACTGTTACATATGATAATGATGATATTCCCAATGGAGAAACATTCATAGTTCTAACAACTGTTACATATGATAATGATGATATTCCCAATGGAGAAACATTCATAGTTCTAACAACTGTTACAAACTACCGCCTTTTTGTGCATGCAGGTGTAAGAACTACCAAAAAAAATAAATAGGCAGAAACCATTTTAGCTTCGATGTTGATTTGTTTGGCGCAAGTCAGCACCACACAAGCCACCACCATGTTTAAAACGTTATAAAAGGATTGTTTTAACTATTGTCTGCTTTGCGTCTGGACCTGGGCAGCGAGACAGTGCTCTCCTTATCATTGTAAAACCTGAGGCACACAGCAACATACAGCTCTGAGCTGATTATGATGTTCTACAACCTGCATTGTGCAAAGAAAAGATGCTGGTTCACTAACAGGTCACTTTAGATCTCTCGGGGGTGCAAATATGAAAAGATGGTTCTCAAATCTTGGGGACCATCCATGGTAGGTAGGTCCTCTCAAAAATGTTCAACTGTGAGGGTTACATTCAATAAACCAGAAGAGGACACAACTGACACAAGATCTTTGTTTGCACTGGAAGTAACTGGCGTCCTATGACCTCATCTCCATCTTATTTGATTGGCTGCTGCAACATGATGTCATGTTGTTTCTCTGAGCATGAAATCTTGTTCAAACTTTCAGCTGCAGACCCAACCAACCCCTTCAACTTAATCCCAAAAGAAATCAAAGAATACCCAAGTCTTTGCTAAGAACTCAGTTTGGTATGAAAGTCGTATGGTATGGAATTGCATGTTATTATCATCATTAGATCGGGAATAGTAGAGGCAATATGGGAGTCTTTTGTTTTCATTTGAACTGGTTTGAAACTCGAAGGAAGCTATGAGGGGGGATGGCCACTTACATAAGATAAAGCTCCGATGAAGGCTCCACCACACAGCAAGGCGTACACTATGTTCTCCCCAGACCCACCAGGGAGCGATGACATTGTCCGCCGTTGCAAAACTGAAAAGGGTTAAATATCATACATAAGAAAGCCAATGATACGTGACACCTGAAGTACCTGATCTGACTGACATTTGACTGGTATCTGACATGAGTGTATTTAGGTGTTTTATTTACAGTAACACAGTGGCAGGACATAGATTGTTTGAGGGACTTGAATCTCTCTCTTTTTGCATTCACACAAAGAACTCCACGTGTCTCCTTATGGTGGACACGTGGAGTTCTTTTTTCACATAAGTGAATTAAAGGCATTCCAAAACACCAATAATAAATAATCCCATAAACATACTCAGTTTATCAGAACACTTCTTCATAATCTAAAATACATCATAAATAAATACTCCAAAATATGTCTACATTCCCTTAGACCAGTGCTTCCTTAACCTTTCACAGTCCCATACCCCTTCAGACATTTGATGCCCAGCCATGTACCCCTTCTCCTGCGCACTTTAAAAGAAGTAAATGTCAATAAACCCTGCAACACACACAGAGCACACGTCAAATAAAATCTCTTAGAGGGAATTATTGTTACCAAATTGATATACACTGATGTCTATATTCCAGTTTTAAAATATAATCGGTTTTTGGAAATGTGGTTTTTATTTACTTTTTTTGTGTAAACCTATGTCAATTCACAAGCCCCTGGAGTTTAAGTACCCCAGTTTGGAAACCACTGCCTTGGATTAATTCTTTTCTTGATTTTAAACCACAGCTCAAATGCTTCTTCAATTACGTTGGTTCAATTAACGTCCTAATGGGGAAAACTATGTGAAATTATTCACCATGCGTTCCGGACGAATTTAAGGCTACTGGAGCATTGTCATGTCCAGTGTTGAGGTATATTCTTAGGAGCTAATCCTGTTGGCAGCCTTGACATGACACTGTACCACCCTGTTACTTAATCTGGATCAGCTCAGGTTTAGGTAGTGACCACCGGAGGGAACGTAGGTCAAGGAGTCACAGGATTTAACCATGATACCCTCCCATGTTTAAAAGGCACCAGTGAATTCGAGAGGGGCAGTAAGCCTTGAGTCCTTTGTCACATCATTGAGGGGGTTTTCAAAATAAAACAGACCAAGTGCCTCTGCTCCATGAAAAGACAGGAAGAATGAAACAAGAAATTCTCACCAATCAGGGCACACTTATGAGGCAAGTACAAGTACAAATCCCAGTGCCCAGGCTCAGCATGCTGGTTAACTTGCTCCACACTAACTGACACTGGCATTTCCAGCCCCATAAGCACATCTTCATTTTGACAACAAGGGTGAAAATTAAAGTGGGTTTTTTTGGTCCACCAGCCAACTGACTGGCATGTTTCACCAGTATTTGTCTAGGGCTGATTTTGTGCCACTTGACAATGGGATCAACTGAGGAGAGGTATTGGAATATCACTGGTCCATTATCCAAAAGACGCAATGTGTCAGAGATTAAGACACTCATATTATCGTCCATTTTGGATGCTGTAAAGCCCCTCTAAAATGACCTGTCAAAATAAAATGTCCAAATATTTCACAATTCAAACTTCAAAAAAGCTTTTTGGAGGACATGTTTACCTCCTTGACAATTTGTGTTAAAATCATTAATGTGGAGTCCTTATAATTTTGACTTGTGAAAAATATACCTAACCTAAGACGATGACTTGAAGGACCTGGAGCCCATCAGACCTCAATCACTGATACCTGATGGCCAGGTGAAGGACAGAGTCAGACTTTAACAACCCTCCGTTTGCCTTCGGTTCCCGAGTTACAGGTCATCGTGTCGCTTACGTAACGTTGTCAAACTGTAGAAGATAAGCTGCTACCACTGCACCGACAGGCTCGTGGGGGAGCCTGAACTCTTTACATTTGACCGTCTTCACGCGCACTCACCACGTGACCTGTAAAGGCGACCATGTTTTCACACCCCAGTCTTCTGAAGGTCACATACTGATATACATTTTCCATACATAAACGCTTAAATAAGTGAAGACAGGCCATAACTGTGGGGTAAAGGAAACGTGCTTCTGGTCCCTAATGTTTGAGTTTCACCGCTACATTAGACGGGCGGTGTACAGTGTGACCAGATGTAACCGACCACCGGGCGAGGTTTGGGTGAAGCAGATTTGTGCGGCTGCCTTACTAGCATATCCTCACGCAGACGGTGGGCGGTTCTTATTCAATGTAGTATAAAATACACAAAAACCATGCTGGGGTGACTGGGGGCTCCATTAAACTAACAATCAAAAATGCAACCCAAAGGCCTCGTGTAGCTCGAACAAAAATGACTAGTTGACCTTCGCATCCCGCGAGAGGCCGGTCATCCACCAGTTTGAGCGTGAAGCTATGCAGAGAAATTCCAGAGTACAAAATGTACCGTTTTGCCGGTGACACGCCAGACGAACAATACTGGCAAACGGCTTAGAGAATACGTCATACTTAAGCACGTAGACATTTGGAACGTCGACATATATTCAACATCATGTCAAATGCGTGTTGGTTTTCTAATGAAACTCACCGTCCTGGGGCAGCTTATAGGCTGCTCTCCGTGCCAAAGGCCCACACCTTTGCCAGGCCGCTCTGCAGGAAAACATCGCTGCGTTCTGACGGCTACGCGGAGAACGTTGCAGCCTCAGCAAGTGCTGGATGAACGAGTGATCAGATGCGTGGTCGGGTCTCCTGCAGGAAGCGTGCGAGGGGCTGGAGGATGGACCTGTCCTCTGTTGTCTTCTTCTTCTGGGGATTTGGACCCTTTAGACGATAACAGTTGTATCACTGCCCTCTTCAGGACAAACTGATACACCCGCGCTTCATAATTCAGAATGACGTGGAAACTACAGAAAGAGCTTTTGTGATCACGTAATGGTGCCCCTTTTGACGAACGAAAGATTCTGTTGAAAGTGCCAAAACTCATAGGTCTCACGGGCAATTAAAATAGCTTTCCCTCTGTGTTGGTATTTGATACCCTCGAGGAAAACAGGCCTGACTCTCTCAGACTGTCCCCTATTACGTGGGGGTGATTTGGTTTAACCCACAGCCCATCCATCCACCCATCCATTTTCTATACCATAGTCTATCCTTTAAGGGCCGCGCTGGAGCCTATCCCACTAACATTGGGTAGAGGCAGTGCACACACTGGATGGGTTGCCAGTCCATTGCAGGGGTTCAGTATCTTGTTCATGGTCACCGAGGACTGAACCAACAAACCTTTGGTTGCTATAAGGCCACTCTACCTCTGAGCCATGCCATGCAACCCCTGCTAACCCCCAGCCTTAACTGCAAATTTCAACAGTCTGACTGGGTTTCAGAAAAATAACTGACTTTTTAAACCTGAGAACAAAAAGAGAAGACTGCCCTGTCCTGCTCTTTCAACCCTGCAGTTGCTTTTACCTCTAAGTTCCACTCTCTCCAGCAATGTATTTACATACATCACCACTTTCTCAAGGCTATTTCATTTCCCTAAACTTCCCTAAACAGCATGCCCAGCTTCTCTGCGAATACTTGACTGCAGTTGGTCCTCACAAGTATAAACTAAAGAGTGTACGATACACTTACTAGTCTTAAATTCAAGAGGAGCCACTTACACCAGAAGTAAGTGAGGAATTTCAAATAAGATGTGCTGAAATACCACTCAGTTATTCATGCAATCACCACATTATTGACTTCTTACCATTCTCAATTTCCTGGCCCTCTGATTTAGACTGTCAAAATGCTTATTTTTGATCTTGCAATTGGAATCTCCTGATCCTTGCAAATGACACCTAGCTAGATAGAGTGGTTTGGCTGAAGCTACTTAGTTTTACCTAATACTACACGTCCATCTTAAGGCATCTTATTGATGTGCATCTTGTAGTATATCAATGTACAGCTGGTCTATATAAGGAGTGTTTAATGCCACAGAGAAACAGGATGATTATGCTTGAGAAGAAGGTTCCAGGTTTGAGTCCCAGCTCAGGCAAGGGAGTCTCCATGTTCTCCCTGTTCCTGCTGGGTTCTCTCTGGTACTCCAGCTTCCTCCCACCGTCCAAAGACATCAAGAGGGGACTAGGCTGATTGATACTCTAAATTGACCGTAGGTGTGATTGTGAGTGTGAATGGTTGTTTGTCTCTATGTGTTGGCCCTGTGATGGACTGGTGACCTGTCCAGGGTGAACCCCGCCTCTCGCCTGTAGCTGCTGGGAGAGGCTCCAGCCCCACCCCCTCCCCATCCTTAATAGGAATAAGCAGAAGAAAATGGATGGATTATTATTATCATAGCATTATCATATTGAGTTTACATTGTGTTTTACTTGGCTTTAAGTTTTAGGTTGGGATGGAAGGCTGGATAGACTCTACAACACATTTCGATTTAACATGTAGATTAAGAGTTCACACTTAGTTTTAACATCCATCCATCCATCCATCCATTTTCTTCCTCTTATCTTGTTAAAGGTCATGGGGGGGCTGGAGCCTATCCCAGCAGCTTTCGGGGGTGGGGCGGGGTTCACCCTGGACAGGTCACCAGTCCATCGCAGGGCCAACATACAGAGACAGACAACCATTCACACTCACAGTCATACCTACGGTCAATTTAGAGTCTGGATTAACCTGGTCCCCTCTTGATGTCTTTGGACTGTGGAGGAAGCTGGAGTACCAGAGAGAACCCATGCCTCCCTAGTTTTAACATTTTACATTAAAATTTATATTCAACATTTAGCTTTAACAAGGCGGCACAGTGGCACTGTCGCCTCACAGCAAGAAGGTTCTGGGTTCGAGCTCCAGCATCTTTCTCCCTGTTCCTGCTGGGTTCTCTCTGGTACTCCAGCTTCCTCCACAGTCCAAAGACATCAAGAGGGGACGAGGCTGATTGATACTCTAAATTGACCGTAGGTGTGACTGTGAGTGTGAATAGTTGTCTGTCTCTGTGTGTTGGCCCTGTGATGGACTGGTGAAGGCTGCTGTAGATAGCAGTAGACAATAGATGGAAATGGATTTAGATTTAACGTTCATTTTTTACATAAGAACATACATTAGATGATTACATGTCACGTTGTATTACATGAATTTCTGTCGCAAATGTGAGGAAAATTAGCTAAATGTGAGATAAGTGAGCCAAATGTTGAAAATATGTTCGAAAATTATAACTAAATTTTACATTAAGCACCCCATGAGCTAAGTGGCAAAGGAAAGTCATCTCATACTTCACTAACAATATGGAGCAAAATATAAACTGAATTTAGATATTTGTGTGCTCATCTCCCAGTATTATTGAGGACAACATGGCAACCGTGAACACGTGACAATTAAATGAACCAAACGCATGTATATGTCATGATATACATTTATTTTGCAGAAAATCCGGAGGGATGAATCAGGAACAGAGGAGGTAGAAACTGGAGGAGAAACAGGTGCATCATGTGAGTGGGACGTCAAAAGCCCTGCACCTGATGAGAAATTAAATATTTCATTTGTTAAATTGTTTACAGCCTTGATATCCTTAACCAGCATGGCAGTATAAATTGCACTGCATTACATAATAATTCACTGATTCCATATTTGATTTTAGTATTAACTAAACAAAAAGACACTCACTTACCTGAGAACTGGGTTATTCCAGTCCATTCCTCACTTTGTACTCATGTACATCATTACTGTGCTGCTTGAAGAGCTGCAGATGGAGAATGAACAAAACTAGTCAGTAAGTTTTGTTGTATTACACTGCAACTCATAAGAACCAGATATTCAAATTACAGCCTTGCAGCCCTACAGCATATAAATGTAAGTCTTTAATGTTTGTGTCAATATTTCAATGTATCCCATGGCCATATTATTTTCATTAGTAAATGGCTCATTTTCATTTACATGTTGCCTACAACATTTCCAACAAGCAATAAGATGCACCACACTCACTTTAGGCTCAGTCACAAACTGGCCCCTATTTTGTGTTTGTAGTTTGTGTGTTTGAGTGGAGACTTAATCAGCTGAAGGGCATCTATCATGTAACAGGGAGGAGGAATAAACCATAAAACCCCTCATCAGTGGGTGCGCGTCAAGGCCAGTTCCACCCACACTACAGGCTCTTAGTAAGTTGGAAATGGAGGAAACGTCATTCAAAAGTAAGTCACTTCTTTGTTAAATGTCCATTGCAGGTGTGCACATTGACATGAGCTGTATTATCTCATAGTCTTTATCTCAGTATGTGCAGTGATGATAAAACTTCAAAATAAAGCTTTGTTTCGAAATGCACTTGACTGTTACACATTCAGCATCAGTGTAACATAATCTTTTTTAAAGCTGGTTCTGTGTTCATTGTATTGTGGATGCAGTACAGGGACTGAGAAAATGTTGAGCAAATGGAAAATAAGGCCTTTTGCTGAGTGTGCTGCATATTGCAAACAGTACGTCAATGGCTCCTGATTCAGATTCATCCCAATAAAGAACAGATGAATAGGGCACCTCTTCTTATTTGCATCTGGACACAGAGATGAGCTCAAATACTGTCACAGAGCTTTGAGTACAGCTGTTGATCATCTATTTGTCACGGACAAAAATCTGAAATATTCAGCAATAAGCAACCATCAGCTTGCATATGAATGGGATTTCATTGAAACCCTGGAATACATCAGCCGATGCTCATCGATTTTCCGCGAGCTTAAATTCTCTGTCATAACTCATATGAACATGTACCAGGCCCCAGACGAAAGCAGATGTTCCGAAGGCAAGCCCCACTCGCAGCCAATTGGGGTTGACGGTGTCGCGCTTTGAGCTTGTGAATGCAGTCCTGGATCCAACTGTAAAGATAAAACGAGATTCATGATATGGTGTGGTGTCTCATGTTGATACAAAATGGGTCTTCAATTTTACGAAGGCTGTCATCTGTTTCCCCACTCATTTATTCCGATTTACCTTATGATTTGATTGGTTCTTTAATTTGTCATTTAATATGTCGAAAGGTTATTTGAACAATGGCTCACCTAGTTGCTCGAAACTAAAAATGCCGAGGATAAGAATAATCGTGCAAGTCTGCCTTTTTTTTGGAAAGCTTTAGAAAGAGACATTGCTACTTTGTGATTAATGCTACACGAATGCTAAGCTAAGGTCAGGCTTCAAAACAAACAGGAGCTCACAAGCAAAGAGCAAGTGAAAACACAGGTTTGTCAAAATAACAACAACAACAAAACAACTCACAAATGTGAGACAAGGCCTAATCCTCTTACCTTTGCTGATGAAAGCGGCTCGCGTTAATAACCGGTTCAAAGTCATTTCAGCTGGACGATTCTCCCACACACAATCCAAACACTGCGATTGTTTAATCGTCCTGGCAGTGCAAAGTAGCTGATACCAACGTCATCGATGACTTGACGCAGCGTCCTCCGCACCCGTAACAATTCAAATTCCATTCCGTAGTTTTTTTTTTAGATTAATATTACCACATTTATTGTTTTGATATAGAAATTTGTTATATGGAATAAATAAAATTACGTGCCGATGCATTTTCACAACTTTAATTTGCACATTCGAGATGACAGATTTCCAGCACTTGGCCCTCCAACTCTTTATTTGGTTAATGACTTAATCAAACATTGGATCAGTCACATTAGTTTACAGAAACATACTGCCACTTGTTTAACACGCAGGCTCAGATGGTAGCTTGACCCGGAGAAGCATTACGGCCATTTTGCTCGCAAGGGGGCCTGGGCTTCAACACGTGAGAGTGAAGAGCGGAGGGGAGCCTGAAGAGCCTCAAACAAACCTGGATCTTTAACTCCACCTGAGTATTATTCATGTTTGAACCGACAGAGGCATAGGAAGCCAACACAATGCCCACAATCACTCTACCGCCGAAGGAGAATGCTCTCTTCAAGAGAATATTGGTAGGCTACATGCCTAAGTTAATGTTAGCTTGCTAGGTGAAGCTAGTTTGCTAGGTAGCCGTCAGTTGTAGCATTCAGAGCAAGTAGCTCGGGAGTTGCTAGTGACTTATCTAAACATTACGCACACCTAACTCACTATAATCACTATGTCTCTTTTATAAACCAGGGGTCTCAATGCTAGATTGCTAGGTTGTCCACAAATCACTCGATGTTCTAGCTATACTTTGGTCTGGTAACACATTCAAAGTAAATCAATGACAATGCTTTTAGACACATGACAGCCTTGCACAACTTCGGAGGATAGTTTAGTTAACGTCCACTTCGCGGTAAATGGTTGCAGCTGGAGAACTCCTTTTGTTACACTGTTTATTAAATCGAACAACATTCAGCGAAGTAGTTCTAACATTAAGTTACTTCGTTTGAGTAGTTCAGTTTAGCATGCTTCAAAAAGTATAGCCAATGTTAACCCCAAATTGCCGGAAACTGGTGTGTCAAGACGAAATCAAGGTCTGTAAGACCATCGTGACAATGAAATTATTCGATCTCTTGTCTTTTTACAGTATAGCAGTTCATAGGCACAGTTTCAAAACTCAAAAGATCCTAGACTTGTTTCACACAAAAGTCAGTCCCGTGTGTGGCTCCCATTTCTCCACTCAGTTGTTGACGGCAGCGGTGGTACTAAACCGATGATGTTCTAATATTTAGAACTGTGTTTCTCTTGTTATGAGGTGATGCAGTGCATGCATTGTAGTGGGAGTTGGCAAGGTTTCCAGTGAGCTGCTGCTGTCTGCACTGAGCCAGGCCCAGCCAGCTGGCTGCTTGTCTGACCACATCTCGTCATCGTTACCTTTCTCTCCTGTGTTGTCTGTTCTATTTATCTCAAGGGGACAGTTTTCTTATATGGACAGTAACGTGGATCAGATTCCATAGTAGATGGAAGTTCCTTCTGCTCATCACTTGAATTATGTCTCTTTCATACATGCATACCTTGCTGTGAATTTAGAATTAGGGCAACAGAAAGTAGCTGGCTGATGGCCTGTTACTTTATTGTTACAGAGATGTTACGAGCACAAGCAGTACAGAAATGGACTGAAGTTCTGCAAACAGATTCTAGGAAACCCAAAGTTTGCTGAGCATGGAGGTAAGTGACAAGCTGTCTTGATCTGACCATTCATGCTGGGAGGAATCATGAACTGTCATTTTTGGGGTTGCATGATATAGATTTTTTTTACCAGTAATACAGTAACCAAATATGACCTGCTTTTCAGGGCCAAAACTGATACAATGAATCAGTAGTGTCACACTTTTGTAAAGTCCCTAACCTGTAGTTTATGCACAAATGAGAGTAAGAGAGTCTGAGATATAGTGATCAAAGATCAATGAATTTATATTTATGTTCCATAACCCTGACCTGCAGATTGAACTGATATCCCTATTTTTAATGTAATGAAACAAAGAACATTTCTGATGCTTTAAATGTGTCTTTTATCTTCTGGTGACAACAATGTCTCAGATGATGTAGGTAACAAATCTAGTAATCTTTAAACTCAGCTTTTGCCCCCATCAGAACCCATTGCCGTGTGCATGTGCATGTGTAGTTTGGCTTCTTTGCTACATCCCAGAGTGCAGAACACACCTTCTCAAACTTGTGGAGTACAGGGAAGGACTGGGGCTGGCTCACATTCCCTAAACGTACATCTTTATTGATTTTTAAACATGGATTATCATTTGTCCTGCAATGATTTGTTACATCTTTCAAGTCTTTAAACGACTTCCCTCCCTCCGCCCAACCCTGTACATAGAGCCATAAGTTTAAGAAAAAAAATGATACTTTGATACTTTAAAATGAAAAATGAAAAACAAAAACAACAAAAAATATGTACAGCACACCTGCATTTGCAGTAAAAGTGGATACATAAATGATAGACTGAAATGAATAGGAGAGAGGAAAAAAAGGGAGAGAAACGTATGCGTAGACTATACATGTGTCTTGAAAAATAAGGAAAAGAGAATATTTATGTATGGAAACCTAAAAAGAAAACAAACGTAAATTATATTACCTGAATAAAACATAAATGAAATAGAATTAAAAGGGTTCAGTCTTACTTGGTAGATGTTACTTCTAAGGAATTAGGAGATAAGGTCTTGATTCCAAAAATATGATAAATGAATTCCATTTGTTCTGAAAAATATGACTTTTTTTGTTGGATTGTATATTTAAGTCAATGAATAAGCAAGGAGACAGTTCATGAATCCACATGTTCAAAGAAGGACGATTAACACGTTTCCAGTGTCTGGCAATAAGATGTTTGGCATCTATGAAGCAGAGGTTAAGCAGCTTACGCTCAGTGTTTCTGTCATCAGTCTGAGTGCGCACAGCTCCAGGCATGCAGGGATTTTTTTTAATGTATTATGGTGGAGATTGTGTCAGTTATTTTTTTTCCCATAATTCTTGTAAATGTTTGCATTTCCAAATTCAATAAAATAGGGTTCCCTTCGTCGTTCTGCCTTTTATACAACTATCAGGAATATTAGAATTGAATTTGAGTTTTTAGGAGTTATATATGTTCCCATAAGCCCATTATAGTGGCTCAGTTTCAACCTGCTTTGAACAGATAGTGTATGTGCTTTATCACAAGCTTTTCCCCTCTCCTATTCAGTAGTTTCTCTTTGAAGATCCTCTATCCATCCATTTTGTGGTCTGAAGATTCCAAAGATGTCTTTACCAGTTTCTTGTATAATGCTGAGATCTCACCTTAAGAATATGGGTCTGATGTTGCCAGCTTGTCAGTAGTACTTAGGGGAGGACATTGATATGATTGTAACCGTGAGTGAATGGAACTCCATATTTGAAAATATTTAAACATATTAGTTGGAAGGATCCCAGATTTTTCTTTAAGATTGTCAAAGGACATGGGGGGGGGGGGGGGGGGGGGGTCTGAATAAAGATTTGCAACCTTCTGTATCCCAACTGAGCCCAGAGTCTGAAACCAGAGATCGATTTACTTGGTATAAATAAAGATTTGCCCCAATGGGAGCAAATGATGATATCCCAGCCAGCACTGTAAACATTTCCTGTGATGCATGCCAGGCTATAATTGTAGTTAACAAACGGCCCAGCTGTGTTCTGTTTAAGTCTTTTGAGAGAATCAGAATATAGGTAAGTATCCAGTCTCCTGGTGCCATTTTCTTCTTTCTGGACCCATGGTAAAGTGTGAGGGTTACAAAAACTAATAAAGGCAGCTGCCCTAAAATATCATAAAATATTGGGTAGCTGGAGCCCCCCTCTTTCATGTGGAAGATATTGCAATGTCAAGCGAAGTCTTGATCTCCTTTTTGTTCCACATACATTTTGTGAACATTTCCCTCATATTGGAGAAGAATGTTGGTGGGGGATGTATTGATTGAAATAAATATAACAATTTGGGAAGAACATTCATTTTAATAATATTAAGTCACCAATTATTATAAAGGGGAGGTTCATCCATTTGGCTACACTGATATTCATATTCACTCATATTTTTCATTTGAGGTGTAATGATAATTTCTAAATATGTGAACCCATCTTTAGCTACTGTTAATGGCTGCTGGATTGTTGGATTAATCCTTTCTTGCCCATTGAGAAAAAGTATTGATGACACAGGTATTGTGTTTTTTAGGTCTGAAAGATATATTATCTCATGCTTTTTTTTCTGAAATATGAACGCTCTCTATCCCTACCCAACAAACTTCATGAATTTTGTGTCATGTAGCCACTTTGGGTATAGCCTCCATCTGTAAATGGGCTCAAATGGACTCAATTTTATAGAGCGCTTTTCTACCTTAGCAGTACTCAAAGCTCTTTACAGTGTCATCTCATTCACCCATTCACACACACACACACACACTGATGGTGGAGGCTGCCATGCAAGGCGCCAACCTACTCATCAGGAGCAATTATGGGTTCAGTATCTTGCTCAAGGACACTTCAACATGGTCACCGGGGTCGAGGATTGAACCAGCGACCCTTTGGTTGCTAGACGGCCACTCTACCTTTGAGCCGTGCCGCCCACGTATGTCAGGCTGTCTTTAAGGCCCTCCTAATGAATTTGGATATGTTATTGACTAATTTAATGGACCAGGATCCAAAATTACAATGGATTCGTAAGTAACATTATGTATCTGAGAGAATAAATCATTTGAAATAAAAATAATCTATACTTGAATATGAATTTGTTGATGAGTAAAAGCATGAAGATTCTGATTTATTTGGGTATTTTCTCCTCCATGGATCACATAAATTCAGGGCTTGCATGAAATTGTGTAATGTTTTCCTAGCTACTTGTCTATGAGTATTGTCTGTACCTTTTAGTTTGTTGAGATTTGTCACCAGGGTTGTGTTGAAGTCCCTTCCAATGAGAAGATGGCCCGACATCTGAGCTAAAAGTAAAAATAAGTCCTCCGAAAATTTAGGGGTTATCGGAATTTTGTCCATACGGATTTACAAGATTTATATTAACATCACTAAGCTTTCCCTGGAGTATTAAATATCAGCCGGCCTTATCAGGTGTAACCTTTCATACTTTGAATGGGTCAGATTTGTGAATTAATATTAACACGAGGGGTGCAACGAAATAGTCAACTCACGAAACGATACGAAATACAAAACAGGGCTCACGATACAAAATACTCACGATACGAAATAAAGATGAAAGAAAATCAAAAATCAGAAATGCAAAAATTTAATACTCTTTATTTTCTTTCTTAATATGCAGACATCCAAGTTATTGTCGTGTCAGTACAAAATAAAATGCTCTTTGCTTAGAAAAAAACGAAATATTTGTATATATATATGTACAGTACTATATATATATATGTGTGTGTGTGTGTGTATATATGTATATATATATATGCATTATATATATATATATATATATATATATATATATATAGTACTGTACATATATATACAAATATTTTGGAATAATTTGTTTGATGAAGGAGCATCCGCTTCCTGACCTCGTCTTCCTCCATTTAGAAATAATTGTTTTGCTTCTTCTTCTTGTACTATGTGTATACAGTAGGAAAATCATCAGTGTTAGTGATGCGCGGCGCCGCTTCACATTGTTTTATTTTAACATTGATTTTTATTTTGTGCGTCTTTTGAAATTTATTTCACAAAATTTCATAACACTCCTAATTAACACCCCTCTTTCTTCTTTGGATTTTCAATAGGTCACAAATTAGTAAGTGGGTTCCTTGTAGAAACACAACGGATGATTTCAGTTGCTTAATTCTATGCATGACCTGTTTCTGTTTTGATATTTTACCGAACCCCCTTAAATTCCATGATATGAGTGTTATCTTTATGTACAGGAAAGGACTGAGGCTGGCTAACATTTCTATCACAAATAAATTGCCTCAGAGTTAGTTTTGGGGCTGTGTCAGCACCTCTTCAAATGCATCACACTAATGGAAAAATGGACCCTAGTCCAATTTCACAGAGGTACATTGGTCTTGCATGCTTAATTGAACGTTATGCCAGAACGACACTGGAATCAATATATGGACCGATATTCCTTATATTTTGGTGGGGTGCAGATAGATTGACAATCAGGAATCAATGAGCCCTCAACTATGGTAACACTATTCCCACAATTTAGAATGTGAATTATGTCAGTAGTTGTTTTGTGGTTTATAGTTCTATTTTATCCCTGCTGACCGCCAGAGGGCGGTGCTTAAAGCACTGAACGTACCCTTCACGCATGTGCAATCTGAGTATGAATACCAACAACGTCCCCTGTGACCCCTGGATGACCCGGGAGAGGCAATATCTTCTGGTGTCATTAGGGGTTCTGTTCCTTTTTTTTTTCTTGCATGCAGTCTGTATGCATCTGGTAGCATCGGCTAACCGCTCTTCTAAACTTATAAGACCCTGATTTCTTCGGTCTACATTTCTCCTCGGAACCATCGCTGGACACACTGTGCCTGTTTTGGTCAGAGCAGCAAAGCTCGCCCTCCAAGGGCTGCGACAGCTGTCTGTCTTTGGTTTGTTTTCCAGCATCTCACGGTAACTAGTGCCCTGCTTACTTTGTGTCAACAGTTGTCGGTGTAGGCAGTGTCTGCGCTCCCTCCCCCCAACGGCTGTTAATTTTGTTTCGCTCTGATTAGCTTGCTTGAGTTCGCGGTGGTATTCGCGAAGTATCTTTACTTACGGCTGTGTAAGTTGCGGTCACTGGCGGTGTAGGTAGCATTGCTCTCCCCGCTCCCAGTATTGCAGTGGCTAGTTTTGTGTTAAAGTTGCTTTATTTCTCATTAAGAAAAGAGGAGAACAATTCCTGCCGGAGTGTTCGCGCGGCGGCTGTTCTTTGTTAAGTTCTCTGGTTTGCTCGGAACCTCTGCTGGTGAAGGTAGCGTTCGCGCCCCCTCTCCCAGCCGATGGTGCCCTCCTGCTGCCGTGGTTGTGCTCACGTTTGGCTGACAGGAGTCTTATTCACCCCTGTGTACGCCAAATACCGTCCGTCACGAGCCTACCTGAGTGCTGTTAGCGCTAACCTTCCGACCTCTCCTGAGTAGGCGGCACTGCACCCCCTTCCCTCAATTGAAGTGTTTTATTGCTGAATATCATTTGCCACTATGGATGGTAGTTATTGCTGTGTTGGCTGTGGGGCTCCTCTGCAGGCCGGTGATGGCCATGACCTCTGCCCAATGTGTCTTGGTCAGGATCATCTGATTGAGGTGATGTCTGACAGTCAATGCATGAATTGCAGCTACATGCCCTGAGGGCTGCTAGATTGGCCCAGGTGGTAGGTGGGCCCTCAAATCAGCTACCTCCTGCTCGCTTCACGCATTCAAAATGCAGGGTTGAGTCTGCTGCTGCTGCACTCTCCAGGAAGAGGGCGAAATCAGGATGTAGGCTTTCTTTGGAGGTAAGTCTGTGGAGTTGGCTGAGATGAGGTCCCTTCTGCAAAATGGTCGCTCTGACGCCCCTCTGGAGGTCCCAAGGGAATCCACCCCACCAATGCCTGTGTTGGATCCAGAAGATGACGATATCTCTCTGGCAGCTTCGGCCTCTCACTACCAGGACGAAGATGGGCACAGGGCCTCTCAAGCCTCAGACCCTGGCTTTCTGTCCTCGGCTCAGAGCTCTTTGAGTGAGGCAGGTGATAGCTCCATGCAGGCCATTCTGTGTACAGCCTTGGAGTGCCTGCAGCTGGACATACCACAGCAAGCTGAAGCGGTATCTGAGAGCGCCTTCTTCAGGCGCAGGCAGGCCCCCAACCCTTTTGCTGTCCCCCCCTCACAGGAATATCTGAGGGAGTTAAACACTTGTTGGAGGGATACTGGGGCTCTTTCACATCTCTCAGCTGATGGTTGAGCCCTGGCGGCCATACATGATGATGCAGGAGCTGGGCTGGACCCCATGCCTGCTGTTGAGCCAGGCGTCGTATCCCTCATCGTGTCTCCCGACGAGGCGCTCCGGGTGGCTGTCAGGTACCCTCGACCTCAATGTAGGATCACGAACGACCTTCTCACAAGGGCTTACAACGCTGGAGCACATGCTGGCCGCATTGGCAGCTCCTTGGCCCATCTTATGTTTGTGCTCTCCACTTCCCTGCAGGAAGGGGGGCTGAGGCCTCCATCATTGGCTTCAGCGATGCGTCTCTGCAGGCTTTCGCTCTCATGTCCAGGGAACTCGGGCGGATGATGTCCTTTCTGGTCCAGACTCACCGCCAAGTATGGCTTGCACAGTCCCCCCTGACGGAGGCGTGTAGGAGGACCCTCCGCAGCATTCCTGTGGAGCCTACAGGCTTCAGTTACGACGCCGGCCCCCGTCTCCAGCCAGGTCAAAATGACCATCATCAGGGACCCGGCAAAAGCCTCAGCACTAGACCAGGAGTTAGCCACCCTCCTGGCCAGGGGCGCGATCGAACCAGGACCCTCTGTTGCACCCCAGGGGTTTTTATTCAAGGTACTTCCTCGTCACGAAGAAAACCGGTGGATTTCGGCCCATTTTAGACCTGCGGGGACTCAACCAATATACGAATATCTTACCATTTCACATGGTAACCAGAACGGAGGTTATGCAAACCGTTGCCCATGGGGAATGGCTAACATCCATAGACCTGAAGGAAGCCTACTTCCATGTCCCCATCGCACATCACTACAGGTGGTTTCTGCGCTTTGCCTCCCGAGGTCACCATTGGCAGTTAAGGGTGCTTCCATTTGGGCTCTCCTTCTCGCCGAGTGTTCACGAGGTGTGTTGCGGCAGCCCTCGCGCCTTTGCAGGCTCAGGGCATGAAAA
This sequence comes from Aulostomus chinensis, assembly GCF_037954235.1. Taxonomy (NCBI): domain Eukaryota; kingdom Metazoa; phylum Chordata; class Actinopteri; order Syngnathiformes; family Aulostomidae; genus Aulostomus; species Aulostomus chinensis. The sequence goes on along the minus strand of NC_141332.1, from coordinate 1,470,831 downwards.
TATTGCCATACCTGGATGACTGGCTGATCTGTGTGACATCTCATGCTCAGGTGGCCCAGGACACAGCCCACCTGCTCTCTCATGTTGCCTGGAGCCCTCTCAGACCATAACCTTCATCGATGTGGCACTGGACACAAGCACTATGAGGGCCTGCCCCTCCCCTCATCGTGTGGACGATATCCTACAGCTTCTCACCCTCTTCTGCAGGGGCAGGTTACTGCCTTATGTCACCTTTCTACGTCTCTTGGGAAAGCTCACGTCAGTCCCTACTGTTGTTCCCTTGGACTTGCTGTCGCTGCACCCTTTGCAGAGGTGGCTGAACAGCTTCCACCTCAATGCCAAGTGGCACAGACACCTGAAGCTCAGGGTGTTACGGCACTGTCTTCTCTCCCAGGCTCAGTGGCGGGGCAGGGCTTATCTGTCCAGGGGCGTCCTTATGGGCTCCATCCTGTCCCGGAGAGAGGTTGTCACCGCAGATGCCTGCCCCATGGGTTGGGGTGCAGTGTGGCAGACCGCCCAGAACACATCAACGTGCTGGAGCTGCAAGCAGTGCATTTGGCCCTCAGACACTTAACTACACTTTTAGCCACGCCTAAAAGGGAAGTACGTACTGGTCAACCATCAGGGAGGCACCAAGTCTGCACAGCTGCTGCAGGTGTCCCAGGGCCTCCTGACATGGGCAGCCTCCCATCTGGGCAGCCCCCCATCCGAGCAGCCTGCAGGCAATTTACATACCAGGAGAGCAGAATCCGCTGGCAGACCTCCTCTCCAGCCAGAAACCACCACCGTGGGAGTGGTGTCTCCACCCAGAGGTGGTGCACACAATCTGGGACCTCTTCGGCAGGGCAGAAGTCGATGTTTTTGCCTCGGAAGACTCTACCCACTGTCCCCTCTGGTTCTCTCTCACAGAGTGGACCAGCCCTCTGGGTCTGGATGCACCTGCGCAACCTTGGCCAGACGGTCTGCTGTATGCTTTTCCGCCACTCCCTCTGATTCTGTCAGTACTTCACAGAGTACTTCTGGAGGGTCACAGGATACTGCTGGTGGCCCCCTTCTGGCCAGCATGGACATGGTTTCTTCTGCTCCACAAGCTCTGTTGCCGCACGCCATGGCGCCTCCCTGTAAGGAAAGACCTTCTATCTCAACTGGGAGGGCAAATCTGGCATCCCAATCCTCAACGCCTGCAGCTGTGGGTCTGGCCGCTGGAGGGCCCGAGCCACTGCTAGGTGGGTGTACTGATCATGTCAGTCAGACCATCCTGAATGCCAGAGCACCATCCACCCAGTTGCAGTATGGAAACAGGTGGAAGCTGTTCTCTGCGTGGTGTGCAAGCCACGTTGAGGATCCAGTGCATTGCTCTGTGCAAATTATTCTCGAGTTTGTACAGTCCCTCTTGGAGGGGGGGCCGCTCTCCCTCCACGTTAAAGGTATACGTGGTGGCAATATCTTGTCGACCCAGCACGGTTGAGAATGGCACAGTGGGAAGTCATAGCCTGGTGTCACTCTTCCTGAGGGGGGCTCGTAGGCTATGCCCCCCAAGAGTCCCACGGGCTCCAGCATGGGACCTGCCTGTTGTGCTGGACGCCTTGTGCCAACCCCCCTTTGAACCCTTAGAGCAGGCAGGGCTCAAGTGGCTGTCACATAACTGTGTGTTCACACCGAACACAAATTCAGAAAACAGTTTCCATTCAAAGTCTATGCAAATGCGCGAATGACGCGAATTTTCAGTCGGGCGGCATGAATGAGGTGAATGCGCAAATTCGCGTTGCGAAATTTCACCATTCGCGCATGTTGAAAATATTCAACTTTGGCAAAAAAAATCGCGTTACGACAGCCAGTCAGCGTTGAGGATGTCCCGACTTCACGGCTGACTGTGAAGATGGTGGACAAGTTGATTGTGGGAACCTGGTGCTATATGACACTACGTGTCAAAATTACAGGAAACGGTTGAATAAGTTGGTGTCCATTCGTGAAATTCTGTCACTGATCCTACCTAGCAGGTCGTTAAACTGGCCAGTCATCCGAAAATACCGCTGGAAGCGGCAGTTATCCAGACGCAGCTCCTGGAGGAGCTTAATTCACCGAGCTGTGCTCGCCTCTAGATGGTGTTGTTAACCCAGATACGACGGCGTTTAGTTTTCCGACGTATTTCAGCCTTCCACAGCAGGTAAAACGCAGCAGTTCTTTGAATATCCATGGTGAAATGGTGGGAAGAAACGTTGGCGGAAATACTCGCTACTCGGGCAAGTGAGCGAATTCGCGTATTTGCGCGAATGACACAAATGGACACTAAAATGATCCAGCGTCAAATTCGCGCGAATAACGCGACGTGAAATTCGCATTCGCGTTTGGTGTGAACACACAGTAAGACTGCTTTTCTGCAAGCAGTTATCTCGGCATAGCGTGTTAGTGAGCTACACGCACTGTTAGTTAGTCCCTCATGCCTGAGATGGAATTCGGATGGCTCGGGTCACATTGTGGCCGAATGCGGCTTTTCTCCCAAAGGTGCTGTCCGGCCCACAGCTCAACCTTCCTGTGAGACTCGCACAATCTGACCCTCCGCCAGGGGGAGGGGGGTCATGCTGGTATTGTTGTGCCCCGTGCGGGCCCTATCATTATATGTTGCAGCCACCGCAAGCATCGGGTGTTCAGACCAGCTCTTTGTGTGCCACAGCGTTCCTAACATTGGTTGTGCTCTCTCAAAGCAGCAGCTCTCCCACTGGATAGTGGACGTCATACGACACACCGCCCCCCACCATCTGATGTGAGGTGCCATTCCATCAGGAGTGTTTCAACCTCATGGGCTGCCCTAAGAGGAGTGCCCCTGGAGGCTATATGTGCTGCCGCTTCATGGGCATCGCCTACCACACAGGTGTCAAACTGATCCAGTTAAGGGCCGTGTGGCTGCAGGTTTTCATTCCACCCAAGCAAAAGCAACACCTGAATCTACTTAAATCAATCAAGCTGTGTCCACACAGCTCATTGGTTGGATCAGGTGTTGGTTTTGCTTGGGTGGAATGAAAACCTGCAGTCGCACGGCCCTTTACTGGATCAGTTTGACACCCCTGGCCTACCACCTTTACAAGGTTCTACAGGGTGAATGTAGCCACTCCCCATCCCCTGAGTACAATTCTCCTACCGGAGTCCTCCGAGTCCACCCGATGAAGTGTGTACTGGGGATTCCTCGTAACTCTGCTGGTATTGGTCACTCAGTGTTATAAGCACCACCCTCTGGCGGTCAGCAGGGATGAAATAGAACGAGAGTTACGAATGTAACTACGGTTCTATGAATCCCGAATGACCGCCAGAGCATTCTGTCACTCAGAATCCTCGCGTTGTCGCGAGAAGACTCTGTAGGAACAGAACCCCTGATGACACTGGAAGATATTGCCTATCTTCTCATACTACGATTGCGCATGCGCAAAGGGAACATTCGCTTTAAGCACCGCCCTCTGGCGGTCATTTGGGATTCATAGAACCGTAGTTACATTCGTAACTCTCGTTTTATCCATTAGAGGGGGCTGTTGGATTGTTTGACTTCAGCTGCTCTCACAGTGCTGTGATAAAACAATTTCAAAAACATCCCAAATACATACAACTACATTATGGCCTGGAAAAAAGAAACAAACCATCATAGTATTTTTTTTTATATATCTACGATGGCTAAATAGCTCCAAAATGTAAGCTAGGTAACTAAATGAGCAATTCTGGACATATTGAGGGTTGGTGAATCGCTCCCAGGTGGATATAAAGTTGTGTGGAGGATGAAAATAAACATGTTACAGTTAGACATTGACATTTTACAGTTGTAGATTTGAATTGTGTTTCTTTTGCTAGAATTATTCAGAAATACAGTATTTAACATTTCAAGTAGTTTTGAAAATGCAAAGCATTGTTAGATTTTTTTCTGTTTTGACTGCATTTGAATGAATGGTGTGATCAGGAAAAATAAACATATTAATTCAGCAAATTAGTGTCAGTGTTTGCATTTACCTGATATTATTCTACTCTTTGTGCTTGAATCCAGAAGTTACTCCGTTGAGACAGGAAGTTACAAGCCAGTAACTGAGAGAAAATTTAGCTGAAATGCAGGCAGCAGCATTGGAATAACATGTAAGGAATTGAAAGCCCCTCGTTTAAAGCCGTTCCATAGAAGCCTGCTCATAAGTGTTCAACTGTGCAAATTACATTTGAGTGACCTGTTGCTGGTGATGTATCTAAACATCCCTCACCCATTGTGCACTGTAATGCACAATGCCTTTTATAATAAACCAGTTATCACATGCTATTGCTAGCCATGCAAGAATTCACTTGATGTTCTTGCAATGCTTTAGCCTTACAACCCTACACAACTTCTAAGGACAGTTGAGTTAATGTTGGCCTTGCAGTGAATGGTTGCTGCTGGGGAACTTGTTTGGCTGCACTGTGTATTAAGTTGAGCAGTTTACAAGAAACGGCTGGGACTTTAAATGGATAGTGAAAGGAAGTTGAGAAATCTGAACCATTTCTTTAAAATTCTTTGTTTGTGTAGTTCTTGTTTCCACTAGGGGGTTAATTTGAAAAATCTCTGTGAACACGTTATAAAACAAATTAACCAAAAATATAGACCCAGATGATAGGTCTCTATTTGCAGTCAATTAGTTTGGATTCTAGGTGCTCCTAAATTCTTGTAAATTATTTGTGTCATGTTTTGTTTCATTATCTCCTGCTCTGTGCTCCAGAGACGCTGGCCATGAAGGGTTTAACTCTCAACTGTCTGGGTAAGAAGGAGGAAGCCTATGAGCTGGTCAGACGAGGCCTACGCAACGACCTCAAGAGCCACGTCTGTATCCTTCCATCAGCCCCTCAGGGTCCCTAGTGTTGCCTCACACCCATTTAGATTAGGGTTCCATTTCAAATGATTGTAGCAGTGCAACTGTTCTGTGAGCCCAGAATCCAATTTGTATTATGGTTGTTAGGTCACGGACAGGTTCGGTCCATTTTGATTTGTGTGTTAGAGAGGAAAAACATTCCAAGTAATTAAGAGCAAAATTCCTAATTGGAAAGTATAAGCATTTTGACTTTGAGATTCAGTGAGAATAACCCTTTCGTGTTTATTTGTTCCTGAAAGGCTTCAGCCAATTTTGAAAACGTATCCCTTTTTGTTTTAGTGTGTGTTCATGTAGATGTATCATTTAATTATTGTGTGTTTCCTGAACCCACTCATCCTCATAGGCTGGCATGTGTATGGCCTGCTGCAGCGCTCAGACAAAAAGTATGACGAGGCTATTAAATGTTACCGTAATGCTCTCAAGTGGGACAAGGACAACCTACAGATCCTTCGAGACCTTTCTCTGCTGCAGATCCAGATGAGAGACCTGGAAGGCTACAGGGTGAGGAGCATCAGAGAGATGAGCATCTTAATGCAGGGATGCGGTGGATAGACAGGTAGAGGAAGTTCTTTCTCTACCTGCCATCTGGATAACCAGTTGTGTGTGCTTTTGTGGTTGTCTTTCTGTAGGAAACTCGGTACCAGCTGTTGCAGCTGCGTCCAGCCCAGCGAGCTTCATGGATTGGTTATGCTGTAGCCTATCACCTGCTGGAGGACTTTGAGATGGCTGCTAAGATAGTTGAGGAGTTCCGTAAAACGCAACAGGTGGGCTAAAAATGTGCACTACTTGAAAGAACCTTGAACAGTTCTTGACACTGCAGTGTGTAGACTTGAATAGTAGAGTAGATGATGAAAGTAGAGGTGTCTCAAGTCACTCAGAGAGATGAGTGTCTGGGCTGATCTTAGCATGCTATAGTACAGTTTTAATATTTTGGGTTGTCTGTCCTTTGGTCTCATTCTCATGAATGCAACATCTTCGTATTAATGCCTTGAAGGAATTTTACATTTGTACAAATTCTGACTCTTGGATTTTGATAATAAAGTGTCTGACTGACCCTGATGAGATTATAACCTTGTATCAGTCACATAGTGTAACAGGAATATTGTGCAGTACCTTTTGAGGAAGTTAATATGTGTTTGACACATTCCAATCTGTCAGTGCCTACAGCAGTTATCAACTGCCACAATTCCTCTCATGTATGTGTGTCTCCAGACATCTCCAGACAAGGTGGATTACGAGTACAGTGAACTGCTGCTTTATCAGAACCAGGTTCTGAGGGAGGCCGGCCTGTACAAGGAAGCCCTCGATCACCTCAACAACTATGAGAAACAGATCTGTGATAAACTTGCTGTGGAGGAGACAAGAGGTAGGTTGGTGCTGCCATTTTTAAAGCAACATTGTCTTGGAGGTGTATTTAGGTAGCGATACTGCGAGGATCAGCCATCTCTACATCTTTGTGTGTGGCAACATCATCGCTTTTCAGCGCAGAACTCTTGTTCTGTACTGTGTAACTGTACAAACCAGACAGAAGAGCATTATCCATGTTCTCAGAGAACTTCTCTTCAAGGACAAAGTATTTATGGTACGAGCCTCGCCCATATGTCTGCCTGAGGTATACAGCTCAGAATAGTTTATGTAGCAACAACATGCTACAATCAAAACAATCCTGTTTTTATATTGGTCTGTCTCTAATTTTCTTGTCGTCATCATTCTTCTTCCCAGGAAATCTATGTTCCTGTTCATGAAAATACAACAGACTGTGAACAGAAGTCCAGAGCTATGCCAGTCTTTGTCAACTGGCTCTGTAGGCCAATAGTTCTGATGGTAGCGCTACAGTGAATGTTAAGGCTTTAAACTTGATGATGCCTTACCTAATCATGATTTTTGTGTGTACGTGCGTGTGTGTGCGTGCGTAGGGGAGCTGCTGCTAAAGCTGGAAAGGCCTGAGGAGGCTTTAGAGGTCTACAGGAAACTTCAGGAGAGGAATCCGGAAAATTGGGCCTACTACCAGGGCCTGGAAAAGGCCTTAAAACCAGGTAACAGCTGCACTCCTTAATGTGTCCTATGCGTATTGCGGTGTTTAATGCTGCAGAATTCTGAATATGTATCACACATAATCTTTAGCTCTGCATGACATCTACAGAGATCTCAAACACATGCATGTAATTTTGCTTTCACTACAGCTGTGACTACTGCATATCGTGTTCTTTTTCTGTTCCAAGTGAAATAAGAGTCAAAATGACTTGACAGGAATGAGGAGATAGTCTACCTTCTCTACAGCTACTAAGAGAAAATTCTTTGGCTGGCTGTACACAATGAAACTCATGCAACCAGTTGCAAATCGCAACCTAGCGAGTTACAGTATATCAACTGGAAATCTTCACTGAAGCTGCTTCTTTTTTTTCCTGGATGATATTACTTCAGATGTATTGTGTCACTTCTGAAAATAATTGCATCCTTGTCAGAATGTCTGTCCCAGAGAAGAGGAGGATTATCAACCTTCAGCTCCCATCTCCTTCTGAAGCATTCAAGAAGTGTCCTGAGTTGAAGTCAGGGATATCACATATATCTACAACAGTGTACAGCAATACCAAATGAAACATGTGATATCTGAACATAGATGAACATTTGAACACCATTGTTTTCTCTGTTGTGTTGCATACTTCTATCTGCAGTACATTTGAAATAAAATGAAACACAGTTTCTCAAGAAACCAAACCTTAAGGAATGAAAATGAATGTTAAGATTTACTTTGGTGCGTTTCTCTGTAGACTGCACCATCTTCTTGTTTCTTAGAAGGACCCACAATATGGCAGTGCATATGCAGACATTGTGTCCACATTGTTCCCCTAAGAGCTCGGCTGTAATGAGTTCATGGTGTTGCAGTAACATTATAGCACAGTACAGTACCTCACAGTAAACTTGTAATGCTTGGCCAGCGTAAATGTAGTTGTGGCAACCCAGACTGTTTACTGTCTGTTTGCATTTACTTTTAGTTTGTATTTGTGTGTGTTTGTCTAGGAAACATCGAGGAGCGTCAGAAGATATATGAGGATGCCTGGGTGAAGTTCCCTAAAGGCCTGGTTCCCCGAAGGCTGCCTCTTAATTTCCTCACAGGTAAACCCAGTCCAACCTGCAAAGTACAGCCTGCACGCTGTCTGCTTTCCTTTTGATGTTTCTGTACCAGCCACCTCACTGATTCACATACAGCAGAAGGATTATGCATCATGGCTTTCAGACCTGATAGGAAAAGCACAATTTCATTTAAATGACTCTTTTTTTTAATGAAATTGTTGCGTGCAGTTGTTTCCAGTACTATGAGTAAGATGTTTAATCAGTCAATCAGTCGAAAAAGAGATAATCTGCCCTTTCCTGAGTTAACAGATGCCAGGTCACAACGCATATTTATCAGGGAACAAAGTTTCATTTTGTAGTTTTGCTAACCAAAAATTGTCAAGCTTAACTACAGCATTGAGAGTTCCCTCGATATTTATGGAGACAGCTGGACACAGGCATGTTACAGTGACCGGAGATTGCAGTAGCACAACACTTGATGCCACAAGTTGAGCTGGTCTTCGACAAAATTTTGCATTTCAGTGTCTTCGTCGTGCCCCTGTCACATTGTGCATCACTGATGTCCTTCTCTGCCATGTGACAGAACAAAACAGACTTTACTGTGTCATGAAATTGTGCTGGCAGGGGAGAAGTTTTGTGAATGTCTGGACAGCTACCTCAGGATGAACTTCAGTAAAGGCTGTCCGCCTGTCTTTACTACTCTCAAATCCCTCTACACTGATAAAGACAAGGTAAATGGGGACGTTGACAGTTTGTGGCTGCGTACTAAATTTTCCATCCCTAAAAACAACAGCAGTTTAACTTGTTTTCTCCACACAGGTTTCAATAATTGAAGAATTGGTAGCTGGCTATGAAACCTCTTTAAAAAGCTGTAGAATGTTTAGTGAAAACGGTGAGTGTTGTTTGGTCATTGATCTGTTTCTCTTGTCCTTACATACTTTATTCATATAAGAGCCATGTTTCCGGCCATGTGTTGTATCATTTTGATTCATTTGCTAGAAAATCCAGCCAAATGCTGTTGCACATTTCCATCGAATACTGGCTTGATCAGTGGCAGCCAGAGAATTGGATTTGATCTGTAGTGACCAGCGTTGATATTGTTGCAGGCTGCCACAAATCAATGAATGCTGTACATAGATAAATAAATTGCAAGTATTGAAGTTGTTTCCAGCAAACTGAACAGCATATTAAAGCTGATGTTTCTGGAGTTGAAGTGTGAATCCAGACATAATGTGTGTTATGCTAAATGTGTGTATAGATGACAGGAAGGAGGAGCCCCCTACCACTTTGTTGTGGGTTCAGTATTTTCTGGCACAGCACTTTGACTTCATAGGGCAGCCTGGCATCGCCCTGGAGTACATCAACGCTGCCATTGATAGCACACCCACACTCATTGAGCTCTTCCTCATCAAGGCAAAGATCTACAAGGTGCAGTCTAACCTCCAAATGTGCTCATGGAGTTCACATATTTGTTCCTTTTTTATGGTGTTTACATGTCCTTGTCTCTGCAGCATGCGGGAAACATAAAAGAAGCAGCTCGCTGGATGGACGAAGCACAGGCCTTTGACACTGCTGACCGCTTCATCAACTCCAAGTGTGCCAAATACATGTTGAAAGCTGGCCTCCTCAAAGAAGCAGAGGAGATGTGCTCCAAGTTCACACGGGTATGACAAAAAGGGTGGGAGAACGTGTATGACAAGAAGACAAGTCCTCCTCGACATCGTACTTCAGAGTAGTAGTTTGGGGTTTCGTGTCAACCAAGGTTGCCACAATGCCAGAAATTTGGTAGTCAGTATCTGTCATAGTAAAGTTGAACCCTGTTACACTTGGAAGTCAGAGAGGTAAAGGATACAGATAGTGAAATGCTCGAGGCACTAAGTAAAGCTTTTCCTTGAAACACCATAACCCCCCCCCACACACACACACCTTTTACGTACAGTTTATTTTTTATTATAAAATGAGCTAATAAAGTTGTTTGTGGTTTCAGGAAGGCACATCAGCAGTCGAGAACCTGAATGAGATGCAATGCATGTGGTTCCAAACAGAGTGTGCCTTGGCCTACAAGGCCATGAACAAGTTTGGAGAGGCCCTGAAGAAGTGCCATGAGATTGAGAGGGTGAGTCTCCAGCGATCCGTGTTGGGGAAGCACTGCACTCTACCACTGGAGCCATGGACAATGTTGTTTAATCATCATGCTTATGTGTCACACGCAAAATCACAACAAAAGTTCTCTCATGACACTTTACTAGTAGAGCAGGTCCAGCACCTCACTCCTTCAATGAATCTACACCCAACAATTCTCCATCAGCAGCACATCCTGCAACAGTGGTGATGAAAACCTTCCTTTTAACAGGCAGGAACGTCAAGCAGATCCAGGCTCAATGGGGACGGCCTTCTGCTTTGACCGGTTGGGGGGAAAGAGAGCAGGAGAGCGGGGCAGAGACAAAGACAGATAATGGAGGAAGACAGATATGCGGAAGGAAAGAGAGGAACAGAGATAAAGAGACAGAGAAAGGAGAGACAATGACTAAGAGATAGGGATGTGAACAGGCTGGATGGAGAAAGATGGCAAACAATAACAAACAGCTACAAAATAATCACATCTTCTGGTTGAAAACAAGCAATCATTCCTGCATAATATGAGCAGTTATATGCTTACAAACAGAATACTGATGCTAATGCTAATACAGTATCAAGAATACTGATGTAAATATTAATAGAACTAATACAGATACTAAGGGTGGCAGCTCGAGCCTCTTCAGGTCTGCAGCCTCCAGCAGCAGCACCTGTCAGGGATCTGGGAAGTGGGAAAGCACAAAGTCTCCGGAGAAGAAGAGGAGTTAGTAACATGTATGAATACAGGAGGACAGAGAGGACTATAGAGAAGCCCAGTGCACCATGGGAGATCCCCCAGCAGTCTAAGCCTATAGCTGCATATCTAAGGGCCAGCCTAAGCAGCCCAACTATAAGCCTGATCAAAAAGGAAGGTCTTTAGTCTGCTCTTAAAGGTCGAGAGGGTGTCTGCATCCCAGACTGAAACTAGGAGACGGTTCCACAGGAGGGGAGCCTGATAGCTGAAGGCTCTGGCTCCCATTCTACTTTTAGAAATTCTCGGAACCACAAGTAACCCTGCATCCTGGGAGCGAAAGGTTCTAGCTGGGTAATAGGGGACTATGAGCTCTGTCAGGTATGAAGGAGCCTGACTGTTGAGGACTTTGAATGTTAGAAGGAGAATTTTGAATTCTATCCTAAATTTGATAGGGAGCCATGCAGAGAAGCCAGTACAGGAGAGACCTGGTCTCTTCTACTAGTTCTCGTCAACACGTGGGCAGCAGCGTTCTGGACCAGCTGGAGAGTCTTTAGGGACCCACTGGTGCTGCCTGATAGGAGGGAACTGCAGTAATCCAGCCTGGAAGTGACAAAGCATGGACTAGTTTTTCTGCATCCTTTAGAGACAGCATGTTGAGCACAGCACACAAAAGAAAGCAGTCCTGGAGATTTGCTTTTATGTAGGAGTGAAAGGACAGATCCAGATGAGAAAAGGCTTTGCTCCAATAAGATTCAGTGTGACACTCCTGTAAACCTCCCAGAACATTCCACCTCAAATACCAGTACAGAAGGAAAGAGAAACTCAAGCAAAGGTTCCTTTCCATAATGTCTTCATTCTGAGCCTCAGAGGTAAAAATAAACCTAGTCAGTGATTGAGAAAGTTGGAACCATTAAAATATTTGTCAAAATATTATGCTGGCTCATGTTCAACAAGTGCCAAAGCACTCAAGAGGTGTACTATAATGGAGCAGTTGTACAAGAAGTAATGAGTCCGTTGGTCACCAATGAATTTGTGTCTGAATTCAGAAGCCCACCAACTAACAAAGCTGATGTAAATGCTTTCTGACGTCAGCATTTTGTGGAGATCACAGACGACCAGTTTGACTTCCACACCTACTGCATGAGGAAGATGACCTTGTGCTCTTACGTGGACCTGCTGAAGCTGGAGGACGTGCTGCGCCAGCATCCGTTCTACTACAAAGCGGCTCGAACTGCAATACAGATCTACCTGGCCCTGCATGACAAGCCCCTGACAGATGACAACAAGGAGAAACACGCGGACACTGGTTAGACACACACACGCGCGCACACACACACACACACACACACACACACACACACACTGTTAATTCGTGTTAAGCTTGGTTTATGCTTCTGCGTCACGGCGACGGCGTAGACCCCACACCGTCATTGAGCATTCGAAGTTCTGCTTATGCTTATCCAAAATGAATCCAAAGTAATTTGATTTTGAAAATAATAAAATCTTTGGATTTGTGGTTGGGCAGTTTGGCTTTTTCAGGATCTGACGCTGATTTTTAGAGAGAGGGGAGGGTGATGCTTGACACACAAAGCAATTATCATGATAATGTTCTTGTTTAGTGCTAATAAAATATCTCAAACTAAGTTTCAGTGTACCGGACAGTGTTTGTCAGCAGAGAGCAACATCTACTTGTTTCCTGGAAGTAGCGAGCCCAAGTAATTAAAAACAGAGTAATGTTAGTGCAGACATCTGAAGACGTGAAGTTCAAGTTAGTGCCTCACTGAAACCATGTGATGAGAGCGTGTTAAGCAGCTGAGTGCTGCGTAGGACTGAACATGTGATGCTTTTTCAGTCTGCATTCTCAGTGTGTAATAATGCACATTTTTGGTCTCAACTGTTTAATTGTTCATGAAGACGATTTCACAGAAAACATGATTTTTAATGGACAGAATGATTCTGTAGCAACTATAGCCCTGCTTTTTTGTGCAGAAATGCACAGGAAAATGTGACAGTTCCGACTTAAGTTCGGTGATTAGTTTAAAGAAGCAATAAGATGATGTTACTGTTGCTCTGTGTAGAGAATCTGACAGATAAGGAACTGAAAAAACTACGGAACAAACAGCGAAGGGCCCAGAAGAAGGCACAACTGGAGGAGGAGAAGAAAAATGCTGAGAAAGAGAAGCAGCTGAAAAACCAGAAGAAGAAAAAGGAGGATGATGACGAGGAGATTGGGGGGCCAAAGGAGGAGCTCATACCTGACAAACTGGTCAAGGTGGGCTCACATTTACCGCGTCTTTCAGCATGACAGACAAATGAAGCATGTCTGTCCCCGGTTGAATTGATGCATTTACATAATGTGACATGCTTAATCTCCCTTTTCTAGCCAGAGAATCCCCTGGAGGAGGCGGTGAAGTTCTTGATGCCTCTTAAGAACCTGGTACGAAACCAGATTGAGACTCACCTCCTGGCCTTTGAGATCTACTTCAGGAAAGGTGAGACTGACACTGCCAGCCTGCTTGTTACAATGCCTCATACAGTCTGTAAGCAGAACACTTCATATCTTGCAAGCTCCTGCATTGTTGGCCTAAACTAACTTCCATTTTGCTTCCAGAGAAGTACCTGTTGATGCTGCAGTCAATAAAGAGGGCTGTAAGTATGGAGCCTTCGAACCCATGGCTGCACCAGTGTCTGGTTCGCTTCTTCAAAGGAGGTACAAAAGAAGTTCATGCCGGAACATTTTCTTTATGTCAATAATCTTGAACTCTGAAAGTGTCATTTTTTTCTGTGTGTGTGTGTGTGTGTGTTGGGGGGGTGCGTATGTGTGCAGTGAGAGAGTGTGCAGACATGTCTGAGGCAGTGAGAACGGTGTTGAAGCAGGAGATAGCTCGGCTGTTTGGGGAGAGCAACCCACAGAGCTACAACAAGAACTTCCTGAGTCAACATGCCAACTCCATTCCTCACCGATTGGCTGGTGAATAGCACACACTCACACATGACACTCAAACGCTGCACTCGGTTGTCATCCGACTGATTCAGTTTATTTGGGGGTATCTGTCCTGTACTCGCCATATTGGTTTGCTGATTTTGCTGTCGTTAAGTATCTGTTAAATGCTTTGATCAACTTTGCGCATGGTAATTTAATTTGGTTTCATTGGAGGGATGGTTGAATGATGTGTTAAAGGTGCAATGGACAACATTTAAACCTCACAGTCCTCCTCACTCTGGTTACGCTAATCTATTACTCTGGTTGCCAGGTTGACACAACTAACCACATATGGTCAGAGTTTGAATAGCAGCAGTAAGCTTGATAATTCATGTGGTCCATCTTACTACATACATTTCTTGATGTTGTCACACTCCACCGTTGACAACATGATCCTGACAGAGGCCTAAAGTTGGTAACGTGTGCAGTTGCTATTGTTAGTCATCAGACGTTAGCTTAGCCTTCAGCAGACAAGTGGCAACCTCAGCATGGCTTTTCAGCCTAGGTTGTTTAGTCTTTCAGTTTAGACCAGAAATGCTGAACCAGTATTGACCCTCATGGTGCTCCTGTGTTTCTCCAACAATACTTGAGACAGATAATGGAAAGAAGCCTCACGTTTCTCTGCTATTTCCCCAGTCAGTCCAACTCTTGGCAACTCCTGAGCTCGTAAGGACAGTGAAGAAATATAGATAACACATGATCTCAGCATGTTTATGCTAGTGGCTCAGAGAGCCTCAACGGTTTATCAACCAACTTGCTGGAATGTAAATATTATGTATGTGTATCATATAATTTTGGACCCGTTGAAATTTTTTTAATAATATTTTCACCACCGTGTTTTTTCAGCTAAATTTATGCTTTCAATCTGCACCTTTTCTAAATGATCCTTGGAAGAATTTTTTTCTTTTAAAAATAGCATGTTTTCTTCAAATTATCGTCCTTTGCACCTTTATGGAAAGATTGTAAATTTCTTTTATAACATTCCAAGATAATTTGCACTAAATACACATGTATGTAAAAAACTATTCTCCAAATTTGTATTTTGAAAATGATAATAAATCAAGTGTTTTTAGGAAGTGAGAAATACTTTAAACTGTTAGCTCTTGTTGCAAAGAATTATCCATAGTTATATAGGTGCACAGCTGATGTATGACATTGTTTGTAGAGAATCCACTCACACAGAATTAGATTGAATAAGTCATCTTCATTGTCACTGGTTCCTGATCCAGCTTTTTAAAACCAGTTTCTCTCCTGTACCTTGTATCTAAAGCCCCTTTCACTCTGCACCAAAAACGTGGGTCAACGTGAGTTTTTCAGCACCCTGTAAGGGTCGACTCGGCATTTCGACCTGCGTCGACCCACTTGCCAAGCGACCCGGGTGTTTAGCGACTGTGTTCAGCTCGGCTCGCCGTGTCGTCTCAGGTTTCACGCTACCTTCCTGTCGCATCCTGATTTTGTCACTGTGCCACCTGTCAGGCTTCGCCTGTAGCTTCTTCGGCTCCCTTCCAGACAGGCCAAAAACTCAATCCTCCTGAGCTGAATTAGCGCTCGGACAGTTTCCAATCTGCGCCGAGTTTGTATGCTTTGCAAAAGAGACAACATTGCAGTGCACGCAACAACAAGGCTAATGTTCAACTCGGCGGCGTCCACGTTGTCGTTTGTTTACATCTCAGTATTCCGGTGCACGTTCATGTGTAATGATGACGTCAGAGTGATGACGTATCAGAGAGAAAAACACAGGCACGCAGCCTCACAGTGGGAGTTCAGACTTCTGGAAGCTTGAATGCGCCCTAATGCCAAGCAAACGTGGGTCCACAAACCCGCGTTGACACGTGTTTTTCAGTGTGAAAAGAGTATAAAGTAGATCACTGCATCCCTGGATCTTATATTTAAACTTAAAAGGCTTAAGGGAAAAATTCTTTGATTTCAAGTTCCCTCATATTGATCAGAATCAGAATACTTTATTCATCCCCAAGGGAAATGCTGATATTTATATATTAAATAAAATTGAATATGAAATTATTTCAGTAAATGTTATTGCAGTATATTAATGTTTATAAACATGCCATAAACAGGAAAAGAAGTCTGAGCATAGCTGAAGAAAAGGCCGAGGCCTCTAGTTAACATACGGTGGAAGCTTGGGACCCCATGGCAGCGAAGTACTTCAACTTAGTACTTGGTGCATCAGGGTTTAGTAGTTACGACTATGCTGATTGTTGTTGTAAGGTGTTCTTAAACAGTTTCTACAGCTTCATACATTCACACATAATGTTCAGAGGAAAAAATAATGTCATAGTTGATGTGCGGAAATTTTCACAGTCTTAAAAAGTGTTGACATTACTTTCAAAACGGTTTACTACAGTTCCTTAGCATTCTGCCCAGTGATGCCACTGTGCAGATTTTGTCACTAGATCTGTCAAATTTCTAGACCCCCTTTTTTTCGGGTCTTTGGGAGGATGTTTGTGTTGACACCAATACATCTTAGCAACGAAGGGATGTGAAGGCAGTTCACTCCATTGCCTCTTTCATGTCCTGACGGAGCTGCAGGGTCTTTCCTGAGCCTCTTCCCAGTCTCCAAGTACTCACTCTCACTGCTCAGCAGCACAGTAATCCTGGCTGCAGCCAGAACAGAGAGGATCCCCGCCATTTTGATGTCAGAAGTTATTTTGAAGAGTGAGATATTCTCACTCTAAAGTCAAAGCAGTTTTTCATTCAGTTCTGCTTTTTGTTCCGAGTTATTTTTTTCACGATTGACTGTTTGATCGAATTGTGACATAAAATAAGAGCAGCAGAAAAAAGTTAATTTGTAGGTCAAAACATCTATCCATCCATCCATTTTCTATACCTCTTATCCGTGATATCCAGGGGGGTGACTGGAGCCTGGAGGTGAAAGGCAGGGTACACCCTGGATGGGTATTTTTCATGGATGTTTGTCCACTATGTAATGTCCATTATATGTAAATTGCTTAGCGTGCAAATTAGTGGATGATATCATCGAGTGACTTGTAGCGGGTCTTAGGACAGTCCATAGCTCCTTTCCTGACTGGGGAGTTGGCAACACTGATTCTGCCTTCTGCATAGCTGGTTCTGGATCTGATCTGCTTGAATGAATGCTTTCTCTCTCACTCAAATGAAGGAGAGGCTTTGTTTAGCAACTAGAGCGTTCTCAGATTTCAGGTTCAGGTCTATATCTTCAGTTCCAGTTCTACACAGCTGTCCCCGACATTTATTTGCTTTATAACATGGACTTCTTCTGCCTGGTGCACGCTAAAAGGTTTGGAAATCTTAACTGATTTAGAAATGCGAGACCCCCCACACAGGATGAGAAATAATGACAGATTTGAAAGTTAATTTTCATGAATGTGTGGTGTGCAACCAGGTGACCAACACAGCACAGCACACTGTAACAGATTCTGTCCAACCAGGTGACCAACACAGCACAGCACACTGTAACAGATTCTGTCCAACCAGGTGACCAACACAGCACAGCACACTGTAACAGATTCTGTCCAACCAGGTTCTCGACTCTCAAAACTTGAAAATGTCATGCTGTCAAACATGACTTGAGGGCAAACTGATGTGGCAAGTTTAAACAAAGCTAGATGCAGCTTGCTTTTAGCTACGTGGTACATCCATCGCAATAAAAATTTTGGTCCAACTCCCCTCCTTGTCAGTTCGATTTTGTTAGGCTTTAAAGGACATGTTGTATACACAGCCATGTCGTTGCCTCCGACCAACCAATTTGGCCTCCGATTCTAAGTTCCATCTTCAGACAGCTCGTTTCCTAATTGGCTATCGTTCTGTTCCACTTGACAATCCACAGAGTGCACACTCATCTGTCCATGGTGTCACACACACACACACACACACACACACACACACACACACACACACAATCAACAGGATTTCTCATTGTAAGTGTTGGATTGAATATGTTTCATATTTATGATGTCAAAGGGGGTTGGCCGCAGTTGTTGTTCAAGCAGACTGGGAAGAATAAATCACGCTCTGCACTCCTCACACCACAGGAAGATCTGAGATCTTTAGCTTGACAAAGGGAATCGGCCCAAAATAGTTATATGAATAGATTATCTTCATGTGTGTATTCTGCTTAACTCTCATTCTGTAACATGTAGTTCAGAATGTAGAGCAGTTGTCTGGTCGTCAGTCCCTTGTTCAAACCTTAGCTCTCGCGGGTATTGTACGACCTGGTGAAAGCAACAAAAGAATTGTACTTCTGTTATCCCTGTAAGTCCTCATTTATTCATTGACCAACCCTTCTGAGGATGTTTGGGGGTCACAATGATGAAGTAGGATCGCTGTTCCTGGTCAGGCTACCGTCAGTGTCATTAGATTCGTGATCATCCAATCTTTCAAAGGGTACCTGAGGATTATACGTGAGACCATTTCCTGTCTTTGGTGATCACTTCCCTTACAATCTTGTTAAAAGGAGTCAGGTGTGTCAGACATTTGATACTCTTTAGCGCCAGCCGCACAGTATGACATGGATGGAAACACTCGGCAAAACTTCAGTGCAAACCGTACAACGATGCCATATCCTGAAACTCTGCGACACAAGTCAATCAGACATCATCAGCTGCGTTTCCTACTGGGTATTCCTGCTGGTTTGTTGGTAGACATCGGCCATAGCAGCGGTCACGCAGTGAGATGGTGATGCTTGATTTCTACTCTGTCCATGCTGTGTTTTTCCCAGGTTATCTCTTGGAAGACCGTGATCACGGCTGTCTTTGAACCTCTCTCACTGTGACACAGGACCACTGTTGTGGAGCCACGATCACAGATATCGGCACGTTTAGTTCTTTGGTTTGAGACGGCCCCAAAATTGCACTGTTCGTAGCTGGCTTCAGCTGAAATGTTGAGCTCAAACTCTGGCTTCTGTATCCTGACTGATAACATTTATTAACTCTTCAAAAAAATTTAAAATTTTTGGACCTTTACATTTCCCCGTTAAATCATCAGTGGTGAAAACATTTTCACCTTGACTTTGTCCTAAATGATACCAGTTTTTTTTGTATGACGTCACCACAGCAACTTAAGCCGCGTATCTGATAACTTGCCATGTAAACCCATGTAAATGAAGATGTCATGTTTATTAAGTCTATAGAATTAATCTGTAGGCAGGACATCTCTGCAACGCCACAATATGAATTCATAATGGTATTTTGACACTCTAATAGCCTTGAGCAAATATTGTGCATTCCTAATGTGGACCTTTCGGTTGATGGTGCCTTCTCTATTTCTCTTTTTTCCTCCTCTTCCCCCTAAATATTACTTGATTGTATAGAAACGGATGCCCAGACCAACTCATCATTGCACATCAGCCTTATTTCAATATCCCCACCCCCCCCCCCCCCCCAACAGTCAAAGCAGAAGGCCGTCCCCATTGAGCCTGGATCAGCTCGACGTTCCTCCTGTTAAAAGGAAGGTTTTTGCCGTCACTCTTGCCTGATGTGCTTGCTGATGGAGGATTGTTGGGTGTAGATTCATTGAAGGAGTGGTGCTGGACCTGCTCTACTAGTGAAGAGTCAGGAGAGAACTTTTGTAGTGATTTGGTGCTAAACAAATGAAGTTGACTTGAGTAATATGAGGACAGGATGAAGTGTAAATGAAACACATGGTCCAGTAACAGATGATTTAAGCTTTATGTTGTGACACACATGTTGTCTATAGGACATTGATGAGAATCACCTTCTTGTTGTTGGTTGTTTCCTTCATTCCAGCTGCTAAGATGATGGTCTACTTGGAGCCCTCCTCTGATAAGATGGCCCGTGAGATCGCCATGGCCCTGGATGAATCACTCTCTGGTCGAAGCCTCCAGGTCTGTGATGATGTACCTACATGTCAGGTTCACACTGGGCACACCTGTTGCCTCTGCTTGAGAACACTCCCTTGATGATGCACATGAACAGAGTTGTGTGTTTGTGTGTGTGTTTTAGATCTGCACTGAGGTGCTGAAGGCTTTGTGTGATGCTCAGCTGGGGGAGGGCCAGCAGAGGGCGGCTGAGGTTTACCGAGCTGCTTGCCATAAGATCTACCCCTACAGCTTAGCTTTCATGCCTCCTGGCTACCAAGACAACAGCATCACCATAAATGCCAACGGTGACCTGTCAGCAGGAGAGCATGATGACATGGCAAATGAAATGTGAGCTTGGAAAAGAGCAAAGAGGGGGATGAGAAGGTGCAAGCATGCTGCCAAATGCCTCAGTCAACAACCCATTTCCCCAGACCTTGCCCCCCTTCCCCAGGCTGTGGGCCACAGTTGCTGTGTGCCGCCCCTGCATTGCACTGATCTGGACGGACTGAGCGAAACAGAGGCGAAACTGAAGGGAGCTGCACAAAGAGGAAGATGATGCCTATTTAACTTTTTGAACCAATAAAAAAGGCCATGTCTGCAGTTGTTCTGTAACTGAAAAGAAAAACATGGATAAATATGATATGGGGAGGCGAAAGAGGACTCTGGGAAAAGTGGACTGGCTGGCTAAGGCAGCATCTGTAAACACAGTCTAGGTTTTCTATAACTTCTGTGTTTTCACGCCATGTCCTTCTTGTAGGTGCATCTGCCTCATGTTTTTAAAAGTAATTTATATATTACAAACTGACAAAATTAATAAAACAATGTTTGCAAAACCAAATGGTACCATTGTAATAATGCTGGTTATATTGGTTAGAATGTAAGCTCGTTTGCTAGAAACAGGAAGGCATCAAAACAGCTGCCCACACAGCAGTTTTCCTCTGCGCCACACGAGGGTACTGTCTACCAACAACCTGAGATAGTGGAGAAAAAGGTGATGAGCAGGAAATTACAATCTCCATGTCTTGCTGGACCCTGTTAGAAAACAGTCCAATGAAAAGCGTGCCTCACCTAGCCAGCTTAACAGAACAAACAGTGTACTGGCCCCATTTAGTCAACCATCAAGAGATGAATAAAACGAGATATTCCAATTGACTTTATTGAGATGTATGTAGAGTGAGCTACAGTCATTGAAATATACTGAGTGTTGAGTTAAGGAAAAACAACCTTTAGAGCGATTCTCTATTATGCTGTTGGAGGGAATGAATCATGCCTGAGTGGAATAGGAATGGGTCCTACAACATGGAAAGTATCAAAATCAATGGGTTATTTGAATGCATTTTCAATTAAAATGCTGGAAATCAGGTCTGTGGTTACCATAAGCATAGGATATTTTAACAT
This sequence comes from Aulostomus chinensis, assembly GCF_037954235.1. Classification (NCBI taxonomy): domain Eukaryota; kingdom Metazoa; phylum Chordata; class Actinopteri; order Syngnathiformes; family Aulostomidae; genus Aulostomus; species Aulostomus chinensis. The sequence continues at coordinate 1,449,880 of NC_141332.1, read as the reverse complement.
TCTGTTCTACTGCACAAAATCCATTGGTAAATACCACTGAAGTTGATCCGTTTTTATGTGTCTTAAAAAGGCGGTTGTTGCTAAGTGTCTACGACAGCAGGTTGTCTCGGACACTAAAGGTAACCGTCCCCAAAACAGGAGCACAAAACTAGTTGTGGTGTTGTTGAAGTCAAATGTCCACAGTGTAGTTTAGTTGTAGCGTAACACTGGTATAGAACGATAGCACTCAAAAACCAAGAAAGCTGTTCATTTAAGAAGATTATCATGCTAAACAAAATGCAAGTCTCATCACCCTTTGCTTGCCGTTGAGCTGATTTTAGGCAATGGTTGAAAATGAAACGTAAAACTTCAACTGGGTTTTGGTTAAAGGAACTCAAGTGATGCAAACTTGGCCGATGGAAATATGTCATCCTGAATAGACTTTCCAGTGCTTATCAACTGATGCACCCCTTGACACCGACTGTAATGACACCTCAAAGTTGGATCAGACTTGAATGGTTTTTAGCACACCTCACAGTCTATGCAAACACTGACCACTTGAAATGTTCATTATCTATGGACTATTGATCGCTTGCAAACATTGATGAACCTAAGAAAGAAACTGCTAGCAGCTCTTTGCTTTAAAATGCATAGCAACATCGTTTTCACTTCAGCTGTGCACAAAATCCTCTGCAGGCAGGAGAAACTAATACCTGCTTTGACACTGCGTAGGAGCTCATACAAAGTGCAGTACTGAAAAGAATTACTACTAAACTATGTACCTTCTTTTCTCCGAAATGTGTAGTGTCACCAGAATCACTGAATACATTTATAGTGTCTTCATAGTTAAACTGTAACACTTCATTTTTGAATATTCAGTACCGATCATCAAATACATTTTTCTTTCTTTCAAACCAAACCCACATTTTGTCATATAATCAACAGCAGACCTTTAACTAAATACAGTGTGTGCAATTGCCTGGTTTTAATAAATACTGGTTTATTCAATTTAAGTTGGTTGAGAGTTTGAATTCTTTCCAATAGAAACAGATGAATATAAACCAGGGAAAACCTAAAATTACAAAATTACAAGGTTAGGCTGATAAAAATGTATATATAAATGTGTGTGTATATAAATAAACATTTATATATATATATATATATATATATTTATATATATATACACACACACACACACACACATACATATAGTGTGTATAATTTTTTTTGTTTTTTTCTATGATTCCACTCAGTTTATCTCAGAACTCTGGTGAACCATTTTATAACTTCTATAGTAAATACAGTGTTGGTACTGAAATCAATGTTACTTCTGCTCTGCTAAGAAGGTCCCTCTGACAGGAGTGGCCTATCAGCATGATGTTTAAAGAGCAGGACTACTGCGGACACAAACATGTATTTTTGTCCCACAACTCAACTGACTGGAATGTTATCTGTCACTTTAATTGATTTCACGACCATAGAACCTTTCCTCTAAAAAACAAGAACCGCAGAATTACAATAAAACTGCATGATGCAGAATGAAACTTGAAGTAAATGCAGTATCATGTAATCCCCACTCAGGAGCAGGACACCTGTCGCTGAAAGGTGTGGTGGTACAATGTCAGGACCAGACTGTTAGAGACAGTAAATTCATCTAGAAGCAGCACATACAGTACAGCAGTCCTCTCTGCAGCCAGAGTTTCCTAAAGTGTCTATGGGTGAGATTTATCTTGGTTGATAATCATCAGCAAACTAAACTTCAGGCATGTCTCCTAAGCACTTAAAAACCAGAATGACCTGTCAGTCTCTCCTTTTACATCTGTCTCTCTTTCTGTCTCTCCCTCTGTGCCTCTTTCCTGTGAGCTTTCCTTTCTTTGGTATGCTCAAATTTCTGCTTGTTCAAAAGCAGTTTTTGTGGCCACCGTCTCAGATGTGCCTGCTTGTTGGATGTCTTTAAAGCAAATCAGTTCAAAACTGTGGTTCTAGACCTGCTCTAATTCTGAATTCTGAAGTGTCATGTGATAACTTTTATGATTTGACACAATATCAAAAAGTTGCAATCAAAATTCACTGCCTTACCTCCCATTACAATTTAGTCTTTTTCTTTCCTACAAAGTCCTCGTTGGATTCTTAAAAGTAACAGAAAGCTGATTTATTCACAAACTGGCCTGTAAGCTTTAATTCACATCGATCAAGGTTTCAGTTTACCATGGCACTGTCATACATACACGTCCTGGAAAACAGTGGAAGAGGTTAATAAGGCAATGAGAGGACTGCTTCTTAATATTGTGAGAACAAAGCTGTCAATCTCAGGTGTCACGTTTCTGTGGCATTTATTTGCACCCAAATATATGGCTGATTCTCAACTGACCTGGTGAAAGTACACGTCCATGACTCTCCATTTTTGGGGAAGATCTGTCACCTTGAGGCCCATGGCAAAACAGACATCAACTACAAACAACAGCAATACAGTCCAAAACAACAGTTTACAAACTCCAAAGCGTGTCATCCAGTATTATCCACAAATTCTTCATCCAACCGAATGCTCAATATAATCCCAAACCACAACAAAACAACAACCCTCTGGTACTGCTTCATGTTCATGCCTGGGGTCCATGGCCCACACTGGTTCACGGCAGTGACATTGTTATGTTTTGGGTGATGTATGTTTGTGTGTGTGTGTATCTATATCTATCTGTATCTATAACTACAGCCACACCTACGGTCAATTTAGAGTATCAATCAGCCTCGTCCCCTCTTGATGTCTTTGGACTGTGGAGGAAGCTGGAGTACCAGAGAGAACCCACGCAGGAACAGGGAGAACATGGAGACTCACACAGAAAGATCCTGTGGCCGAGCTTGAACCCGGAACCTTCTTGCTGTGATGCTGTAAGGCAACAGTGCTAACCACTGCACCACTGTGCCCCCCCCACACACACACACACACACGCACACACACACACACACACACACACACACACACACACACACACACACACACACACACATATATCACAAATGCTTAACTTGTATTTCTATTGGTTTAGAACATGTAAAACATTCATGGCAAACATTCATTATTTGAGGTGAGTCCTCTGTGTCAGTGACAATGAAGCTGTCCTCCAGGTGGACATCACAGTTTGGAATCATGGATGTCTCTCTTCAGATCTGCCGGTTCAGTGCTGCTGTAGCAGCGAAAGGTGTGGTCCTGACTCAAATAGGTGGTGATGAACTCTGGGAAAACTCTCTTGACTACCACCTCCAGGAACATGTCTGCTGCAGTTTGTAACCTCTGTTTTATTCTGAAAAGACAAATGCAGTGTCTGATCACACACTGTAGGTACCCCAGATATTTTCTGCTTCATTTATGTGAGGTACTGGGATACAGGCTCGGAATATAGATATAATTTAGAATATCATCAGAATCCAAATGACAGTCTTTTAACTTACTCAAAAGATCTGAAAGGTTTTTGAGATATAAGGGTAGTGTTTATACCAAGTCCATTCCCAGAGAGGTTAGTCAATGTGGAAGATGTAACAGGTTTTTATGAATTTAAAGGGAGAGTCATATTGTGCTGTCCTGAACTTTTTTACAAATATTCATTCCCACAGATTTTTTCTAATGTGTGCCCTATTCCAAGACACACTATTTAAAGTTTGGTGGTGAAGCGCAAACTCAACACACTGTTTACTAATTATTTTCTTTGAAATACTGTATTAATAGAATGTATGTACACCTTTTCTGTTTGCTTTTTGTCAATACTCACTTATCTGACACTTTTTTGTCTGTTTTTTTAATAAATGAGATTGAATCATGATTGCAATGGACCAGCTTGATTTGTCGGTTTGAAAATTGTTCCCAGTGAAAACAGGTTTTGACTACTGTGATGAGCCTTGATGAGTCACAGATCCTGACAGTGTATTTGCTAAAAAATACTTCAAACGTATGGTTCTAGAAATAATGCCATCTTAAAGGAATGAACAAATGAAAGATCATGTAACAGCAACCTACACGGATCATCAGGAAATGTTGTTGATCTCCCAGGGAATCACTTGGACAAGGACTTTTCCTCCAATTAATTTTTCTCTTCCTACTCTTGGTGCTGGTCATGATGGAGCTGACTTTCTTCTTGGATGTGAAAAGAAGAGAGTGCCCCGACGGTATTCGGCCATCTTGTGCTGTGCTAGTTCCAATTTCACTTTTAATCTTTTTGTCACATTCTTCTACCAGGCGTTTCTGTTTGTCTGAAAAGACACTCCTGTAGTGAGTCTCAGTGCTTACCTCTGAGAGTGAGAGGGGGACATAAGCTCCATCAGGACCTCCTTGGTGAGGTCAGTCACCAGCCTCCTGCTCACTAGCCTGCTGTCATCCTCCAGCTGAGTCTGATGACGGATCCACTGCCATACCTGTCACACACACACACACACACACACACACACACACACACACACACACACACACACACACACACACACACACATCCTTGTACTTATATCTTTGTGAGGACTGTCACTGACGTCATACATTCCCCAGCCCCTCACCTTGACCCTAAACCTAACCAGAACCTGATTCTGACCTTGACCCTAAAACCAAGTCTTGACTTTAAAACGGCCCTTTGAAGATGTGAGGACAGGCTAAAATGTCCTCACTTTCCAAAAATGTCCTCCCTCTGTTGGTTAAATACATACTCTAGTCCTCAATATGTAGCAAAAACAAGAACACTGCTCTTGTGTACTATATTATGTGCACAGATAACCTGATGGTCTTTAGTCAAAGTACAGCTGGTACTCAGCAGCTCCTCGGTGTATGCTGTTTATGTTGTGTTGGTCAGGATATGAAAGATCAGGCCACTCAGAGTGCTGTTTTAATTTATGGAGTCACAGAGGACAAATCTTTAAAATTTCTGGACTTCAGATTGTCTGTAAATAATCTTCGGATCAGACATAAAGTCAATTATCATGGACATTTTCTTACAGAGGAAATGATTGATGGTGATATTTGCTTACAATGCTGAAAGACATACTGTATATGCAAGCTAACATGTTTGAATTGAGAATGTACTGATGAAGTGAAAGTGTTTGTCTAGAGCATCTTGTACACCACTTTATCTTTCCAACTTATAATGATGCCTTCAGAATTTTACTAAGGAGACCAAGATGAAGCAGTACTACTGACATGCTTGTTGCTGCAGAAGTAAACACTTTTATAGCTGTCTTAAGAAATAGTATGCATTTGTTGTCTAAATGCTTCAGACAATGAAATCATTATGGCTTTATGAGACATACAGTCTAGTAGCATTTGTTACCAATCCTCGTTATGGAGACATTGGTACAGCTGTCTCTTCGTGGAAAAATAACATCTACAAGTATAGGTAGAGTACAGGTGTAGGTATAGGATTTCTTTTAAATTGTGATATTTTGTTGTGACTTTGAATGTAATCTATTTGTTGTATTTTTGTGTCTTTTGTCGAGACATCAGAGTCTGTAATGAAGTTGAATTGAACTGAATTGAATTGAAATGAGGGGCTGCACGGTGGTGCAGTGGTCAGCACTGTGGCCTCACAGCAAGAAGGTTCTGGGTTCAAGCTCAGCCACAGGATCTTTCTGTGTGAGTCTCCATGTTCTCCCTGTTCCTGCGTGGGTTCTCTCTGGTACTCCAGCTTCCTCCTACAGTCCAAAGACATGCAGTTGGGGACGAGGCTGATTGATACTCTAAATTGACCGTAGGTGTGAATGTGAGTGTGAATGGTTGTCTGTCTCTATGTGTTGGCACTGCCATGGTCTTGTGACCTGTCCAGGGTGAACCCCGCCTCTCACCCAATGTCCGCTTGGATAAGCTCCAGCCCCGCCTCCGTCAACCCTTGATGGATAATGGCTGGATGACTGAATTGAATTGATTTAAAATTCTTATTTTGGGGACTCGATGTCTTTGTTGTGACTTATCAGTTCGAAAACAACTGTAAATCACAACAAGACAAGGCATGCCTATTTGAGGCTGGAGCAAGACAGTGCATGAATCAGAGTATGTGTTTATCACACTGTACAGCAAGATCTGTGTATGATGTGTCTAACAAGCACTGTTTGTGTGCAGTTTGAGCTGATACCACTGATCCTTTTGAGTATTGCAGTAAATTAAAATGGTAACTAGGGAGGGATGAACTTGAATTAGATATGCATTCTGATGTTAATATAGACATTGATGCTGTGGTGTGTTTATTTTAGGGTTAGTGTAGCTGGAACACAGCTGTTGGAGCAGCTTGTGGTGTAAAACCAGGGGAAAAAACCATTCATTTAAAATAACTGCGATGTGTTACAATTCAATACAAGGACGAGGAGCCAGTGGATACTTGGTTGGTAATCAGACCAGCCAATTAGGATGTGCATCTTTCACTCTTCCATGTGATGCACACTCTGTGCTCTAATCCAAAACTCACCTGTGATCTAGAAATTTCTGCTGTGGCTGAATCTTCCACCTGGCCTCTGAAGTAAAAGTGGCCTTTACCTAGAGACGGAGTACTCACATCATTTTGTCTGTCCCCAAAGATGAGGATATGCTTGTATGTATGAATTCACTTACCAGATAGCCAAGCATCGATAAACAAGACACCAACTGCAATGTTATACTTCAAACCATTCAGGGTGACTCCTCCCTAAAGAAAAACAAAACAAGGTATAAATGTATTTATTAGAGATTACAGCCAAGTCAATGTTACTGATTCTTGAGACACGAGACAAAACATGCGTCATGCCTCAATTGACACTCAGGGTTTCCTGTAGCACGAGGCAGCCGCCGAAGCACCAAACGCCTGCTGCCTTGACTAACATCCGAAAAAAAGAAAACAAAAGATATTGGCTGTGTTATTCCATCCCACTTCCTTCCTTCAATTCCATACTGTGACCAACGCCAGTTTCACTTCTATGCAGAATGCATTAACAAAAACATATCATGAATCGGAAATGAATCAATGTTTAAAATCTTTAAATACAGTAGTCTATGTGGTTTGCCTCCAAATCGTGGGATGCGTCCAAGCAGCGGCATTTGCTGGTTGAACGTCACTGCACTTTGTCGCCGTCATCTTTCACTGACATCCAGAAAAAAGAAAAAAGAAAAAGAAAACTTTTTGGGACGACGTTCATCTGGAAGTTGGATAGCCCACCCTTCTTCTTCTACTTAACATAATATTTTTTTACTATTTAGTGTTTATTAAATAATTGTTTGATGTAGTGCAGAGTCTGTAGTCTATATCACACAACAACACCCCCTGTCACGCCCCGCCACCTTAACTTCTAAAATTTCCACGGGAAACCCTGAAAATGTTTTGAAGTTCAATAATGAAACCATTTCCAAATGGATATGAGGAATCAAATTAAGGACTTGAATGGGTCAGACTTGAGATGTTGGGGTTTACGAGAGGAAAAGAGAGTTGAGAGAGTGACAAGGAACAGAAAGACTTGGAAGGCATCGCCTCTCTATGACTGCCTGCCAAACAATACGAAGGAGCTGTTCAGCAGTTCTACTGCACAGACTCTGGTTCCAAATGACATTGAAGCTGACAGCTGAGAGTGATGAAGGGTCATATGAAAAATGATGACAAGATTCAGGAGCTTTCTGTTAGCAAGTCATGTTGCCTCCACTGTCAGAAAAAAAATCAAAGAATAGCAAGAGACTGGATCAAATTGCAAACAAGCTCTCTACCGTGTTGGCCTCTTCCTATACTGTACAAATGAACTTTGGGGCCTCTCTGCAACTGACCGAGGGCATGGACAGCAAGTCATCTGAGGTTATGGTGATGTCCTGGCAAAGCTGTTGAAGCTGGTTATCACCTTCAGTGTGGAGCTGGAAGAGCTGCAAAAGTTCAAAAGTTTCTTATCACTGGAGAATGGATTATAAATGCATTTTAGAACAGATTTTAAAAGAGTGAGAAAGAGATCGAAATGATTGAGAAAACAATGAAATTTATAAGAAGAAAAAACAGACACTGTCACCCATAACAAGGTTGACATTTAAACAAATAAAAATAAACAAAGATATGAGAGTATGTTGTTATTGTATCAGAAAATCTGCTTTTTTTATCCATCCATCCATCGTCTTCCGCTTGTTCCAATTAAGGGTCGTGGGGGGCTGGAGCCTCTCCCAGCGTCAACGGGCGAGAGGCGGGGTTCACCCTGGACAGGTCACCAGTCCATCACAGGACCAACATAGAGAGACGAACAACCATTCACACTCACATTCATACCTACAGTCAATTTAGAGAATCAATCAGCCTAGTCCCCTCTTGATGTCTTTGGACTGTGGGAGGAAGCCGGAGTACCAGAGAGAACCCACGCAGGAACAGGGAGAACATGGAGACTCCACACAGAAAGATCCTGTGCCCGAGCCGGGACTCAAACCCTGAACCTTCTTGCTGTGAGGCGACAGTGATGACCACTGCACCACCGTGCAGCCCTGTTTTTTTTTTATCCATTTTATTTATTAGCAAGGAACAAATATGTAGAGCATGATCAAGTACTTACTTTCTGCATAGGCTCAATCAGGTTCAGGTCATACACCATAAAACCATCCACACCTGCCTTGATCTCCAACAATTTCAATCTAAAAGATCAGAAGAAAAACTGTGTTCAAATAATTTTGATCAATTACACTTGCATTTACCCATAGCTGTCACCATGCCTGCTGTGAAAAGCTCCATGTACAGTAATTCAATATGGGGATCTGTACTCAAAGAAGTTGGATTGGTCAGTGAAAACTATTGAGCAGCTGTTTTGCAACAATTCCATACTTTGGCGGAGCCAAGCCTCTACCATTGTTATTGGCCTACATATTTATCAGGGGCTTAGTGAATGATGTTTGTCTGTCAGCAGGGTTATGCAAAAGCTACTACTAGTGCTTCATCACACATGGAGAAGGAGTTTAGTATGGGCCAATAAAGAATCCATTGAATTTTGGGGCAAAGTTGTCATAATGCTCCCTGGGAGAAACACGAAATTCCTTAAAAAAAAAAAGAAATCTAATCTAATCCTCCTCGTGGGTCAATCTGGATGGGTCACTGTGAATAGTGTGGGATTTAATCTTACAGCGTTACCATAGCGAGGAGGTCTGTTTTGGTATTTCGAGGTAGAGCAGGAAATTGGACTCCACAAATCTTTTCCAAACTTCCTATGTTTGATGAGAGTTCCAGCCTGGAGACATCTACAAGCCCAATGCAACAGATACTACACCGCTTAATGGTTACAAAATGTAAGCCTGATGGAATTAAAAATAAATAATTTGATATATATTGATATTACATTGTGTTGTTTGCATGGGTTACACAGCAACATAATCTGTAATAAGTGTGTACAGAGTCTGCAGAGGCCACGGTCTTATACCATGACATTATGGTCATTGTGAGGAGAAAGCCTGAATGTCACGTGTGTCTATCCGTGACTATGACAGGTTAATTAGGACATCGTCTGCATATATTTTCTTACTGGGTGACAGAAGTCATTACTGTCCTGTAGGAGTCGCTGTGTGGGTCTGGTGGAAGGAGAAGGGCAGCCATGCCTCCTGTGGCTAGTGCCCCCCGCCGATGACAAGTTTGTACCAACAGATCCATGTAGCTTCGCAGAAAACGCTTGTTCAAGTTGACATATTTACTGCGGTCAGGCAGCAAAAAGGTTTTTCTGTGACCTGGAGGAGAAACACATGACCTTTTGACCAGTATTTCAGTTGTAAACGTCACAGGCAAAATGTCATTAATCCATATGATAATAATTATGAAATTATATGAACGTAAATCTAGCGCATTTGTCTTAAGACTCTCCCTGAAGCAACGACTGGATCCTGAGGTTTAGTTGAAAACAGAATCTTAAAGAATAGGAGCAGCTAATAACCAGAATGTTTAGCTCACCAAATTTATTAACAAAGGAGGCTGAGTAATCCCAGATGCCGCAGTTGAGTCCTGCTGAGTGGGCCCTCAGCTCATAGAGAATTTCCTCCATTTCAAATGCTGCTAATACATTTTCAATTAGCACAGTTGCCTTGATGCTGCCTAATGGAAGGCCCAGCTAAACATGAACACATGTGCAAATTAAAATGCAGTAAACATACAAAGGTCAGTGAATTCAACCAGAAATACAATCAACAATGTAGATAATGATGTATGTATTACGACTGAAAGATTACCAGGATATGAATAGAAATAGTAAGAATGACAAAAAGGATATGTGAGCAGAAGTCAGCTCATTTCTACGGAGGCGCATTGCATTCTCTGGATAAAAACAAACAATTCAGACACCTTATCTCGTAATTAGGAGAAAAGGGTCTCAAAATTAGGAGATAAGGAAAGGTGCCACATGGGCCACTGCTTTACTCAGAACCACAGCCATGAATGGAATATTGCAACGTGCTTCTGTATGTGTCAAACCGAGAAGGTAGTAATGGCAAATTAACTGCGACAGTGCCATCACTGCCACTCGCGAGCCACCAGTCCCCGTCTCGCTGCTCTCGCAATCGCGTTACGTTGCGATGTAACGCTCTCGTGCACGGCGGAGCTACGATGAAAGACCTACGTAAACGGCGGCGCGCGTACAAAAGTGCACAGGGCAGGCTCACGAGAACGCGCTGGTTTCTTTCAGACCGCACTTTCTTGTATCTCCTAATTACGAGCAGGAACTGTCATGAGAACGCGTTACCACAGAGGGCTTCGCTGTGTGCAGTGATATGTTCAGACCCTCAGATGAATAAGGACCTTCTGTTGTGTCCACACAAATATGTTGTTCCATAATCTGGCCTCCATGAAACTCTCTACCTGTAAAATAAGGAGAAAACAAGTTAAACTCTGTGTGTGTGTGTGTGTGTGTGTGTGTGTGTGTGTGTGTTTTAGAGAGAGAGCGAGCGAGCGAGAGCAACTGCCAATTACTTTTGATAGGTAGAAAAATGGTCCACTCTTGTTATCAAACAGAGTCTTTCCACAGTGAAACATGAGGAGTCCAAAGTCAAAGAGAGGGCCAGGAGCCTCCTTTCCCTCCACCTGAATATAGAAAAATAGAAATTGATTGATAGATCAGGCTCCACAAATACAAATGACATTCTAACAAATTACAATGAACTAGAATACCAGATATTGAAAAAAGTCTTCATCTTGTCTGACCAAATAATAAAAAAAAAAACCCTCAAGATATTTTCTTGAAATCATATGAAAAAGACAAAGTCAGTGATGTCAGTGCTCACATTTGGGTAGAAGTGTTTCTGTTGACAGATAAAGGAAAGATTGCTCATTGGCTGCAGCTGTCACAGAGTTCTGCCTCAGGGGCCTTTTCAACTGTTGCATTACAACATTGATTGAGTCTCTATTGTCAATGTGACTAATTGTTTGACATGTCAGGTCCTGTACATGATGCAAGCATGTCAGGGCCAGTCAACAAGCATGGAAACTCTTCATACATTTTCCATCTCCCTCAGAAAATTCCCAAATGAAAGCAAAAGGAAGGTTTCAGAAGTCTAGAAATTATTTGAATTGTCAAATTCAAGGGATTAAGGGGCTGGATGATGTTTATTTGGTGGCTTTATCTTTTCTTGAATGTGTTTAAACAGCTTTTTGGTGCAATTAAAAGACCTGTACAGTAATATACACTTGTTGACATGACAGGGAGTTATTTCCTTTGAATATAACTGTATTGTCTCATCACCTCACTGTCTGCTGTTGTTCTATGAGGATCGAGAAGGCTCAAGTAAACTATGCCTTTTTTGGGTTTTTTCTTTTTGTGTTTAAACAACACAGTCTTTATCCTCTCCCATCTCCTGATGACCTCTCAGACCCTATCAAACTGGAAGCAATGTAATTCAGGGGTAGACATGAATAACTCTTTCATTGGAATTTTTTGATGAATGAAACTTAAGGACCACACTACCATCATGTTGTGCTCAATCATGTTCCAGGCACGGGGACGAAGCATCAGCACTGGAGCCTGAGATATGTGTGGAACATCTGTTAACACACAGATAAATGAACCGCATGTTACCTACAGGTGAGAGGTACATGAGATGAATTGTACATTTTACTTTGTTCTCCACCTGGAAAAAGTACATATAAGCAAGTGTTCAGTGTAATATTGTGAAGCAAACAACTTACTGGAGAACTGATTGTGTACTGCCTTCAAAACATTATGAATGCCTTTGATTTGGTTATAGTATGTTGGACAGTTTCCATCATCAAAGTCAACCTGCCAAAAAGAAAAAAAAGACATAAAAGAAAAAGAGAACAGAAATGTTTTAAAGTCAAAAGTCCAAGTAGAGAAAACAATGTCACCTCCTGTGTGAAAGAAGGTGCCGAAAATCACCTTGAATATTACTCAGTGTCTGGATCTTGTGATTCTGGCAGAAATTCCCCTTTTCTAAATCAAGTTGTAAAATACTGTAGAGTGTTTAGAGTCAGTCCTGATCACAAATGTCAAATAATACCACCGTTACTGCTACCATGGAACATTGTCATGGCATCAAATTTATGTCCATCAAATTAAGTCCACCACGAGCGAGTATTATGCTCCACGAGCGAGTATTATGCTCCACGAGCGAGTATTATGCTCCACGAGCGTGTATTATGCTCCACGAGCGAGTATTATGCTCCACGAGCGTGTATTATGCTCCACGAGCGAGTATTATGCTCCACGAGCGTGTATTATGCTCCACGAGCGAGTATTATGCTCCACGAGCGTGTATTATGCTCCACGAGCGAGTATTATGCTCCACGAGCGTGTATTATGCTCCACGAGCGAGTATTATGCTCCACGAGCGAGTATTATGCTCCACGAGCGTGTATTATGCTCCACGAGCGTGTATTATGCTCCACGAGCGTGTATTATGCTCCACGAGCGTGTATTATGCTCCACGAGGGTGTATTATGCTCCACGAGCGTGTATTATGCTCCACGAGCGAGTATTATGCTCCACGAGGGTGTAATACTCTCCACGTGCGCATTGAACCTCCCATGTGCACACAGTTCAGTGACCACAAGCACTACTCTTTACTGCAGGCACAAATGCAACAATACTACCTTGGTATTTATATTGACATTCCATACCAAGTAGAACAAATTACACTGTAATTCCTTATTCATGTCTTGTCACAAATGACAGAATGGGTACCTGTATGCCTTGCGCTGGTGACTGGAGAGCTTTCAGAAAGCGCTTGGTATTGCAGGGAGCCAGGTCACCAATATCCACATGTCTCCTCTGAAGACGTGGTGGGACAGGTAAGACTCGCCAGGCTGTGTTGCTCCTCACATTTGTGCCACTCTCCAGGAAGCTTGGCAGGTCACCTGAAAGGTCCAAGTGAGCCTTTCTGGACACTCGCAACCGTAGAACCTGAACAGAATACGGAAGTCGGAGTTAAGTGAAGCAAGGTCTCCATTGATTGAAGTCTAACAAATATTTATAGGTGTAATTAATCAACAATAATTAACAATTATTTTCCCTTGATAGAAATATTCTGACTGTGTAAATATCTCCTGTTATGCAAAATGTAGTATTTCAGAAATGTAACTGCTGGCTGTAGTCAGTGTTTACCTTCTGAGGCAGTTGGTTTTGTGAGATCCTGTTTTACGATATCATGCGAGAAAGCTTTCTGCCAAGTTTGAAGGTATTGAATCAATCAATGACTTTTTGATCATCAACTGTTGGAACCAATCAGTGTCCTTTGAGGATCACGAGTATTTCGTTGTGAACAATGTAGGCTGCAGAGGAGTTTAGGGTAGATGCTGACATCGGCTGTATCAGAACAGAGGAATATTTCCTCTGTTAAGGGAGCAAAAATGATTGATTGTCACCAATTGTCATCTTGTTTTCTGTGTGCTTGCAGCTAAAGTGACAACTTCTCAAGGCTTAGTTACACCGGGCCGAGTTGCTCCTCCAATTGTTTTAGCATTTGAAGGAGCAACTTCGACCAAGTAAGTTGCAAAAAAAAAAAACATAAATAGCCAGGTTTCTTTTCTTTATCCATCAAACTGGCTTTGCTTGTTCTCCAAAGTTGGGAGAACAGACTGCATGCTTATGATAAAGCATGCCCCACTTTATCATCTACTTGTCTCTGAAGTTTTGCGACCACCGAATTTGCATACACTGGCCTCGTATGTCTGACCTATGGCCAGGTATTAACAGCTAAATAGTAAAGACAGAGAAGTGTTTGTCAGATTGTCAGAGTCAAACATCTCTAAGAAATAGTTATTTTTGAGTGGAAGGAAGCTGTTAACAGAAAGGGCTGTTGAAGCTGTTCTACCTGATCCACCTCCTCGTCAAATGTGGAGAGGAGCTCATGGAGAAAGGCGAGAGAATCAGAGGTGAAGAGAGTCTCGTACTCAGTCTCTAGGCCTGGGGGAGGGGGAGCCAGCTCCAAGCCATTTGGACTCTGTGGAGAAAAAGAATCTATCAACAAACAGGAGTGGGAACAGTGTTGTTCAATGGTTGATTCCCAGTCAATAGAAGAGCTCCCATGTTCATGATGGTGAATATAATATTGCTCTGCGTCTAATAAATGGAGTGTACGTTTTCTCCATGGATTTGCATTTTGGACAAATGAAAAACCTGATTGAAGACTCGATAGACCGATAATAATTTCAAAATAACTGATTAATCGTTTCATTCTTATTTCAAGAAAAAAACGTCATACCTTTGCCGATATCCACGCTCATAAATGTAAGGCTTTACAACATATTTGTCATTTATGACAGAAAAATCCTGTTGTTGAATTTTGCTCTACTGGATGGACAAAAGAAGACATTCAAATGATGATGACAATGAAAATAATCCTTTGTTGCAGTTGAAGGAAGATGGAAGCCAACCATCCTTTTCTATACCACTTATTCATTAAGTGTCACGGGGGGGGGGGGGGCAGCCTATCCCAGCTGACTTCAGGTGAGAGGCGGGGTTCACCCTGGACAGGTCGCCAGTTCACCACAGGGCCAACACATGTAGATAAACAACCACTCACACTCACAGCCACGCCTACGGTCAATTTAGAGTCGTTGATTAACCAAACTTACACGTCTTTAGACTGTGGGAGGAAGCCAGAGTACCAGAGAGAACCCATGTAGGCACAGTGAGAACATAAATACTCCACATAGAAAAACCGTTGAATCTGGAACCTTCTTGCTGTAAGAGCCAACCACTGTACCAAAAAAATCAAAAATGTGATTTTCGTTCATTTGGACTTTTATTCATGTCCACCTTTAGATATGAGGTTTACTGTATTGTTTCATCCCCACCGTCTTTTGTGAAAATATCTGATTATTTAGCCTCGAAATGTTCCAGCAGACATCTTATAAAGAAGAAGAAACACGTATGCTATCTGAACAGACAAATAGATACGGCAGTGACAGTGACTCTTCAGCTGTGCGCGCACTCCATGTGGTACATGGAGAAATTTTTAAAAAATTCAATGAAACAAGTCATTATCACGTAAAGTCAACACTTTTGACTCAAGGGGATGGGACATTAGCAAACGTCAGGTTAACAAGAATGAATTCGGTACTTCTCCTTGTGTAGCCTGAAATGCCGGATAAAATTCGATGTGGTGCTGGAGGCATCCAAAAATTCTGGCACTGCAGAACTTGCAAACAGCTACTCTTTTTTTAATTTTCAGTATTTGAAGCCAAATTGTATGATTTTGGGAACCGCAGTGCCAGCTGCACCTCCCATCATCCAAAACTCCGCTCCGGCCACTTGACAGCCGCTGGGGTGATGTATGCACAATTGGGGTTGCCAGGTTAGCCTATAGGCAACAGGAAACATCCGTTTGAAAAAAAAAAAATCAATAATTCACACATTAATGAAGAAAGCAATGACTTGTCAAGGAATTGAATGCAAGCCTAAATCAAGTCTCAAGTCATGGATAGGAAGTCTAAAGCCTGGTTTATGCTTCCGCGTCGCAGCGACAGCATAGGTACGGCGTCGACGCAGACCCCTACGCGGACCCTACACTGTAGCCTGACATGCACCTCCAAAAAATCCTGACTACGCGTCGATGCGTCATGACCCGAACGTCAAGGACTGTGATTGGTCCGCTCAGAGAAGGTTGCTGAATGTATGAAGAGGTGGAAGAACCTCCGCGACAAATGTGTGTGTCTCCGGAAGAAAATGGCCACAAGAAGTCATGTTTGTCATGTTCAAAGTTTACAGTTTGATTCATGAAAGCAAACAGTCGTTCAAAGAAAAGCACTGGACTTTCTGTTGTCAATAGTTTTGTTTTGGAATCCAACAAGAGCCCCCTGAGACCATACAAAGACACAGCCACACCCCCTAGCGGCTTGGCGGTGAATTGCAGAGCAATGCATTCCCTTGACGCAGAACTTCGAATGCTCGATGACGTAGGGTCTACGCCGTCGCTACGCCAGGCCGCGACGCAGAAGCATAAACCAGGCTTTAGCCTTTTATCTCTGTTAGGCAATCAAGTCACAAGTTACAATCTGCTGATTTAGGTCTGACTCGTGTCCAGTCACTCGACTGAGGTCCCCCATGTCTGGTTCATTCACACGCACCATTCACGGCACCTGCCGCTACTACAGGTAGCAACAATATAAGCAAGATGTTTAGGAGATAGGACTCAAGCTAACCCCATTTTGGATTCAGTTAGATGGCGGAAAAGCCGAGACCCAAGTATGTGGTATATGGTGAAGTTCTCAGTTGTGAGTCCATGAAACCAGCACATCTGAAAGACAATCTGATAAAAACAACAAGCGTAGGCGGGATGGATGCCGAACCTGACCTGGGATTGAAAGGGAACCTGTTCAACTAAGTCAGCAGCTCAGTTGAACGAGTTAAGGAGTTTGCAGGGACACCCTTTGAGTTAGACTTTTGTAAATGGATAACACAAAAAAATGCTGGCCAGTGGTCAACTTATAATATTGTATCAGGCAGAACTGACAGTTGTAAGTTACCATGAGGGTCTGAGGGCAGAGGATGTTGTTGTGATGCCATGTGAAGCCCTTTGAGACAAACTGTGTGTGAAAACGGGCTCTACAAATAAAATTGCCTTGCCTTGCCTTGGTTGTTCTCAGTCTTTAGCCAAGTAGCGATTCCTTTAGTCTGATGTGCTTGGGGATTTTAGATCTCAGTTATGTGATGGGATTTTCCTGAGGGACATTCTCAATACTCGCATGTGTCCGCATGACACCTCCTTGGCCCAAGCTACAATATTATCTGGATTTATCCTACAATTTTCATATGAGTGTGTGCACATGTATTTGCTTCCCCTGGCTGTGCGTGACTGTTTACGAGCAGGAGGGCTGCCCATTACTGAGTGACAGTTGTGTGGCACAGAGGCCAGTTTTAGACTTAAACCTTTGCACAAAGTGGCTGGCAGTGGTTATTAGTTAATGGATAATAGGAAGAGGTGAAATAAATCAAACTCCGTGCAAGGTGTCTGTACCTGAATAGAGTTGTTACTCTACTGTATTTTTTAGCCTCGTTAATAATGGTGGTACTTGAAGATTTTTTTCTGTGGTGGGGCTTAGTTTAAAAAAATGTAAGAACCACTGCCATGTGACATATATTTTGCTCCTCCCACAAACAGCCAGTTGTTGCACTGATGCACAATTTCAAGTGTGCTGGATGTACAACTTAAACTCACCTGTGTTTTGCAAAAAACAGTCATACTGTTCGTTTTGTACAATTTTTTTTGGTGTAGTAGACCTTAATTCAAATGGCATTAATATATCTTTTTACAAACACACACACACACGCGTGCGCGCACACACACGCGCACACACACACACACACACACACAAAGCAACAGTTCATGCACATAAAAATGTCTGGTCGGGGCAAAGTTGCCAATGAAAAATCAACATATCAAGAATCACAGGACACTGAATCTCAAAACTGTTCTGGAGTTCAAATGTCATAACGGACCGTTGAGTTTAACCTGTGCATTCGATGATATCATAACCTACAAATATTGCTTTTCCACAGTGCTTAATGCTTAAATTGCAGCAATGTAAATGAATATGTGATACTTACAGACATAGTGATAGCAGACTTCTGTTCACTCAATCGATGTGGACTTTGGTTTTGAATTTACTTTTGGTCACTGATTGAACAGGAGCATGTTGGGTTAAAGTCCATTCATCCATCCATCCATTTTCTACTGGTTATCCTGTTAAGGGTTGCAGGGGGGCTGAAGCCTATCCCAGCAGCCTTCGGGCGAGAGGCGGGCTTCATCCTGGATGGGTCTCCAGTCCATCGCAGGGTTGGGATGGGATTTCTGTCACTAATTGCATCTTTGACCCCTTGGTTCTGGCAGCACTGGTGACAATTCAAGGTCAACTGTTACTTCGAGAATTAGCAGTGAAAATTCAAATGGACAATGTAGTTACAAGACCTGAGCATTCTTTATGTGCCACACTGCTATGCGTCAGCTTCACTCTCTGAGTCTACCTACACAGAACTATAAATCTTTTCGCAGCCATCTCTTTCTTGGTTCATCAAGCATGCTCTCACAAGTCAAAAAACTCATCAGTTCAAGCTTGTTAAGGATGGCATCGCTGTGCTAAGCCACGCACACCAGAGGAATTGGAGGCAACCAAGATCTCCTGACAATACCATAAAATCAATGTTCAAAACCCAGTGACAATTTAAAAGAATCATTTTAATGATCTCACAGAGAAGAAGTCCCGGTATGAATGTGTAGTCATGCATCCTCCACGAGCTCCTCCCTTCTGTCAAAACTGACTGTATAAGTCAATACCAAAGCAAGGTCTCAAGGGCAGAGGTCATGAAAGACAAACAACAGCCGCGCAAACACCCCACTCCACTGCTGACTCGGGCCTGGAGCAAAAACTTCATGATGACAAAGGAGGAAAAAACTCAAATAGTATCCCTGTTACTGGGGACTGATCACTTGAGCAAGTCAGTTCACAATCAGAAAGAATCAAACATGTTTCAAATGATTCCAACACAATCAAAATGAACACGAGGTGTGTGCTGATATAGGATAAGCAAAAGTAAAATACATGGATGTAAATGTAAAATCATGAAAAACAACGAGTACTTCAAGGTTTCTAACACTTTGTCACACTGAAAACCTAAATGACAAGAGTAAATGTGAATATAGAAGATTGAACTGTAAGTGTAAAACAAACCAAATGAAACCAAATCTAATTATAATTTCACTTTGGCTTTAGCTGAGTCCCCCCCCCCCCCCCCCCATCAATGAGGACATCTTTATTTATTATCATTATTTTTTTGGTTCTTTTTTGTTGTTCTCTGTTTATTTTTCCATTCTTTTTTCCTTTGAAAACTCTTTTGTAAACTGAGTTCACTGTTTTGGCTCAGTTCTACATTTTGCAACGAGCATCATCACCTTGATCATACACAGTTCCACCTCAATAAACACATCCTCAAAGGAGAAAAATGAAAACAGAATGAACTATAAAAACAAGGAGGAAAATGCATGTGTCTTCTCATGCCCTCCCAAACTACCACGCCCTCTCTCTCACCCTCCCTTATTTCCAAGCCCTTCCTCCTTTCTTCTCAGGAAAGACTCTATCTTAAATGAATCTTGTTAGTCCTTTCTTTTATATTATTTTGGTTTTTGTTTGTGTTTCCCATCCTTCCATTTTCTTTTTTTACTCCATCTTTCTGCATAGTTTGTTTCCTTGGTTTGATACAATATCATACATTCAGTTTTACAGTAAACGCTGATGTCGTTTTTAAATCTTCCTATACAGTATTCAATTCATTTCCAACTGTCATTCTTAAAATTAAGATTTTCCCAACAAAATAATGATATTCTGATTTCATGCGTGTCCACTGACAGATCACCTAAAAGCACTCTGAAAGATCCAATTTCAGTATTACATCATAAACCAACAACCACCTTTGCACTTCAATCCAAAACTGAGCCACTGGTGAGCATTACAAAGGGACTGGTACGTCTAACCTTCTTTCCCAGATGTCAAACATTCCATAAGGTATTGCCACCAGTTTTTTAGCTTGTAAATAAAAAGTATACACTTCTTTATTAATTTTTTTGTGTTTTTTAAACCATCTGGTGATTTACATAATGAGTGTGAACCTGAAATTGTGTTAATTTTTCTTTTCCGTTGCTGTGGTAAAGCTTATATTGTTGCAGAGTGCATACTCATCCGTGCACTTACTTATCTGTGAATGTGACATGATTCTCCTTTCTTCATTTATAATATCTTTTACAAACATAATACCCGTTCTGAACATTGAGGCTCCTCCACTCAGTATATTACAGTTAAGCCATAGCTAATCGAAATAACACTTCCCTCAATGCCTGCATAATTCCCACAGCAACAGGAGCCTGTTGCATTCAAAAAGGCACGTCATTTTTAGAACTTGGTCGGACCAAGCGCGGTCACTTTCACATATCAAGCAAACTGCACCAGGGTTTTCTGGAAGAGAAGTGAACTGAGACCACCTCTCTGCCTATGTCTGGGTCCGGGTCCATTTTTTCTGTTTGGTTTGAACCAAGCAAGGCAGGTGAGAATATGCCCTAAATGAAACAGTGGAAAACACCCGAGAACCTCAGAAAGAAACCCTAGGACCACACAACTGGGTTCCTGCATGGGCAGAGCTGATTAGGAGAATGCTTCAACCCACTTGGAATATTGATCCACAAAAACAAGCAGATATTTACAGCTCTGACAGGCATGTGTGCAAAATCAACTTGCAAGGTTCTGTAAGGTCCCGCTGGTGGAGCCAAATGATCATGTTTGATCACATAGCCTCTTCTTCTGGTTAATTGCAGCCCTTTCACTTCCCTAGGTCCCGCTCCCTATCATCAGCGCGGCCCTGTAACACAACAACATCATTAGAAGAGGGAGAGCATGGATAATGCACAGGATGAATGAAAGTACATTGGTTCATCATGAAACCTTTCAGTGTAATGTGTGGGCGTCCAAGTAGCTGTCATGTGTTGAGTTGTTGTGGAGTTCAGAATCTGCATTACAGCATGATTCACGTGAACTACACAGTCATGGCCCAGCACTATTTCTCTATCATCATAGCAACTGTAGCTAAAGAAAGCAGACACCCAGGCAGTCCTTTAACCACACGGCAGAGACTCAAGGAGTAATTCGCTCCAGGCCTTGTAGTGAGTCCCGTGTTTCTGCACCAATATGGCTGTTGCAAAACTGTCTTTCCTGTGGACATACAGATGGAAAGGCTGGGTGTAGTTAGGGAGGCCCAGTGCAGGGATGGACATAGAAGCATGTTTCACTTCATCAAAAGCACTCTGCATTTCATCTGTCCGCACCACCACATTCGCAGCAGCTTCCAGCATTGCAGGCCTGAACAGAGTCCATGACAGCATACTCAGACACCCAGTGATGACAAAAATTTGCCATGCGTGGGAAAGACAGCTTTTCCTTCTTGGTTTAGGAGGGACACACACTTGGTGACTCACAGTAACCCTGTGCCAGGGAGGTCCAGGTCAACTGCTTACCCTGAAATGTAAAAGCAAAAAGATGCCAACTGTCTTTGTGCAATGGCACCAAAAAGAAAGCAGAGCTCAGGTCGATGACTGTGTAATAAGTTGAATCAGAGGGCAATAATTCAAGGATTGAATTGGTACCATGGATGTCCTTGAGACAATATCATTTATAGCTGTTAGATCTTGCACAAATCTCCAGTCGTCTGGGTGACCAGGCTTCTGAATAGGTAGTATAGGAGTGTTAAAGGGGCTTTGTGTCTCAACCAACACTCCCTGATCCAAAATGACTGAATAACAGGCTCAGTTCCTGCAGGTCTGTTATCTCATTTCTTTGGGACATGTGAGAAACAAACATGTGAGACAAAGCCATCAGTATCGAGCACAGCTGCAAGCTGATCAGACAAACTCAAAGGCATCCCGCATCCCTCTGGGCCAGTATACAAGACTGAGTCAGAATTTAGTCCCTCTGTCGAGCTCAAACATTTTTCAGCATCATTTCTTTATTGTTCTGATGGATTCAAAGCAGCCATACAAAAACAATTCAACACTGGCCTCGTGGCTGACATGAGTGAAGCACAAGCTGGGGAGGACTGAGCAACTTTCTGCATGTATTCTACTCTGAAGGCACTTTTCATATTAATACTTGGCAAGGTCCAAGAATACATGACATCAGATGCAGACTGCAGGACCTGTTCGGCCTGCATTGCTCTGTGCTCAGGAAGAGACAAAACAAACCATCCAGGGTACAGTGAATACTGGCATGCAGCTTACACAATAGATCCTTGCCCATCAGATTTATTGGGCTGCTTTCAGAGATCAGAAATGAGTGTCTGACCTCTGACCTTTCAACAGTAATGTGTTTTTCCTGTGACATTAGAGGCACTCCAGAAACTGCTACGTTTGTTATTAATTTAGCAGTTGGCTCACACACTCTCTCTGCAGATCTCACAGCTGAAAAGTGGCTCAAGAATAAATAAAAAAAATCAATCAAAATATCAACAACTGAACCACAAATTTCAACTGGCATGTTGGGTCTTCTGTGGGGGATTTGGAAAATCTAATTACCGGTGCTTGAAGGACAACATTTAACACCGATCCTGTGCTCTCATTTCCCCCCTATGAACAACTGTACTGGGCATGTGGTGGCTGTTGGCTAGGCATTTGTGGAGGAGGGAGCCGCAAAAGGGGTGCTAGCAGTGGTAGTGGCAATGCCGGGGTCGGGTTTGGGGGTGGACTGTGTTGAATTGCGCTGCTTACTTCTGCACTAAGCAGCCCAGTGACTCCACTTTCTATATTTACGACACGTGCCATTCTTCTTCTCCCTCTGTCTCGGCAGAGAAGTTTGATTTACATACATTGTGAGAAGGGCAGCGATCACAGCATTCCATGCCATAGTGGTCCTCGCAGAGTTAGGAATTTTAAACATTGCAGAAGTGTTTGAACGGCTCAGGCTTCATTAGCCTCTCATTTCATACCTGCATAATGATGCCATGTGTCAGTTAACCTGCTCAGAAATGTCAGCAGTGGCTGTTTCACTACCGCACAATCAATACATGCTATTATTTAATACAACGATGACAAATAAAATTTAAGACAATATGCCACCAGTATGCCAAATCAAAGAAATCGTTACTACAAGGGGTGCAGTCACAAACTGATGGACAGATGATGCAGCAGGCATGGTGCTCAGCCTAGATATCTTGTTGAAAGCCTGTTGCCTGGACTCATATCCTCTTGCCTCCTCCTCCTCACCTCCTTCACCCACATTCCAGTGGAGCAGGACTACGATGTGTGGAGGGGAGGTGAGGCAATGAAACGAGGGTATTCATATTTGGAAATCAGTAGAAGTCTTATGCATTCTCACTTCTAGCTCCTCCAGTAAGTCTCCCCTCCCCTTATTCCTCTCTCTTCCGGATAAATTTTGGGAATACCACCTGTCAAAACAATGTCCTGGGATCAATATCTACAGCACAAGCAGGGGAACAGAGGATAGAGGAAGTGAGGAGCCTGAAATTGGCGAAATCACAACAAGGTTGGTAGGCAGGATTTTAAACACTGGAATGACATGATAGTACACACTCATGTACAGTGGGTGGCAGCATGCACCTTCAAGTTCCGCCGGTTAACAGAGAAGAAGAAGAAGAAGCAGTTGTAGAAGAAGAAGAGGAGGAAGAACAATTCACACTTTGACAGCTTCGGTTTTGCTGATATTGAACGTGTTCGAAGAATTGGAAGTCTACAAATGAGAAACGATGGAGGACAAAGCACAAATACAAGAAGCGATTAAAATCCAAGGTGAAGTTGTTCGGAAGTTGAAATCAGAGAAAGCGCGTAAGGAGGAGGTCAGTACTAGCATTTGGTCCTATTTGGTCTTATTGTGATGGCAAAGCAGATGCTTGACATGCGGTGATCAGCATGCAACATGAGAAAATGTAGTCGATGCATACATTATCAGTTTCAAGTGAAAGATCATAAAAGTGTCCGACATATAAGTGGTGAGTAGCTGACGTTAATCGAACCCAATGAGAGCAGTAGCTAGCCAACTTAGATTACGCCCTCCGGTTCAATGGAGTTGGGGATCTCTTAAGCTGCGAAATTCTCCTGTCGGGTAAAGGGGCCGATTGGTACATAACATCATTGCTGTTATTTCCACTGAGGCTGAACCGGCGACAGTTAGCTTAACGTAGATGGAGCTGCTAACCAACCCTGTGTGCTGACCTCACCGGCTCAACCTTACTGATTCAGTTTGGTTCGCTAAATGCTAACATAGGCTAGTGTATGAGGTTAATACTCGTTAATAATACGTAACCAAGCGATCCAAAACAGGTACAGGAGCCTGTACGTATAAAGACATGTAGACACTGCTTGCATGATGAACGCTGATATAAGGCTTGCCTAAAGCCAGCATGGTTGAACAGCTGACGCAATATTTCGTCCTGCTAACGCCCACGCATGCTGGTAGTATTCTGGGAGAAGCCGTGCGGCTGCAGAAGCAAGGTTGAATAATTACCATGAGTGTCGGACAAAATTGTAGAAATAAATGAGTCCTAAGAACATAGACCTTTGTGTTTTCGACAGCCTTTTATGACTTCGCACATACTTTAGAGCAGCCACTGTTTTGGCCACATGCTTGACACGCTCCCCTGAGCACTGATGCCAGGACAACATGAACGATTACTTCAGTGATAACGTGCCCTCAACTATCACCTGGATCTTTGCCAGAGTAACAGGAGCATTTGTGAGTGTTGGTCATGTCAACATTGGACACCAACCGACTGTATGCATTCCAGTAACTGTCGTTCCTACAGAAAAAACATGGATGTATGTGTATTACATATATAATATGCCACGTGCAACTGCCAAGTATGGGTCCTTCAGTGGGCCAAGTTTAAAATGCTCATGTCTGCATAAAATTTGCATTGAATTGCAGTGTGCTATAATTAATCTTGTGTTAATTTTTATAACGTGCTAATTTGCGGTGTAATTAATTAATTCCACATATACGCCATATGTATATGATTCATATATTAATATATATATTATATATATGTGTGTGTGTGTGTGTGTGTATACATACACACACACACACACACACACACACACATATATATATATATATATATATATATATTCATATGATGCGTAGGTTCAGGTTGCAGTTACTGCGACCAGAGTAGTAACTGCAACAGCTTTGAAATGATCAGCTGCTCTAGTTAAAGCAAGTAGTCTAAAGACATGAATTTCTTTCCTGGGTCAGAGCAGGACATCTGTGTCTGTTTATTCTGTCTGTGGGCTACAATAAGCTTGCTGCCTTAATTGACTTGGTACATCTCATGTTCTATCCTCCACCTCTGTGATGATGATGCTGCACCATACTCCACCCTCCCCTAGTGCTAGGGTTGCTTACCACTTTTCTCCTGTTCCTTCTGCCTGACCCTGGATGACCTTGGCCTGCTTCGCTCTTCATCATCACCATCATCTACCTCAACGCCAACATCCTGGTTCTCTCGCCATTCACCACTGTGATTGGATACTGTGGCTGGCCCTGGACAATACCACTGGATAATGCTCTACTTATGATGCACTCCTGAACTACTGGTTGTCCAACTTTTGGATGTTTTTGTTTTGTGTTCGTTGTGCTTTGGGATGAACGCGCTGGGCATGTTTTCTGTTCGTGCCTGCTCTGGTGTGGTGGGATTTTGGCGTCCAACATGCATCCGATCTCTGCATTCGTTCCCGGGGATCACCGTGGCTCAGGTAGAGTACTGGTGCTCTGGGGATATGTTTCTTGAAATCAAAAAATGATGTGTTTTTTTGCTCAAGTTTTGTCCTGTTTATGACTATCAAAAATTATTTTTTTTGCAATTTTGTGTCCTCTGTAATGTATATTGCAGATTGATGAAGAAGTAGCTAAACTACTGGAGCTGAAGGCTCAGTTAGGAGGAGATGATGGAAAGCATCAATTTGTGCTCAAAACGGCAAAGGTAAGACCATGGTGCTGCTCTCTTCAGGCACAGACGTTTGAGTAGGAATCTTCTGAAGATTTTATCCAGTATATCTTATTTATATCAAGAAAAACATGGGTTTTCAGCTTTGGACTCATTTTCAAGTGAACATCAGGATTGGTGGGTTAACATGTCAACCTTCGAGTCAACCTGGATTTTTCTGTACTATGAATGTGGTTCACTTTTCAGTGGAGTTTGTCACCACCATAGTAACTTGCGCCACAGACCTACAGTAATGGTAAAATGGTAAATGGACTCAATTTTATAGAGCGCTTTTCTACCTTAGCGGCACTCAAAGCTCTTTACAGTGTCGTCTCATTCACCCATTCACACACACACTCACACACTGATGGTGGAGGCTGCCATGCAAGGCGCCAACCTACTCATCAGGAGCAATTATGGGTTCAGTATCTTGCTCAAGGACACTTGGACATGGTCACCGGGGTCAAGGATTGAACCAGTGACCCTTTGGTTGTTAGACGGCCACTCTACCCCTGAGCCGTGCGGCCCCTGCTGTAATCTGCTGCAGAGCAGAGTAAGAGATAAGAACATAGGTCAGGTCAGAACATACAAGTGCCTCCCACTGACTGTCTCATGGACAATGATGTTACCTTTCCAAGAGGATTCAGTGACCTCATTGCATTCATTGTGGGATGGACGAAAAGAGGTTTTAAAAGACAGGTCAGCGCCCCTGGACACTTTCACATAGTTATGCATGACATAAAATGTCTTCATTATGGTATACCTCACAGTACATGTGGAACATCTACAAACTTAAACTTGAAAAGGAGAGTGTGAAGCTTAAAATTTCTTGTTGAGGAAGAGTGGGTGCAATAACACATCATTTAAAGCACAAGTGATTGGAAACCATGTAGTCAAGGAGTACTTGCTCTATAGGAGGAGATAGGAGAAATGGTAGCAAGTAAATACAAGACATAAAATAAAGAGAAAAAAATCAAATAGATTGTAGTTTATGGAATATGTAAAGTTTTTATGCTTAAATCTGTTCATTACAGTCCAGATAAAAAAAGTAACTTCCAACAATTAAAAAATGTAAATGAATGCTGACATCTTTCCTTCATTAATTTGTTTTGAGGAAACAGGAACATTTTCAAACAATTTCAGAAGTAAGATTCCCTGTGATGGAAATAGGTACTGTGTGTGTGTGTGTGTTAGGGAACAAGAGACTACAACCCTAAGCAGATGGCCATCAGAGAGAAAGTCTTTAACACCATCATCAACTGCTTCAAACGCCATGGAGCAGAAACCATCGACACACCAGTTTTTGAATTGAAGGTGAGATTTTGCACAAAACTGACTACTTACACAAAGTGTATAGTATTCTAAACTATATTGTATATTTTTGGTCCTTCATATTTTGTGTTTTATACTTATTCTGTTTATCGGTCACTTCTCTTTCCAACTGTACTTGTGAGCTGCTGTAACACAAATGTCTCCATTGGGGGATCAAGTCTTGCCTCATGTCATCTTATCAACACAGTTTGTGCTCATGTTTAAAGTCATCTGGAATACAAACATGGAGATCTGGTATCTTTTTGTTGGTGTATAGGAAACATTGACGGGGAAGTATGGGGAAGACTCAAAGCTCATCTACGACCTGAAAGACCAAGGAGGAGAACTGCTGTCCCTCAGATATGACCTCACAGTATCCTTGAAGTAAACATAACTGTCATTGAAACTGCACATAGAAATCAGATGCTAGAGACTCTCTGAATCAGACAGTCCTGAGTCAAGAGGATGCTTATACTTTTTGTGTGCTTTTTAAGTATCTTTTATAAATAGGATCCTGTGAATGATACTGACATGTTTTAAGCTGATTCCCTACTGTGAAGTGATGTGAGCTATCTTTTACCATTTAGTATTTTTCTCCCTTTGGCAGCTGTTACTGGGAATTTGTTTTTTTTTAACTCGCGGACTTAAAGTCCCAGATAATACATAACACATCAACTCCTGATTTCAGACCCCTCCATCAATGCGACTAGTGGTGTATCATCCTTGATTTGACAACTTTTCAGGTACCATTTGCACGCTACTTGGCCATGAACAAGATTACCAACATTAAGCGGTACCACATTGCTAAGGTCTACCGCCGTGACAACCCAGCCATGACTCGCGGACGGTACAGAGAGTTTTACCAGTGTGTAAGTCATCCTTGGATACCTGTGCTAACCCCTGGCAGTCACTAAGCTCTGAGTGGAGAAGTGAATGAATGAATAAGCTCTAAGCTGTAGGATTTTCTGAAAAAGACATGCGGTGGTTTTGCCCTGCAGGAGCAGTTTGTGACATAAATTTGGGGCATCACTGTAACCATTGCCTTTCCATCCCCTTTCCCTCCATCTTGATAATAAGTTTTCAATGTTTTGGTGTGCTCACGATTGACATCACAGTCAACTCGGAACACACGCAAAGGTTCATGCTGTGAATCGTTGTCTCCTATATTTTCACAATTGCGTGTACATATGCTTGTTTGCGTCAGGATTTTGACATTGCGGGGCAGTATGATGGCATGATTCCTGATGCAGAGTGCCTGAAAATTGTCCATGAAATCCTCAGTGAGCTGGAACTTGGAGACTTCTGTATCAAGGTATTTCTCATCATCTTCTATTGCTTCCCATCAGAGAGGCTGATGATGATCTAAACTTGCTGGGCATCACCTTCGTAATAACACCCTTCATTTCCAGGTCAATGACAGACGCATCCTAGATGGGATGTTTGCTGTGTGTGGTGTTCCAGATGACAAGTTCCGTACCATCTGTTCAACCGTGGATAAACTAGACAAGGTACAGGGACATACTGCTGTGCATGCAACTCTTCTTTTACCACTCAAGCTTTTGTTTATTTAGTCACTTTTTTATGTGCTAATGCTCTGTATTTCTTTATTAGATATTCATTGTGTTCATGGAATTTCAGATGATTTTGTAGTGTTGAAACTTGTTGACTTCTTGCAAAAAATCCCATGGGAACATCATTGCAAATTACAATTGTGTTTTTTTTCTCTGTTGTAAAAACCATCCAGTCCAGAGGTTACTGGGGTTGACTTCAGAAAGGGAGATTGTGAGATTAATGTCAGATGTCAAGTGAGTTAAGATTATAAAACAGGCCTATTTCCTGTGCACACGACTTTTGTGTTCTTGAATCACTCCACAGTGTAGTCATGGGGTGTGTGGTGTGGTGGGGATAGTTAGGGGTTGCATCTGTCACCTTTTATTGAGGGCTGAAACATTTCACAACCCCTACTTTGGTAACATGCAGCAGTTTAACAACACAAATGTAACAACTTCTTGATTTTTATGTCAGGTGGCAACCAGCAGTATGGTGCACTGCCGCTACATATTGGTTGGGCTGCATGATTTTGTGACCGTTATTGCAGTTGTCTCATTAAAGATAATGTTAGTCCTCACAGCATTATTCTCATTTTAATTTAAAAATGGTAAAATGATAATGGCGTTACTCTTGAGGGGATCTACATCAAACAAAGATGCTTTCTTTAGTCTGTAGAATAGGCTTTGTTGGCGGGTCGTGTGAGTGCAGCAGCACATACATGTAATTTGAAATAACAAATGTTGCACCACCAAAGCTTTAGAAGTTGTTGTTCTTTTTCTACTTTTGTGATGAACCAGTCCCTCCAGAAAAAGCAAGCAATTATGTGATCGCATCATTAAACGCATAATCACTAATCACATAATCACACCGCACTTCGCCACATAATTCGCCGATTTCCTGGCACAATGTGCGAAAAATGCTGCACTTGCATGATTTCACAATCCCTGCATTTTTGTTGCAAAAAAGTCACATATCTTTGCAGAAAGTTGAAAATGATGCGTTTACTTCACACAAGAGCAGCTATTTTCCTCCTGTTGCCTTGGGAACGTTGTGAAGTGACGTGATCAGAAAGTTGCAAACCCGGTGAAGAAGACATGATGAAGTCTACAGATCAGTCTCATTCGCCATCAAAAATAAGTTTGGAACTTGTTAGACTCATCAACGTTTTGTAAGTCTGAGCCTTGTGTTTATTTAGGTCTGAAATAAAATAAGACGAGAACTTAATTATTCCTAGTGCTCACTGTGATGTTGTATGCTTGCTTAAGTAATTGGCAAAGACTCTTTACATGAAGGTAGTAGCCCAGTGAGAACAGAGTGTGGGGGGGAATCTTTTTTTTTTCATATTCATTAAACTGCAGTTTTTGCAAATTCCTACAATTTCATCGCATAAAACTGAATAACTGTCCCATATATTCCATCGCTGTTTAAAAAAAAAACCATGCTGCATAAACAAGGATTTTTGCCTGCAAAAATCCCAAAAAACTCTGCAATTTTCTGGAAGGACTGATGAACTGATGTGATGGGTATCCTTATCCTGGGTCAGCAGGGCTCAGAGTGGAGAGGCTGTTAATAGCAGCATGAGGGACCAGCAGCCAAGGCCAACCACTCCGATGGGAGAAGCTCATTTTGGCTACTTGTGACTGTAATAGTATTTTAGTTAGTATTTCTGGATCACTAAGTGAATTGGGGCAGTCACCCCAACTTTGTAGCAATATGGTGCCCTGTGAAATATGAAGCAAATGACGATGGGAGCTCTAAAGATCTAAATAATAGTTTTCTTGAGCAATAAATTATGTTGTGCTATGTTAGCATTATTTTAGTTGTGTTGCTTTACCCTCTGTTCTCTCGTCTGTTTCAAACTATTTGTGCCGCCCCCCAACCCTCCCAGATGCCATGGGAGGATGTGAAGAAGGAGATGGTGAATGAGAAGGGCTTGTCAGAAGAGGCTGCGGACCAGATAGGGGAGTACGTCAGTATGCAGGGTGAGATTATGACAAAAAGGTTCATCCCACTGCAATTAGACAAGCAATTTTTTGCTGTTATTTTATTTAATATCTCTGTTTTATTTGAGCTCTTACGAAACACAATTCCCCAAAGTCCTTGACTGTCACACATAGGACTTGGATGAGTCATTTCAGACATGTCCACAGTCACAGCTGAACACACAGTAGAGGACTAATCAATGCATATTTACAACATTTTTTTCTAGACAATGGTGTTGGCACGTTTGTGTTTATTGATGATGTAGGTGCCTGCACCTGTACACTTTATTCCGAGCTCTGCTGCATTTTGTGCTCACAAAGTAACTACTGTTCAAGTGTGTTCAGTTCCCCCAAAAATTGTACTCTCTCATAGCAAGTTCTGTCATAGAGCCAGTTTGTCGTATGGAAATAGAATATGACTTCAATTCCAGTACCATGTTGGTTTTTCCCGTAGGCAGAGAGTTCATTTCAGGGTGCTAAAGCTATGTAGGCTGTCCCTTTATTTCACATAGGCCTTCATAGTAGTTACTGTCATAATACAGAGTGAGCATGTTTTCATGATTATGGTAGTGCCGAACTCACATTATCATCTGACTGCACTGTTGTCAGTGTCAACTTCTCTACAATGTCCAGCAAAGGAACTACAAGAAAAAGTAACTGGATGGAAGACGAGAATGTTTTTCTCTTTGAAGAATGTGGGAAATAGTATTGGCTGATAGATCAGTTTGGTCAAACGAATGTGTGGTCAAGGATGATGCTGAAATTATGCTCCTGCTGGTGTTGTAGGTGGGATGGACTTGGCAGAGCGCCTCCTTCAGGACCAGAAGATGTCTCAGAGTAAGCTGGCTTGTGCTGGCCTCTCAGACATAAAGCTGCTCTTCAGTTACTTGCAGCTCTTTCAGGTCACAGACAAGGTAAGAGATTCATTCTGTCTACCCTCAATATTTTGAAAATGATGGTTTAATATTTGACACATTGATAAGTGTAAAAAATTGTCACCATATTAAGACTGCCATTGTTTTCTTTTTACTCACTATAACCACTACTGAGGCTGTTTTATCGTTTCCTTTTTTTCTGTCCTCCATACACTCATCTTCAGGTGGTTTTTGACCTCAGTCTTGCTCGAGGTCTGGACTATTACACTGGAATAATATATGAAGCAGTGCTGACTCAGGCAGGAATTGTCCCGGTCTCCACTGAGGCCCAAAATGGGGCACCTGCTGATGAGAGTGTCAGTGTTGGCAGTGTGGCAGGAGGGGGGCGCTATGATGGCCTGGTAGGCATGTTTGACCCCAAGGGCAGAAAAGTCCCATGTGTGGGTGTCAGCATCGGCATCGAGAGGATCTTCTCTATCATGGAGCAGAAGGCTGAGGTAATGTGCTGGCTGTAGGCTACAGTTTCATATCCAGGCATCTTCAGTCACCAAAGCTGACATGCTGTGTGTGCTTTTTTTTTTTCTTTGAAGGAAAAGAATAGAATGTTATAAAGTCAAACCAGTCAGCAGTTGTGTTATCTAACAGTCATGTGTTGTTCAGGCATCAGCAGAGAAGGTTCGCACCACAGAGGTGCAGGTCATGGTAGCGTCTGCACAGAAGAACCTGCTGGAGGAGAGACTCAAACTTGTCACTGAGCTCTGGAATGCTGGCATCAAGGTACGTTTCAGTGTTTTATATTCTCTGTATCAGGGAGACATTGACAAGAAGACAAATATGTTCTCCAATGCAGCAATTAGCACACAGCAGTGGAGCCAAGCAACCCCTCTATTGCATTGAAGAACTTTATAGAATCAAATGATCAAATATGCGGGCTGCTCTGTAGACATTATTATATATCCTTCATTTTACATATTCATGGAAAAAATTGGCAACATGCTTGATCAGAAAGCTCTAGATAGCTAGAATTGTTGCATGAATCAGTTTGTAGTTAGGTCATTTGTGTGTATTTTTTGTATAAAATGTTCATATGTTAGAAATGTTAAATGTTCAAGTTAGAAATGTTTTAAAATCATAGCATCTCTGCAAAGTTCAAAGACAGTACCAATGTCTCATTTTGGAAACATACTAGCTTCTCCAATGATGGCAACCTGACGCTCCTTACCCAGGTCCATGCAGCCAAAGCCTCCTTCCTTTGTGGTAAAGCTGGGAGTTAGGAACGTGAGGGAAGCAGATACCATCTCTCCGATGTGTGGACCATTTTCCTAAATCCCTGTTTGCTAATGGTGTTTATCAATGCAAGTAGTTTGTCATGGAGTCTGCGATTTCTTCGTGTCTCCTTGACATCTTGCGTTGCTTTCACTTGCATTTTTCCATACTTTTCATGTGCTGTCTTAGGTGTCCATACAGACTAGTCATGGCGTTGGGCGATGAAGTGACTTTAACTTTGAAAGTTTTCCTCAGCAAGTTCTTCTGTTCAACGTCACTGTGTAAGAAATGCAGTATAAAAGACATTGCATTTATTTTCAGTTCAGCATCAGATTGTTCATCACCCCTCTGCTCGACAGCATCTATGTTGGTCACTCTGCGGTCTGCATGCTGGCTAGTCATGTGACCATACACACATTATGTATACATCAGGAAAGCAAGTGGCAATAATGTTGACAAACCCCACACACTCAGAGCTGTCCCATTTTTTTGGTTATGTAATCACTTAGGCTTATGTCACAATCACAACTGGATTAAATGTGTAGCACTCCGAACAACTGTTCACATATAAACACTTAAGGAATTCTAGTTGGTATAGGTCAGCACAGGTGAAGTAATGAGGCTGTGCTAATAGGGTATTGGTTTCTACCATAAGAATGTCCCAAATAGGGTTGTCATGATGCTAGAATTTCAATATTTGATACCAATACTAAGGAAAAAACTCGAGACTCGATACCATTTTCGATACCACTCGGGAAAAATGACAAAATAATGGGCATAAAATGTTTTTAATAATGTCGAGAAAATACAGACAATAAATTAAAGCTGCAAGCAGCGTTGTTAGGGCCTGAGCCCCTGTGCGGCCTGTGGCCGCGTCCTTGACACCGGCCTGAATCCAACGGTGTCTTGGTCAAATCCCTGGGCCTTGTAGTTTAGGAGTTAGAAGCCTGAGTCTGATCAGAGAGTGAGAGCAGAGCTGAGAGCTGGCCTTTAAGAACCCCTCCCCCACTGCTCTGTCTTTGATCTGTGCTAGAGTGAGAGCAGAGCTGAGAGCTGGCCCTTTAAGAACCCCTCCCCCACTGCTCTGTCTTTGATCTGTGCTAGAGTGAGAGCAGAGCTGAGAGCTGGCCCTTTAAGAACCCCTCCCCCGCTGCTCTGTCTTTGATCTGTGCTAGAGTGGAGAGCAGAGCTGAGAGCTGGCCCTTTAAGAACCCCTCCCCCACTGCTCTGTCTTTGATCTGTGCTAGAGTGAGAGCAGAGCTGAGAGCTGGCCCTTTAAGAACCCCTCCCCCACTGCTCTGTCTTTGATCTGTAATAGAGTGGAGAGCAGAGCTGAGAGCTGGCCCTTTAAGAACCACTCCCCCACTGCTCTGTCTTTGATCTGTGCTAGAGTGAGAGCAGAGCTGAGAGCTGGCCCTTTAAGAACCCCTCCCCCACTGCTCTGTCTTTGATCTGTGCTAGAGTGAGAGCAGAGCTGAGAGCTGGCCCTTTAAGAACCCCTCCCCCACTGCTCTGTCTTTGATCTGTGCTAGAGTGGAGAGCAGAGCTGAGAGCTGGCCCTTTAAGAACCCCTCCCCCACTGCTCTGTCTTTGATCTGTGCTAGAGTGAGAGCAGAGCTGAGAGCTAGCCCTTTAAGAACCCCTCCCCCACTGCTCTGTCTTTGATCTGTGCTAGAGTGAGAGCAGAGCTGAGAGCTGGCCCTTTAAGAACCCCTCCCCCCTGCTCTGTCTTTGATCTTTGTTAGAGTGGAGAGAGAGGAGGAGCACCAGAATTGGAGTGGGGACAAGAGGAAGAAGTCAGCATACGCTGGTCAAGAGTGACACAGAACACCATATTTTTGTAGGGATTTTTGTCAGGAATGCAGTGGTGTGTTTTTTAAAGCTGTGGGATGTATGGTGTAGACGTGAGAAGCGTTTGTTTGACAGTATGTACCCTGAGAGGACACCGTCTCCCCATAGACTTCCATTGTAAGCGTCAAACGTGTCTCCCCCACTTTGAGGGCTTGTAAAATCCAAACCCAGTAATTCATATAAAAACTTTTAGCAACTTTCAATCAGCACAGTTGGGAGAGTAACGTGTGAAAGTTTGGAAGCCATACCATTAATGCCCTAGGACGAGATTGATTTTGTTCGGGGAGTAAAAAAAGTCCTGATTTTGACAGTTTTGTCCAATTTGTGGACATTCTGTTGTAGATAGGTGAGGGGTCAGAGTGTATGAATTTTGCGTCTTCTGAGTCCAACGGTGTTGGTCCCATGTTTGTGGAACATTCGTGGGAGGAGTTATAGTGTTCCAAATGATCTAAAATTATCTTTTAGTTGTGTGGCTCCCTAGGTGGCGCTATAGACTTTTGTGGTGTTTTTCTTTTAGATTAGTGAATGTTTAGCCAGACCGGACAATTGTGCAGAATTTCAGCGAATTTCATGCATGTTCAGGGGGTCAAATTAGATTATGCGCGTTATGCTCATAATGCTCATATTGGGCGCTCATTAACAGCAAGAACAGTCCAGTACCAGGCTCTGAATGGTGTGGATGTGAAAACTGGCTCCGAACCGTCTGGCCCAGTTGCCTCATGGGTTTGGGGGGGGCTGGGACACTGTTTAGTGTGTGTTGTTAGTGCTGCTAATGTGTTGCTCTGCCGAGCAAACATAAGAAGGTCTTCCCTAATAACATACAATTAACATCTATTACATCACATGGGTTATTTAAGAAGCTGACTTCAGTGTGTGTGCCTGTCTGCATTTATTGTAATTCTGGGATCTCAAGTCTCACACATTGGAGTTCACACATTTAAGCCACTTCATACACGACTGTTTCTCATCCTTAAATATCACGTTCTGTCATGGTGAAGTATATGTCGGTAAATAGCATGTAGCCTAGCTGATGCTAGGAAAAGTAGTCAATAAATAGCCTTCAATACAACACATTGTTTACACAACACTGTTATTTAATTCCACTTCTCTCACATCTCACGCCCACGGAGGATGCAAACTTAAGAGTGCTGATCATAGTAATGCTTTATACTTCAACGGTGTTGAAACGGGAGCTTTACTGACCTCTCGCAATTCAGTGTAAAGAGTGGGGTGTCTTGTCTTTCAGGTGTTTTGTCAAGTTACTAGTGCTACTTGACTTTGTCGTCACTGCCTTGTAGCAGTGCTTGCAAACAGGCCTGTTGTTGCTATGACTTCCCCCTGATTGTTTGCCTCATGTGCAAAATACTATCATACTGCGCTTTTGCTTTTGACATTTTAGACCAAAATTGGTCCCAAAGGTCCAGCAGCAGCACTCGCCATGTTTCGCCAGCTCTGTCACACACTGAGCTTGGAGTAAGGGAGGAGCAGAGAGGTAGTCTGTGTGTGCGGCGGTGCTGAGTGAGGCTGTGACAACTGCCGGCAGACACCAGTGGTATTGACACTTTCGTAAATGAGTATCGTATCCAAATATTAATTTTTAGTATTGAATGATATCTGGATATCGGTACTTTTGACAACCCTAGTCCCAAATAAAGGCCTGCTTTCCCTTACCACTGATTAATCATATGCAAATACAGCACCCACAAGCAGGCCCCCCAAAATTGTACAATACACTAATTTACTTGATTTGTTTTTTGTTTGTTTTTAATGAAAGGAACCGTACCAAGCCATGTTCATTTGTGTCTGTATGCAGGCAGAGGTGATGTACAAGAAGAATCCCAAATTACTGAGTCAGATACAGCACTGTGAGGAGGCAGGGATCCCCCTGGTGGCTATACTGGGAGAGCAGGAACTGAAAGATGGAGTTGTCAAGCTTCGTGTCGTGGCGTCCAGAGAAGAGGTACAGTTGAAAAAGAACAGTGTCTTGCATGTTACAGACACAGACATGAAGAACTATGGTTAATAGCTCCTTGTGGCTTGGAAGGCAAGTTTCACCGTGATACATGGTGGAAACTGTCTTTTAAAATTATGGCATTAATTCTGATGAAATAATCACAATCGCTAGAGAGCCCCAATTACATTATACCCTCAAATATAAGTCAAATGATTTCACTATCAGTGACAAAAGGTGGTAAGTGTAGAAGTTCAACTGCAGACAACATTCCCACTGGTTAAACCACGTTAAAAGATCAATTTGGATTCAGTCGATACTAATTTGAATCATGGCATGTCCATTTGTAGCAATTCCTATCACTAAATCCTGAGATTTAGTGAAGTGCTGACCTCTGCATCTAAGTGTATTGAGTTTTATCAAAGCACTATATTAAAGCATTCATGTAATTATTCTAATCATTGATTGTTACAACTATTTTGATGAGTAGCACCCCCCCCCCCCCCAATAATTCAAAAAGACGATCCTGGAAACTAGAGCTTCCTAGATAGTTTCCTCCAAACTTTGAAGGATACACACTACACCAACTGAAAGCCTTATATTTCCATCAAGTACACTGTCATACATCATTAACAGTAGTGAGAACATGATGTCCAGTTGAACCCCCATTGTCTTTGTTTCTTTGTTTGGTATCCACAGATGGATATATCGAGAGCTGCTTTCATCGAGGAGATCAGGAGGAGGACCTCTGAAGCCTAGCCATCGTCAGCTGTTTGCTCAGATCCCTTAACACATCATCTGACTATAGCAAAGATGCTCTCCAGAAGTCTGTACAGTTTCTCTTGGACATGAAACTCGATGTTCTCATTCATTTGTTGAGAATTGTGTTGCACTCTTCCTCACTGTAAACAGTCACATCTATAAAATGTGCTACAAAGCATTAGATGTGTTTTGGATTACATGCATTTACTTTCAGTATCGAGCATCATATGTAAATTAACTTCTCAGATGTATTGAAAATGAAAAGCAACATCCCAAAAGAAATGCTTTAGTCAGAAGCTAAACCATCACATTATTCTTTCAAGTTCAACTTCTAACTTCAAAGCTCAATTGTTGACACAAATGCTCACTTCTTCTTGTATGAAATATGCCTGTATTTTCTGGTGTCAGAAATAAAATCTTTGCTCCATCATTGATGGCAGTAATGTTCTTTCCTTCTGCATATCTGTCTTCCTCCATTATCTGTCTTTGTCTCTGCTCTGCTCTCCTGCTGTCTTTCCCCCCAACCGGTCAAAACAGAAGGCCGTCCCCACTGATCCTGGATCTGCTTGACGTTCCTGCCTGTTAAAAGGAAGGTTTTCATCACCACTGTTGCAGGATGTGCTGCTGATGGAGAATTGTTGGGTGTAAATTCATTGAAATTCTACATGGCAAAATTATAAACCCCAACAATCTGGTTGTTCATTGTGCTTTTTTTTTTAAAGACTTCAAGTACTAACACACATTTTCAAATCTCATTTAATTAAAATGAGGAATCAATCGAACAGTAACACTCAGTAAAAAAGCATGCATAAAACGAGTTCAAACAAGACAAACTACTAATAAAAACATGCATAACTCAACAAACTACATAAACTTTTTTTTGGAAACCATTGAAAAAAACTGTGCAGCAGGAAAGCAGCTGACAACCTGATGTGATGACCTTCTCAGTAGAGCTGCTTCTTATTTACAGACTGCAGGACCTGCTGGGCTGCAGCCTGCCGAGCCTTGTCCAGGGTGTTGGCAGCAGTGGGTCCAGGCAAGATCATGACCAGCCCCTTGAAATCAGTGGCTATCCCAGGGATGCACACCTTGAAGGCAAAGAAGAGGAATCCATCTGGCCCCGCATGGCTGTAGTGTATCTCATAGAGTGGTGGGCCAACCTCAGTTGCCTCACACACCTTATGGAGTAGCATCACTGGGGAAGCTACAGACACTGGATACTCCTGGGACATGGAGGAGCACTGGGGAGTAGTGGGTCCTCCCACTGCTCTGCAGAAATCTGAGGGAATTGATGGAGGATGGGCCGGACGAAGAGGCAGGACTGAGGGCTGAGTTGAGTTCATAATGTGGCGCGGCAGCTTTAGGGTCGATGGCAGGAGACTAGTAGGAGGTTTGTGAGGAGGCAGCAGCTCGTCCAGGCTGGGCTTCATTGAGGACTGCCACTTGATCGAGATGGTCAAGGCAAACTGCTTCTTGAATGCTGAGACAAAAAATAAGGATTAAATTGGTTTGGAAGCTAAAACTCATGATGGCCGCAATTAATCAAAAAACAAAAACATTCAAATACTGTTCAAAGGTTTCATTTGTATATGTCTAATGATTTAGTTTGTAAATTACAAATATTTGGTCAAGAATAGTAACAGCATAATTTTTTATAGTGCCTTTATTCTCTGCTCTATGTACTCATTCACACTGATGAAGGCTTCCAAACAGGGTACAATCCCACTCATCAAGAACAATTAAATTCACAAGTAGTGAACCAGTAACCTTTCAAGCACTAGCTGGCCACTCTACTTCAACGGGTGCAGTAATGAAATATGGAGGAAGACACAAATGCTGACAGTTCAGAGTCTAGTCAGTTTTATTTGTATCGTGCCAAATCACAAGTTATCTCATGACACTTGAACCAAACACTTTACAATTCCCCATGAGCAAGTACATCTGCAACTGCAGAGATGCAAAAATTCCTTTAACAGGCAGAAACATTGAGCAAATCCCGGC
Organism: Aulostomus chinensis; assembly: GCF_037954235.1. Classification (NCBI taxonomy): domain Eukaryota; kingdom Metazoa; phylum Chordata; class Actinopteri; order Syngnathiformes; family Aulostomidae; genus Aulostomus; species Aulostomus chinensis. The sequence continues at coordinate 1,410,434 of NC_141332.1, read as the reverse complement.
TCATCTGCTTTGACTGGTTGGGGGGCAGCAGCTTAACAATTCTCAAAATGAAGCAGAGTACAACTATGACATTGAAAGGATTTTTTTTTTGCGGCAAGTTAAATAAATCTGAATAAAATTGTATTGATGTGATTTCAGAATTTACTTAGCTTTTGAGTCAGTTATTATGGATAAATGTCTTCCCTTCTGGTGAAGAATGTGTGTGTGCTCCAAATATGATTGTTGCTGTTTGCACAACATAGTGCCATCATACTCATGGTCACTCATGCTTGTGTTTCAAACCAGCAATTTATCAGGCACCCCAACCCATCAGGCTGGAAATCATCCTATTTTGGCCAGGGGTCGATACAAATTGGCACATCTTCTAGATACTGAACGAGGAAACTTTGCTAGTTTACATGTGAGCCTCACATATTACGGCCCAATACCGTACATACACTACTTTCAAAAAGTTAAGGATATTTGGCTTTTGGGTGAAATTGATTGAAAAAGTAAGTTCACGCTACAGTGACATATCATGAAAGTAGGGCATTTAGGTAATGTAATGCAATGCAATGGTGATTTCCTCATCTCAAACAATTCAGTGAAACAAAAGACAACATATATGTACGTACATACTGTATGTGTGTGTGTGTGTGTGTCTCTCTCTCTCTCTATATATATACACTCACACACACACATGCATGCTACAGATATATACACATATATAATGTGTATATATACATACATACATACTGTATGTATGTATAAATAGATATACACACATACATATACAGATATATACACACAACGTGTATATACATTTATACAGATATATGTATAGCTATCTATCTATAACTCTTTCTCTCTCTCTCTCTCTCTCTCTCTCTCTCTCTCTCTCTCTCTCTCTCTATATATATATAGCTGAAATCTCTGAGATAGCTTTTTGTATCCTTCCCCTGTTCCCCAGTTGATGAAAGTACTTGAGCTGTGGTATAATATTCCCTTCCGCCGACACTTCATAACATCTGTAATTCCAAAACTGTATGATGAGACATGACATGAAATTGTCAAAGAATTTTCTGACTCAGCCCATGCAGTTCTAACAACAGATGGATGGACTTCCTGGGCCATTGAAAGTTTCCTCACAGTGACCGCTCATTTCATTACTTTGGAGTGGGAATTGAGAAGCTGTGTTTTGCAAACCTGCCCCATTTATGGAAGTCATACCAATGAATATCTCTCTGAAATACTGATAGACACGGTAGAGGAATGGAAACTGGAGAGGGCCAACAGCACAATTCCTGTTATTACAGATAATGCTAAAAATATAGTGAATGCTATCAATTTAGCTGCAGGACTTGGGCCACAGATAGGGTGCTTCACTCACACAGTTAACCTTGCAGCAAAAAGCGCAGTCTCACTAAACCCTGTTTCCCGACTTCTGGGGAAGGTTTGGAGGTGGTTAGCTTCTTTCACCAAAGCACGATAGCTTCCCATGTCCTGAAAACCAAGCAGGAAATACTGAAATTGCTTGTTCACAAACTAATACACGATGCCACAACTTGTTGGAACTCCACATATGACATGTTGCAATGTTATGTTGAGTAACAGCCTGCCATCTATTCTGCCCTCATAGACAAGGATATAAAGAAAAAAGTTATGGACATGTCCTTAACTGATAGGGAGACAAATCTAACAGAGGGCCTCATTAATATTCTCGAACCTCAGAATGTAACCACTCTCATGAGCACAGAAACACCCCCCTCCGTCTCAATGATTATCCCACTGCAGAGGATGATACTGAAATCATGACACTGAGTGCAGAACACAGTACCATCATCAAAGAAGCGAAGGCAGCTATCACTAAAGACCTTGAAGGCAGATACAATGACTCTAGTATTCAGGATTATCTGCAGAGCCACAGCACTGGATCCAAGATTCAAGTCAACGCCTTACTTGGAAGAAGCCTGCGTTCAGAAAATCTATGATGAACTCACCATGGACATTGTGGGCATTGCGAAGCAGGTATTGTGGTTTTATTTTGTATAAATCAATCAGGAGCAGAGCCAAGGCTGTCAGAGACCTCTCCTGCCCAGAAAAATAATCTGCCATGGCCAAGGTATTTACAGATTTGTCTACAACACAGAAAACTGAAAGGAGCACAAAGCCTTTGTCAGACATCATTCATGAGGAGGTCACCTCATACAAGGCCACAGTATAAGTGGTAAGTATAAGAACAATGAGTAGAGGTCACCTCATACAAGGCCACAGCATAAGTGGTAAGTATAAGAACAATGAGTAGAAGTATCCTCACATTGCTAAGTTGACACAATGTAACCTTGCTGTCCCAGGTACATCCTCTGCCCAGTGATGTGCAGTTTAACACGCCCCTCTGCTGGTTCCTTCGTGTTGTCACCCACCCAGCCTATAGAAACTGTGTCTGCCCCGAGGCTTTATAAGCCTGCACCCAAATCTGGAGGAGTAACTTATAGCAACTTAGTTAAAATTAAAACCACTGCTCCAGCAAACCAACCCAGTAAAACTATTAAATGTGGTTTGCTTAATATTCGATCTCTTGCATCCAAGTCTCTCCTAGTGAACGATTTAATTACTAATTATCAGATTGGTGTATTAGCACTCACTGAAACCTGGGTGCAGCAAGATGAGTATGTTAGTTTAAATGAATCTTCCCCTCCTGGTTACATTAACTACCATGTACCTCGCACCACTGGCAGAGGAGGAGGAGTAGCTGCAATCTATCAGTCAAATTTGGTGCTTAACCCTCGACCTAACAGTTCATTTAATTCATTTGAGAGCCTTATTGTCAGCTTTTCCCACCCAGACTGGAAAGCAGAGAAACCACTCTTACTTGCTGTGGTGTATCATCCTCCTGCACCTTATTCTGAGTTCTTAAAAGAATTCCCTGACTTTCTGTCTAACTTGGCATTGATCTCAGACAAAGTCATTATAGTGGGTGACTTTAACATCCATGTGGACGTCAATGATGATTCTCTGGCCACTGCGTTTAAGTCGCTTCTTGATTCTGTTGGCTTCTGTCAGAGGGTAAACAAACCCACTCACACTTTTAATCACATCCTTGATTTAGTACTCACTTATGGAATAGAAGCTGACCTCATCATAGTTCTTCCTCAGAACCCCGTCTTGTCTGATCACTCCTTAATTACATTTGAATTTACTTTAACAAATTATATCCTACCTGGGAAAAAGTCCCGCTTCAGTAGATGTCTATCTGACACTGCTGTTTCTAGATTTAAGGAGCTTATTCCAGCAGAGCTTGCTGCCACATCTTGTAGTAATATAATGGGCAGTTATGCTGATTTCACCCCTTCGCAGGTAGACTATCTTGTGGACAGCACTGCAGCAGCACTCCTTGGGACACTTGATGCCATAGCTCCCCTGAAGAAGAAGGTTATCAACCAGAAAAGAATAGTTCCCTGGTACAGCCCAGAGCTGTGTGCCTTAAAACAGAAGACCAGACAATTGGAAAGGAAGACACATTCCAGCCAGCACGATGAAGTCCACCAAGCCTGGAAGGAGAGTTTATTAATATATAAAAAAGAACTCTGTAATGCTAGAAGCGCTTCCTACTCATCCTTAATAGACAAGAATAAGAACAACCCCAGGTTCCTCTTCAGCACCGTGGGCAGGCTCACCAAGAACCATAGTGCTGTTGAGCCATGCATCCCCCCAACTCTCAGCAGTAACGACTTCCTTTCTTTCTTTACTGAAAAGATTGTGAATATTAGAATGAAGATTGCCAGTAATGGAGGACAGACTACAGTCCCCATAGAAGCACCTCCCAGACTTGGTGCATACTTGGACAGCTTCTCCCCCATCGACCTGTTAGAATTAACTTCTGCAGTCACTTCCTCCAAGTCAGCCACTTGTCTGCTGGATCCCATCCAGAAAAGCCTCCTTCAGGATGCCTTCCCTCTAGTCAACACTTCTATATTAAATCAAATTAATCTTTCCTTAGTCACAGGTTATGTGCCACAGGCCTTTAAGGTGGCTGTCATCAACCCTTTACTTAAAAAACCTTCTCTTGACCTAGATGTGTTAGCCAACTATAGGCCAATATCCAACCTCCCCTACATCTCCAAGATCCTTGAGAAGGTTGCCCTGGAGCAGCTACATGAACATTTGCACAGCAACGAGCTCTTTGAAGCCTTCCAGTCTGGACTCAGGGAACACTGCACTGGTCAGAGTCTCCAATGATCTTCTCACACCTTCAGACAGAGGTCTTGTCTCTGTGGTTGTCCTTTTGGACCTCAGTGCTGCATTTGACACCATCGACCACAGCATCCTGCTACAGAGACTAGACCATGAAACTGGGATTAAAGGAACTGCCCCAAAATGGTTTAAGTCCTACTTATCAGATAGGTTTCAGTTTGTTCATGTTAATAATGACTATTCAGAGTACAGCAGAGTTACATATGGTGGACCACAGGGTTCAGTTTTAGGACCGATTCTCTTCACTCTTTACATGCTCCCATTAGGTGACATAATCTGGAAGCACTCGATCAACTTCCACTGTTATGCAGATGACACACAACTTTACTTGTCGATGGAGCCAGACGACACAAGCCAGCTTACTCATCTGCAAGACTGCCTGAAAGACATTAAATCCTGGATGTCTTCTAACTTCTTACTGCTAAATTCAGATAAAACTGAGGTAATCATTTTTGGACCTAAACACCACAGGGACACACTCTTGAATCGGATCTCTACTCTAGATGGCATCACCTTGACCCGAGTACAACTGCAAGGAACCTTAGGGTCATTTTTGACCAGGACCTTTCCTGCAGCTCTCACATAAAGCATGTGACTAGGACCGCCTTCTTCCATCTGCGAAGTATTGCTAAGATTAGGAATATCCTTTCCCAGATTGATGCTGAGAAACTGGTGCATGCAATTATCATTTCTCGGCTGGACTACTGCAACTCTCTCTTGTCAGGATGTCCCAAAAACTCTCTAAAGAGTCTCCAGCTGGTCCAGAACGCTGCAGCGAGGGTTTTGACGTGAGTTAAGAAGAGAGAACACATCACTCCCACTTTAGCTTCTCTCCACTGGCTTCCTGTAGGATCTAGAATCGACTTCAAAGTCCTTCTGCTAACTTATAAGGCTCTCAATGATAAAGCTCCATCCTATTTGAAAGAGCTCATTAGTCCCTACTGTCCCACCAGAGCACTCCGCTCCCAGAATGCAGGTCTTTTAGTGATTCCCAGTATCAATAAAAACAGACTGGGAGGTAGAGCCTTTAGTTACCGGGCTCCTCTACTGTGGAACCAGCTCTCTCCATGGGTCAGAGAGGCAGACACTTTAACTACGTTTAAGTCCAGGCTTAAGACCTTCCTCTATGACAGAGCCTTCAGTTAGGACTGGTTCAGGTAGCTCTGAGCCATTGACAGCTATGCTGCTATAAGCTATAGCTCAAGCTGGCTTGCTCTCCCTGCCTCCCCTTCCAGAAGCTTCCTTCTTCAACTGTTATTAACATTTCCATGTTTCTCACATTTTGTACTGGAAACTGTTTTCTTGTCTGTACCAACATCTACTGCTTGTCTGTCCCTCCTGGGTGAGAGATCCCTCCTCTGTTGCTCACCCTGAGGTTTCTCAGATTTTTCCCTGTTAAAGGTTTTCTATGGAGTTTTTCCTCAGTCGATGTGAGGGTCTAAGGGCAGAGGATGTTGTTATGATGCCATGTGAAGCCCTTTGAGACAAACTGTTGGTGGAAACGGGCTCTACAAATAAAATTGCCTTGCCTTGCCTTGATGTGTTTTCTCAATGGCAGGGCACACTGTCACTGAAAGTAGGACTCGCCTCTTGGCAGATATAGTGGACAAGTTCATTTTCTTGCAGAAGAATATGGAAATAAAGTGAACATAGGAGTGTTGTTTTTAAATAGTGCAGTGTATTTGACTTTATGCAACATTTTCCATTGATTGCCATCTTTTTCAAAACATTTTAAAAATTACAGAGGCACTTTCAGTTTAGATCCCTATAGGTTTCCAATTACCGCACTTGAATTTCAAGTGAAAAAAATGTACTCTCGGTCACTCTCAGGGAAAAGAAGTACTGTTGATACTGTTGAGTGTTGAGCTGGTTATGCAACACTTTGTTTATGGTCTTTGCTGTTGTTATGCTGGTTGTTTGCTTTGCGATTTTCCATTCAGACTTATCCAAGACAGAACTTTGAAATTTCCTCTCTCCTTCTTTAAAAGAATACAATTTTTTAAGACCTACACTAAAGCTGGCAGTTTGATAATGCTAATCTGTGTTTCAGGTGAAGAGCTGCTGCAGTAGTATCCAGACAGCAGCACCATCATTGGTGCAATGCAGAAATTCTTGCTAGTCTTGTGTACATCAGCATTTCTTATGTACACAAAATCCTCATACTATGCAGTTGTAATGCATCACACTCAATTTGATGTCATAACTAGTAGGTTTAAAGTTTATCCTTTGTTCATAGCTATGCACTGATCTTGTCAATCAGTGTCATGCCTTTGTGTACAGAAGCTCACCTACCTTCCACTAGCACCTTCTTGGCCATAGATGCTGCATGATGGGATGTGAAGGCAACAATAGCTGACACACCCTCTATCCCAGGCCCAGCCTTCAGAGACACTCTCTCCACCCCCTCTGTCAGTCCACAAAGCACCTGAAATGATGAGTAAAAACAAATAAAAATAACAACAATGAACATTTATCTTAGTCAAGTCAAGTCAGTTTTATTTGTCTAGCGCCAAATCACAACAAAAGTTATCTCCTGACTCTTAACTAGTAGAGCAGGTCCAGCACCTCACTCCTTCAATGAATCTACACCCAACAATTCCCTATCAGCAGCACATCCTGCAACAGTGGTGACGAAAACCTTCCTTTTAACAGGCAGGAACATCAAGCAGACCCAGGCTCAATGGGAACGGACGTCTACTTTGACTGGTTGGGGGAAAGAAAGCAGGAGAGCAGGGCAGAGACAAAGATGGATCATGGATAAGAGAGTTATAGAGAAAGAAAGAGAGGGACAGAGATCAAGGAGGAGAATAAAGGAAAGAGACTGATGGACCATTTTTAGGGCTGCAAAGAAGATAAGAATACTCGCTTTTCTGTTTTATAGCCTTCTTTTAATTTCAAATGCACCACCATTCACTGTCATCCTCATAAATCATTGCAACAATGAGCATCTATTGAAATTGAAAGACCCACCTTTGTTGAGTGCTTGTTTATGAGCTGGAAATAATGCTCTTTGGGTCTGTAATACATCACAAACCTTTGTCATTCAACAATAATTTCATATCAGCTACCATCCATCCATCGTCTTCCACTTATTCCTGTTAAGGGTCGCGGGGGGGGGGGTGGAGCCTATCCCAGCGGATACGGGCGAGAGGCGGGGTTCACCCTGGACAGGTCACCAGTCCATCACAGGGCCAACATACAGAGAGACAACCATTCACACTCACAGTCACACCTACGGTCAATTTAGAGTATCAATCAGCCTCGTCCCCAATTACATGTCTTTGGACTGTGGGAGGAAGCTGGAGTACCAGAGAGAACCCACGCAGGCACAGGGAGAACATGCAAACTCCCATATCATATCAACTATCAAATACATAAAATATATAACTACTACTGCAGTTATTGTACATGTATATGTGTGTGTACAATGTTACAAACTAGATCCAATGGCACATCCTCCCCTGCAAATTAGGCTTAAACTCCATTGTCACCTGATGACCATGTCAATACCAACAGATCACTTGGAAAACTTGGTGAATAGTGTGAGTGCAACTTTGCTTATCTGGCAGTATTTTGAGTTTCAGTCAAAGGAAAAAGGAGAACAAAGAGATAATACTGAAGTCAGTCATTACGCCCCCCTCCCCCCAAAAAAACCCAAAGAAAAACTATAACAACTCTGTTGCAGACCATCTTATCATAATTCATGAAAACAGGGTGAATAGTATTGATTAAGAAGTTCTTTTAACACCTGTGATAGTAAGATTGGATGTAAACTTGACATGCACCACATTTGTTTAGTTTGGGTCTAGCTTTGATACGCATTTGCAGGTACTGACTCTAACTCTCACACCAAAGGCCTTTTTCTTGTCTATTATCACTATTGTTGTTGTGAGCGCTATTTACATCATGAGACTGTGACCAAACAGCACACGTTATTTAAAGAGCAAAAATAAACACAAATATACAGAAATCGATTGCAAAGCAGTTCATTTGAACAGAGAGTATTGATGAGGGATATGTTTCGTGTTGCTTTATGGTCAGTTCACAGTCCAGGGTGAGCTACTGAACAGAGTTTGGATCAATATGGAGCTCAGCATCACCATTAAATCAAGGATCTCTGTTTTCTCAATGTTTTTATTTGTAGCCAGTTCTGAAATTCCCTTTCAAACATCCTAGCTCAGATGTAAGCATGACGAGGTCCTCAAGTTTACATTAACACTGAGCAGTTATCATTAAAGACAACTCTGAATTAGCTTTCAAATCAGTTTTTTGATGTATTTTTACACCTGGAAATATGCGATCATTAAAGTAATGAACCCATAATTAGCTAGCATATGCAGATAAATGTATCAATCCTCCACATTAGCAGATGGCATTGTGAGTGAGTGGGTGCAAATTTGATCTTTCACTGTATACAAGCTGAGGACTGCTCTATATGAAAACTGTCCTGAGATAAATCTGTTACAAATTGATGAAATGAAAATAGAGCAGAACCAAAGTGAATGATGTTGGTGGATGTTAAAGGAACTAAATATAAATTCAAAAATACATTCTGCCACGTACAGAACCTGTGGCATAATGACTATGGAGCGGAGGGTGATGTAACACACCCTCTCTGTGTTCTTCTCCAGCCACTTGATTTCATGCCATGTTCATGTTAATGCATGTGAATCTCTTCCTCCTCCCTCCATTCAGAGCCACAGGCTGCAGCGAGCCAGGAGCAGCGGGGCGTATTTTGAAAACAAGATGGCAGAGAGCAGTCGAAAACATTCAGCTGAAGATGACCATGCAGATTTACTCAGAAAAAATAACATTGGTTGGCTAGAGATAAAGAAAAAGAAGACCAGAGTAGATCTTGGTCTTGCATTTCCAAGGTGGAGAGACCAGAAAAACACCACCACCTAATTAATTCAAAAGTATTAAGAATTAGATGTGGATTATTAAACTTCAGATCTCTGTCATCAAAAACGACATTAGTACATGTATTAATATATGACTAACATTGACTTGTTCAGTCTAACTGAAACCTGGCTGTGTAACGATGAGTATTTTGGCCTAAATAAATTCACTCCTCCAAATCATATCAACACTCATATTCCTTGGGGCTCTGGTGGAGGAGGAGTTGTTGCTGCCATTGTTGACAGAAATCTAGTAATTAATCCCAAACCCAAAATAACTTTAAACTCATTTGAAAGCCTTATGCTCAGTCTGTCTCATCCAGCTGAGAATTTCAACAGCTGCTGGTATTTGTTGTTTACGGCCCTCCTGGTCCACACTCTGAATTCTTATCTGATTCCCAGAGTTTACATCCAGTTAGTTCTGAAAACAAATAAAGTCAGTATTGTAGGATATTGATAATGACAGTTGGGTCATTTATCTCACTCTTAGACTAAATTGGCTTCTGTCAGTCGGTACATGAACCAATTCACTCTCATCAGCACACCCTTGACCTCATCCTGACATATGAAAATGAAGATGAATATTTTCTTGTTTGTCTGCAGTCTCTTTGATCAGACCATCACTTAATCAACAACACCATACACCACTAAGGAAAACGGTATTTTCCAGATGTCTGCCTGATCATGCTGTAGACAGATTTAAATTTTATGTAATGTCCTCCAGGACCCTATTATCAACTTTAATCACTTCCAAATTGCTCATTTTGCAGATGTTGAAACAGACACCATACAAACAGAAAAAAAACTATCAAACAAGGAAACAAGCACCGTAGTGCAATTCTGAAACCCAACAACTTAAACAGACAACACAAAAACTGGAGAGAATATGGCGTACCGCCAAACTGGAAGAGTCACATGTAATCTGGCAAGATAGCCTTAAAAATTACAGGGAAGCCCTTCATAAAATTAGAGCATCATCTTAATGAGCATTAATAGAGGAAAACAAGAACAACGTGAGGTTTTTCTTCAGCGCTGTAGCCAGACTAACAGAGAGCCACACTATTATTTTTTACCTAGATTATTCATTATTCAATCATTTAATGCTAAATTTCTACTCATTAGAGATCAAATTCATCTCCTCCTGCCATCAGCTGACAACATATTCACTTTAAACTCAGAAACCTTAGAGACAGCAGTAGGCCCACACATGACTGCTTTTCTCCCACTGACCTTCACAAACTCTATACAACAATTTCTTCAACACCTGGGCGCCAAAATAACAGCATGCTGTCATGGGGGGTGGGGGGTGGAAGGGGCTAAAGTGTAGGGGGCACACCTGGGACTAAGATGATGCTGTTGAGTCCACTGGAGGTGTCGAGGGCCTCGTAAAATCAACGCCAATGAAGGAGGGTGCCCACCTGATGACCCTGGCGAAATCTTTACCTCCTTCAACCACCCAACCCTAAAATGTCATCATCTGTCTAACATGAGTGCTTCAAGGTACATGCAAGGATTGTGAAACCTAGTCCTGAACCTGTTCTACGATCAGGTGCAAACAGAAGGATGCCCCTGCCATGCAGAGTCCCCAGCACTCTGGATCTTAACATCCAGACTTAGCGGCGAGGTCCCGTGGTCGAGGAGGTACTTACCAACGCATCCACATGAACCCAAACAGCTAACTAAACTTGAAGCCTGTCTAAATGATATTAAAACAAAAAAACATTGGCACTATACAAATAAAACTGACTTGACTTGATTCTATGGGCTTTTCACATGATAAGCGATTGTCACAATATGCCACCGTTTGCATGCTCAGCAATGGCATTTCCACTTCAACGAAAGACATCAGCAGACGAGGCAGTCCTTAAGTGTGGTCCAGGTGCATTTGCACACATTGTGTATTAAACCACCTCCAAATTTAGTTTCAGTGATGACATCCCAAGATAATTTGATACGCACTGAGTGTGTGCACACGCGTTAAGTGTGACTGGGTCACTCAGGATGGATCTTAAGGGTCTATGTATCTCTGCATCTGTTTCAGTCTGAGGAAAGGCTTAAGACTGAAATGTTACATAAACATGTGGTGAAATCACATGAATAATGTTTGTGATGATTGTGACATTCATGTTGGGCAAAATTACCCAGCCGCCATCATGCCATGTTTGTCTCACACTACAACAACGAACGAGACCTGCTACAGTTGCAGTACCTGAACCAACTCCTCTTGCTTGGTGGTGACAGGCAGATCTCCAATGCAGAGGTGTCTCTTCTCTGTGCTACGTCGGACACTGAGGCGGAAGCCAGGCTCAATCATGTGGCCGTGCAGCCGACGGATGGCATCAGCAGCCACACCTGCTGAGCCATATTTGGCATAGGCAAAGCCACGGTTTTGGCCGCTGAAATTCATCATGAGTCGGAATTCCCAGAGTGGCCCGACTGAACAGAACAGGGGTATCAGTAGATCCTCATAGGTGTCTCGAGGGATTTGACTGATGAACACCTCGCAGCGCGATCCTGGGGTAGGACCATCCCACACTGTCAGCAGAATGCAGGAGAAGAGAGAGTGGGTGATAGGAACCCTATTATGAGACCTCACCAACAAGGTCACACCAGAGAGGATTTTATCTTTTATTTTTTAGTAAATCAACCAGCAACTTGATTGTTTGTTTTTTTTAAATCAAGTATTATGTGCACATGCACCAAAAAGCTTCCACTGCCAAAGACACTGTTTTGGCTCAATTTTCATAATGGAGTTTGAAACTGCACGTCTATTTTGAATATGTCCACATATTTATATATAATCGTTTTTCTAACATCAATAATCATTGTCATCAACTGGAGCTACTATGCTGACCATTTTTGCTGCGCACCATATCTTCATAATTTTTTCCTCATTGTGTGACAACATGGTCCTCCTCACACGTGAAATGACAGAATCTTGTTAGTAACAGGTCTGTTTGTGCTGTGAATGTGCAGAACACACCTCGCCAGTAGGGCTGCTAAAAACCCCACTGTACATCCTAACATAACATGAATCAATGTGTTTAATATGTAAGACCGACAGATCTTGTTTACAATCACATAATATAAAAGAAATGCTCACAAAAGATTTTTGATCAACTTGATTAACTTCAGATAAGAAATAAACTCCTGCACCTGTTCTCCTCCAAAACCATGAAATTCTTAACACAGTTTGAGCAACTTGATTATTTCTGTCATTCTCCACTGAAAAATGACTTGTAACTTCAGTCACAAGGTAAATAATCGCCATGTTATTTCATTTCTCTTTACAAAACAAGTAGACACCCCCAGCTCTGGGAACTGGTCCTGTTTCACCATTTCCTGACATTTTACTGATCAGTGATTCTTCAACTGTAGTACAGCCACCACTGCTCCCTCAAATTGTAGATGGAAAATCCAATTGAAAATGAAACAAAACAGAAGTATCTTAAAACAAAGAACACCATCAAAACAGTAAATATTTTCAAATTGAAAGTTTTGTCTTGTAATATATTTGTTTCAGACCCCTAAGTTCAACAGGTTTCAGCTGTCTGTTGTGACTTTGATTTCACATGTTTTTTAATCAAGCTGGATGAAAGCACTGATGTCAAAAACACTGCCAGTTACTTATTTTCATATACTAACAACATAGCTCAGTGTGTTTCACCAGTGATCAATGCATCAATATAGAAATCATTAATTGGTAACACATTTCATTGTAACCTAAGAGTTCACCAGCCTGATACATACGATTGAAATCAAGTTCAAAATTCATGAACATACCAGAGCATGCGTGTTTCATGTTTCCTTTTAATATTCTGATGTGTGGCTCCACACTGACTTCATCCAAGCCAGTGTGGGCCTCTGAGAAACATGTTGCCCACCCCTGCTGTGGCTAAATAAGAGCCGCTACCCTACTGTATGTTTAAGTTGGTCGTAATGGTGGTACTTGGAGTGCTTCATTTTTCTGAGGTGGTACTTGGTTAAAATAGTTTGAGAATCACTGTTATTGACCAATAGTGATAATCAATGAGATGACAATGATGAATGAATGGAAGCTGCATATTCTTTTTCTTTGCAGTGCTGTTTTAGTCATATATTTGTATTTAGCATGAATTATTATCTCATGCAGTCTGCAGGAGAGTGTTTACCTTCAGGTGGTCCTCCATATTTCCTCTGGCCATTAACTTGGATCAGTTTTGTATTGGTTGTTTTCAGCCAGGTTTCCAGTGCCTGCACTCGCCCAAGGTTCAACACCTGAGGAGGAAGCAAAGTTGAGACAACTCCTCAGTGACAGGCTTCAAAAGTAAAAACCATAGACAAAATGTTAAATAACTGTCAATATGTTTTATATTTTAGATTCCTCAAAGTAGCCACCCTTTGCTTTGTTGGCAGTGCTGCAAACCCTTGGCCTTCTCTCAGTGAGCTTCATGATGTAGTCTCCTGAAATGGTTTTCACTTCCCAGGTTTGCCTTGCCAGGGTTAATTAGTGAACTTTCTGGGCTTCTTATTGGGGTTGAGGCCATCAGTTGTGTTGTGCAGAAGCCAGGTTGGTACACAGCTGACAGCCCTATTTGACAACTGTTAAAATTCATATTATGGCAAGAACCAATCAGTCAAGTCAAGAAAAGACAGTCCATCGTTACTTTAAGAACTGAAGGTCAGTAAGTCCGGAATATTGCAGAAACTTTGAATGTGTCCCCGAGTGCAGTTGCAAAAACTATCAAATGCTACGATGAAACTGGCTCAAATGAGGAAGGAAGACCAAGAGTCTCCTCTGCTGCTGAGAATAAGTTTATCCAAGTCACCAGACTCAAAAATCACAAGTTAACAGCACCTCAGATTAGAGCCCAGATAAACGCCACTCAGAGTTCTAGTAGCAGACACATCTCAACATCAACTGTTCAGAGGAGACTGCGCCAATCAGGCCTGTATGGTTGAATAGCTGCTAAGAAACCAAGACTAAGGAAAAGCAAGAAGCAGAAAAGATTTGTTTGGGCCAAGAAACAATAGGAATGGACATTAGACAGGTGAAAATCTGTGCTTTGGTCTGATGGGTCCAAATTTGAGATCTGTGTCTTTGTGTGATCCAGAAAAGATTAATAGATGGCCACTACATGCATGGTTCCCACCGTGAAGGATGGAGGAGGAGGTGTGATGGTGTGGGGGGGCTTTGCTGGTGTCACTGTTGGGGATTTATTCAAAATTGTAGGCACACTGAACCTACATGGCTACCACAGCATCCTGCAGCGACATGCCATCCCATCCAGTTTGCGTTTAGTTGGCCCATCACTTATTTTACAACAGGACATGTTACCGCCAGTTCAGTTTATTTATATATATATATATATATATATATATATATATATATATATATATAGATAGATATATAGAGATAGATTTACCATAAACAGAAACCTTTGAATATCCAGAGGAGATTGAAAGGAGATTCAAAAACAATACAGTCCTAACAGCTGATTGGTGTCCAGCTTTCCACTAAAAACAAAAACAACAGAAGCAAAAAATAGAGCTTTCCAAAAATGGCAACCTCCCCTGTGCCTCTTTATTTCTGTATGTAGTGTTTTTCACCAGATGAGCCAGGCTGAAACAATTGACACTGATCAAATGTACAAGCAGATGCATAACATTAAGTACTGTTTATTTTGAGCAGGGGTGTCAAACTGATCCAGTAAATGTGGCTGCAGGTTTTCATTCCAACCCAGCAAAAGCAACACCTGATCCAACCAATGAGCTGTGTGGACACAGCTTAGTTGATTTAAGTCAAGTCAGGTGTTGCTTTTGCTGGGTTGGAATGAAAACCTGCAGCCACATTTACTGGATCAGTTTGACACCCCTGATTTAGAAAAACATGATTACCAGGCCTAAAAAGAAAGGCTGTTTTGGTTTAATACCCCGCCACCACCAGAACTTAAATGGTTTTCTTGGCCCATTCAACAGCCCTCAACCAGGTTCAGCAGAAAGAAAATAAATAAATAAATAAATAAATAGCCAAATATGTAATTCTCCTGAAAAACAAACCGGAAAAACATAACTTCCACCAAAACATTGCTTTGTGTTCTAATCAGATCAATTTACTGCTTCAAATTGTTGCTAATTGTAAGTTATATTCCACATAAGAAGCCTAGCATTTCCACAAAGGAATACTGACCAAAGAGCATAACTATGACTACATGACTCGATAAGGTGTCACAAATGTACTAAGAGGATGAATGCACATCTTTTGATAACTGCGAGCCAAGGGTCTTCACTAATGGTGTAATGAGTGGCAGGTGGGATTTTACTAATTCAGGGTCCAAAGAAGGAAAATATAAACAACAGAAATGTCAACACTTGTTCCCTGAGTCCAGGTCCCCATGTGCAGCTGGACACTAGACACAATGTCGCCACCAGCAACGATAGGTTTTCAGATGCTAAACTGGCGGTAACGTGTCCCGCTGGACGATAAGAACTAGGGGGCGACGTCCTGGCGCCGGTACTTCTGTTCAGTGACCAACACCTTGGATTTACACGCCTTCTACTCTGTTAACGAAGTGTCTGACGCAGGAGCACACAAACGTAGAAACTACAATTAAAGAACGATGTAAGGCAGTTTAAAAATGTACCTGGCTCTGCTTGGATTCCATGATCTCCACTCTGTTTCGTTCGACAGCGCGAACAGTGACGCCACTGTGAATCCTGGGCCCGCTATTGGTCGAAACGCCGGACCTGCCCGTAAACACGCAACCACACATGAGGTTATTGCGCATTCTGTTCAAATCTGAAGAAAATCCAATTCAAAGAATTAAAGTCTTGTTCTAATTTTTTTCTTTTTCCAAAATTGTAAGTGAAAGTAAAATTCAATGTATTGCTTATCGTATATATATATATATATATATATATATATATATATATATATATATATATATATATATATATATATATAAATATAAATATATATATATACATATATATATATATATTTGAAAATGATTTTCTCTTAAAATTATATATTTTCATTGATGTGATAATTGCAACCCTCAAACTTTGCCTTTATCAAAAATCCTCAATCTGCAGTTTTTGCATCCTTGCAGACCTTTGGCAACCTTAATGATCCCGTTTAGCCGGTACGGCTCCCAATTTCCCATGACCAAAGCGTACCCAGCCCATCTCACTGCCTGTACCATGTTTGCTTGATAACGTTGAGCACTCTCCCGACATCTCTTCTGCATCTCTCAAATGTTCTTCTTTGTGATTTGTACACCTCAAACTTTGCTTTGCATGTCCATAACATTTTTTTTCCCAAACTTGATCTTTCCAGTGGTGAGGTCGTCTCACCCATCATAAGCTTTTTTTTAGTTGCTAGTCTACAAGGTGAATTTTTCTTGGTGTTGCCTGTAGATTTTGTAATGTATTTGTTTGTTTTCTTCCAGTTTTACTATGGTGAGGATCTGTTTGTGCTACCCTGTGAAAGGAGAAGTAGCATTCTGTGGAGTTTTCTGTTTCTTGATGATATTTTGCATTGAAAAAGCTTCATTTATTGGAAAATATATTGACAGGCCTTTCCCATCAGCAGGAAACAGGTTCTGTACCCACATGGGAACTTTATTTTTGAGCTGTTCTGCATTTTCTTCCTGCAATTGATTCATTCCAAACCTCCAAATCAGGTTTGCAAATAGTTTTTTTTCCCTTGGGAATGGTGACTACATCTTGCCACCCCCCCCCCCCCCCCACATTGTCTTAATGAAGAATGATGAACACATGACTACAGGTAGAGTCTTAGACCCACCAGTGTTGCATCAACTGTGCGTGAGTTAATGAAATGAATAAATGTTATTCTTATTTTACATATCTAGACTTTATAAAAGGCATCTGAATTATATTGGTTAACCAGTGGTGCAAATGGGACTTGTCCTCTCCTCAGTTTGCAGAGGAAGTAGAGGTGTGTTTGAGCCCTCTTGACCAGTGATGTGGTGTTGTTGGTCCAGTGGAGGTCCTCAGGGGTGTGAATCCCCTGGAACTTGGTGCTGCTCACCCTCCCCACAGCAGTGCCGTTGATGGTCCGTGGGAACGATATAATTTCCCCCATCAATGATGCAATATTTCAGCTCAAAACTGGTGAGCATGCAGGCCAGTTAGTTCAATAGACAGAACCAAGTTAGAGAAAATATTGGATGGCACTGATTCAAGAACCCCCACCAGCTTGAAGGGAAACGAGCTCAAGTTTCAGAGGAAAGATCTTTGTTTCTGGACATTGGGATCCATAACTGAGCCCAAGATTGCTGATGATTGGCAAGAGGGATGATAACTATGCGATCGCAAGTCAAAATTAGAATCAAAGTACAAAAATCAGAGCAGGGCAAGGAAAGTTAATTTTCAAGGGGGAAAATGGCAGAATGCTCATGGAGTGCCAGAGAGGAGGGATCCCAGTCCAGACATGCAATCAGTACCAAAGGTACAGAACAGAAAAAAAGAAAATGAATCATATTACATATAACAAGCTGACATTCATAACAAAAGAATTTGATGCAAATATATTGTTAGTTGAATTTGTCCACAAAAGTAATGGGCATGCAAGGCAAGGCAAGGCAATTTTATTTGTATAGCCCGTTTTCACAAACAGTTTGTCTCAAAGGGCTTCATGGCATCATAACAACATCCTCTGTCCTTAGACCCTCACATCGACTGAGGAAAAACTCCATAGAAAACCCTTTTAACAGGGAAAAATCTGAGAAACCTCAGGGTGAGCAACAGAGGAGGGATCCCTCACCCAGGACGGACAGACGTGCAGTAGATGTTGGTACAGACAAGAAAACAGTTTACGATGCAGAATGTGGGAAACATGGAAATGTTAATAACAGCTGAAGAAGGAAGCTTCTGGAAGGGGAGGCCGGGAGAACAAGCCATCTTGATGGGGGACTGGATGGCAGACTGGTTCATGGAAGGGGAGGCAGGGAGAGCAAGCCAGCTTGATGGGGGACTGGATGACTGGATGGGATAAGAAAGGGGGGTGGGGGGGCAATGCAGGCGGCGGTTGGAGGAGAGAGATGGAGCTCCGGTGGACCTGTGGAAACACAGAGAGACTGCGAGTCACCAAGGCCAAACTACAAAGTGCAACAAGTAGTGGTAATGACAGTTCCAAAAATGTGCAGGGAGGAGAGGAGGAGAGGAGGAGAGAGGAGGAGAGGAGAGGAGAGGAGAGGAGAGGAGGGAAGGGCTCCATGTAACCTGATGTGTCCCCCAGCAGTCTAAGCCTGTAGCAGCATAGCTATCAATGGTTCAGAGCTACCTGAACCAGTCCTAACTGAAGGCTCTGTCATAGAGGAAGGTCTTAAGCCTGGACTTAAACGTAGTTAAAGTGTCTGCCTCTCTGACCCATGGAGAGAGCTGGTTCCACAGTAGAGGAGCCCGGTAACTAAAGGCTCTACCTCCCAGTCTGTTTTTATTGATACTGGGAATCACTAAAAGACCTGCATTCTGGGAGTGGAGTGCTCTGGTAGGACAGTAGGGACTAATGAGCTCTTTCAAATAGGATGGAGCTTTATCATTGAGAGCCTTATAAGTCAGCAGAAGAACTTTGAAGTCAATTCTAGATCCTACAGGAAGCCAGTGGAGAGAAGCTAAAGTGGGAGAGATGTGTTCTCTCTTCTTAACTTCCGTCAAAACCCTCGCTGCAGTGTTCTGGACCAGCTGGAGACTCTTTAGAGAGTTTTTGGGACATCCTGACAAGAGAGAGTTGCAGTAGTCCAGCCGAGAAGTGATAAATGCATGCACCAGTTTCTCAGCATCAATCTGGGAAAGGATATTCCTAATCTTAGCGATACTTCGCAGATGGAAGAAGGTGGACCTAGTCACATGCTTTATGTGAGAGCTGCAGGAAAGGTCCTGGTCAAAAATGACCCCAAGGTTCCTTGCAGTTGTACTCGGGGTCAAGGTGATGCCATCTAGAGTAGAGATCCGATTCAAGAGTGTGTCCCTGTGGTGTTTAGGTCCAAAAATGATTACCTCAGTTTTATCTGAATTTAGCATTAAGAAGTTAGAAGACATCCAGGATTTAATGTCTTTTAGGCAGTCTTGCAGATGAGTAAGCTGGCTTGTGTCGTCTGGCTCCATCGACAAGTAAAGTTGTGTGTCATCAGCATAACAGTGGAAGTTGATCGAGTGCTTCCGGATTATGTCACCTAATGGGAGCATGTAAAGAGTGAAGAGAATCGGTCCTAAAACAGACTGGAAGGCTTCAAAGAGATCGTTGCTGTGCAGATGTTCATGTCGCTGCTCCAGGACAACCTTCTCAAGGATCTTGGAGATGTAGGGGAGGTTGGATATTGGCCTATAGTTGGCTAACACATCTGTGTCAAGAGAAGGTTTTTTAAGTAAAGGGTTAATGACAGCCACCTTAAAGGCCTGTTGCACATAACCTGTGACTAAGGAAAGATTAATTTGATTTAATATAGAAGTGTTGACTAGAGGGAAGGCATCCTTAAGGAGGCTTGTCGGGATGGGATCCAGCAGACAAGTGGCTGACTTGGAGGAACCGACTGCAGAAGTTAATTCTGACAGGTCGATGGGGGAGAAGCTGTCCAAGTATGCACCAAGTCTGGGAGGTGCTTCTATGGGGACTGTAGTCTGTCCTCCATTACTGGCAATCTTTGTTCTAAAATTCACTATCTTTTCAGCTGACAATAAGGCTCTCAAATGAGTTAAATGAACTGTTAGGTCGAGGGTTAAGCACCAAATTTGACTGATAGATTGCAGCTACTCCTCCTCCTCTGCCAGTGGTGCGAGGTACATGGTAGTTAATGTAACCAGGAGGGGAAGATTCATTTAAACTAACATACTCATCTTGCTGCACCCAGGTTTCAGTGAGTGCTAATACACCAATCTGATAATTAGTAATTAAATCGTTCACTAGGAGAGACTTGGATGCAAGAGATCGAATATTAAGCAAACCACATTTAATAGTTTTACTGGGTTGATTTGCTGGAGCAGTGGTTTTAATTTGAACTAAGTTGCTATAAGTTACTCCTCCAGATTTGGGTGCAGGCTTATAAAGCCTCAGGGCAGACACAGTTTCTATAGGCTGGGTGGGTGACAACACGAAGGAACCAGCAGAGGGGCGTGTTAAACTGCAGCTCTGCCTGCTGGTCTGAACTCTGGGTGCTTGTCAGGGATTAGTATGGCTAATAAATTGGCCTATGTTCCTAGATAAGAGAGATGCACCATCCAAAGTAGGATGGACGCCATCTCTCCGAATCAGACCAGGCTTTCCCCAGAAGGAGCTCCAATTGTCTATGTAAGCCACATTGTTATCTAAGCACCACCTAGACATCCAGCGATGGAATGAACGCATGCGGCTGAACAAGGAGGTAGAAATGCTTTGCAGGCAGACTCAATTGTGCTATGATGCCGCTTTATGCACTTATGGTCCTCGTTGCTCCTCACTGTCTCCTCCATCTGTGAACCAGTGAAATAAATGTTTTTGGTTTGAATGGAATCAGGACCTTGGTGCGGACTAAAGTTTGCTTATTTGGTCTACAGTTGAGTTCAAATGGATTTCACACCAGCCCAAATGACCATACCAGGGTTGGTATGAGGTGGACTAAATAGCTAAGGTGTGAAAGGGAGGAAGGATATCATGAATGTGCCGGGGAGGCACCTTTATGATGGATGAAGGGAATCAGAGGCCTTGCCAACAGGTGAGCAAGAGGAGGGAAGAACCTGTGTGACTCACAAACCCACACAGATCTACGAAAAGAGATCCCTTTCACAAAATGTTTGTCCTTGGTGAGACACAAACCTCATTAAGGTGAAGCGATTGCTCCAGAAGTGAGCAGTTCCTTTCCAGGCAGGGGTACTTATTTTATTTTCCTTACTGCAGGCGCAGCCACACGACTATGTAAACTTTGAACAGTCTGTATTTCTGCTCTGCACTTAGCAGATCAGGACAGAATTCAGAATAAGTAACATGAAAGCATGGAACAGTCCTGCTATGTTGCTGCTAATTATGCTGCTGCTGGTGGTATAATGGTGTGGTGGGCATTGTCTTGGCATACTAAGAACCCCAGGTATCAATTATTCTATCAATCAATCAAATAATAAGTAAGTAATTATGTACTTAAATTTGCAATTACATAGCGCTGCAATTAACACACGTTATTTACTAGACTTCATCTCAGTTAGTAATCCTATTGATCTTAAAATGTTTTTAACATTACAGTATTTCAATAGCTTAATTAATCTTGTGTCTGCCAAAATTTTCTGTTGTTTTGCCAGCCGTATCTCTTCAATTTACTCATTGATTCTTTCTGTCTCTCTTTACAGTACATCACATTCATATGAATAAATCAAAGCTTTGATGCAAAGCAGATGCATTATTGTGATTAAATCGACCAAAGTTATTGTATAAAATCTAACTTATGACTGAAAGGGTTTGCTGTGCAGCAAATGAGCAGTGCTTGACCTATTCTTATTTGGGGAAAAGACCCTCACTTGTAATATATCCGATATCCATAAGATGTCAGTGTTGGATAATTTGCTTTTTCTCTGTTATAGGGAAACTGAAGAGACCAGATTTTTGACTCTCATAAAAATGACTAATAAATCACAAACATAGTAAAACATTACAATCCAAAAGGATTTTAAAGTCTTTCACGTCACTCTGCATCACTTCAATACTTAAATTGTCCTCCCATAAATATTGCAACATGCCTTTAAAGTGAAATCATGAAAGTGTTATTCACTTCGGCAATTCTATATTTTTAACCACTGTGGCAACATTTTTAAATTGAGAAATTTAATTTGGAACACTCTAGTTTAGGTCAGAAAAAATGTCCTTTCTGTATGTGCATAGCTTAAATTAAAATCAATTTACTGCTCAGTCCAGTCCCAGTCTACTGAATTTGGAACGCTGCTCATTGGTCTTTGTAATTGAAATGCTTAAAAGAGGAAGGCTCTTGTGCCACTACGTGTAAATCAAAACATATCAAAATCTGTATTTAAGTATTTCAATCATGAATTAGTCATCAAAATAAAGGAATTTTTATGTTTTGTAATGCAGGATCCATGAAAATGTACAACATTCCAGCCAGGTCAGGCTTCAACAGGTCAAAAAATGTCACTGTTAAAAAAAAAGAGAACATAAAACAATCACATTATAACTCCAAAGTCAATCACATTTCAGCCTTTCCATTTAGGAAGTGATAATGATTATGAATCAATTTCACCTGTTGTACAAATGCAACAGACAACAGGTGGAAAAGAATGGCAGTTAGCAAGAACATCCACATAAAGGCCACGGACCATTCACTCTCCTCATCCATCCATCCATCCATCCATCCATCCACCCATCCATCCATCCACCCATCCATCTTCTATCGCTTATCCTGTTCAGGGTTACGGGAGGTTGGAGCCTATCCCTGCTGCATTCAGATGAGAGGCGGGTTCACCCTGGAGGGTTGCCAGTCCATCGCAGGGCCAACACATAGAGACAGACAACCATTCACTCTCACAGCCCTGCCTACGGTCAATTTAGAGTATCCAATTAACCTCGTCCCCTCTTGATGTCTATGGACTGTGGGAGGACGCCAGAGTACCCAGAGAGAATCTATGCAGGCACAAGGAGAACATGGAGACTCCACACAGAGACCCTGTGCTCAAGCTGGGCCTCGAACCCAGAAACTTCTTGCCGTGAGGCGACAGTGCTGACCACTGCACCACTGTGCAGCCCATCTTTTCTTGCTTATTTTTGGCTAGTTCTCTATTTTTCAAGTTGCCTTGATAGTAGAGGTAACATGAAGTGGTATTTCCAGCCCACAGAATATGCTCAGGTAGCGCAGCTCCTCCTGGATGGCACATTAATGTGCCAGACGGTTTGCTGTGTTTGCCAGCACAGTGTCAAGAGAGTGGAGGAGATACCAGGAGACAGGGTAGTATACCAGTAGAGGTGGAGGGGGCTGTCGGAGGGAAACAACACAGCAGCAGGACTGCTATCTGCCCTTTTTGTTGAGTAGCAGGAGGAACATGACCAGCAGGCTAGTTGTGTGCATATTTCTGGCCAAACTGTCAAACCCTGTGAAGGTAGTGTGAGGGCCAGATGTCAATGAGTGGGGCTGATGCTCACAATCTAGTGCCATGCAGCTTGACTGGCATTTGCCTGAGAACACCAGAATTGGCAGATTCACCATTTGTGCCCTGTTTTCTCCACAGATGACAGCAGTGTCAGTGCATGTGATAAATGTGATAGAGTCTGGAGACACTGTGGAGAGTATTCTGATGCTTGCAACATCCTCCATCTTGACTGGTTAGATGGTGGTGTGCTAGCAAGAGGTACCCTGACTGGTGTTAAGTACTGGCATGACATCCTCTGAGCCACTGTAAAACCATATGGCAAGGCAAGGCAAGGCAATTTTATTTGTATAGCCCGTTTTCACAAACAGTTTGTCTCAAAGGGCTTCACATGGCATCATAACAACATCCTCTGCCCTTAGACCCTCACATCAACTGAGGAAAAACTCCATAGAAAACCCTTTTAACAGGGAAAAATCTGAGAAACCTCAGGGTGAGCAACAGAGGAGGGATCCCTCACCCAGGACGGACAGACGTGCAGTAGATGTTGTTACAGACAAGAAAACAGTTTACAATGCAGAATGTGGGAAACATGGAAATGTTAACAGTTGAAGAAGGAAGCTTCTGGTAGGGGAGGCAGGGAGAGCAAGCCATCTTGATGGGGGACTGGATGGTAGACTGGTTCATGGGAGGGGAGCGCAGGCTGGTGTAACAGCAGGGGATAAAAAAAAGGGGGGGGGGATGCAGGCGGCGGTTGGAGCAGAGAGATGGAGCTCTGGTGGATCTGTGGAAACACAGAGAGACTGAGAGACACCAAGGCCAAACTACAGCTGGTGCAGAGGACCCTGGGTTCCTTCTGGTGCAGGACAGTGTGGTAGAAGTTGGATGAGCCTGTGATCTAACTTTTCAACTTTTATTTTGGTTGATTCTGAATCTAGTTCTCCAATGGGTTAATGATTTTGTTTCCATTGATCTCATTATTTTGATGATTTACACTATGTAATTAAGATTTAAATCTGGAATATTTCATTCATTCAAATCTGGGAGGTTTGAAGTTGTTGTTTTTTTTTTGTTTTTTTTTTAGCCGCGAAGTCTGCTTGGGTATGTGAACACACAGCAGTATGCAATATATATAATTTGGGAAACAAGTATTGGAATTGACATGCATCCACTACCAGGCTCAGATTATTCCATGAAAACTGAGATATCTAAGGTTGTTTTGGTGCAATTTTTGGCATCAGATCTATAACTTTCAAAACCTTTCACCTTACTCTAATTCAAGGGATCTGAAAGAACTAGACTGCCCCTGGGTCTGCTTTTGACTGTTTTGGGGATACTTCAGCCAATCACAGGTCAGTTCAGAGCGAGTCCTCCTATATGCTGCACCTTTGAGCAGCTGTGGGTGCACAACCCATCAGTAGAGACCTCAATTTAAGAAATCTTGCAGGAATGATCGCAATTCCAGCATCGGCACTGCTAAAATCACATAAAAAGGGAATGCTGGCAATATTTTCATTATTGATTTGCAGATCGATCAGCTCTGATACATCAGAATCCATGTATACACATTATTCACCCACCCAAAGAAATTGCTTTTTCTAATTTATGTAACTGCGGCTCACATGAACATTTACTCCACCTGTTGTCTTTTTCATTGTGCCGAGGGGCATATTGTCAGTGTGAGAAGCATCTCAACAAATTCCATCATTATCACATTTGTGAATGTATTTTCTGTTGATGACAGATGTGAACATAGCCTGTAGTCAACATGGAAGTTGAGAGGATCTGTTGCAGCTTTAGAGGTGGAGCTCATCTGAATGGAGAGGTATGGAGGGAATCAAGAAATCAAGAAGTGAAATACTTTCCACGGTACTGATGTAGGCTTTTCACTCTCACTTATACAGGATCCAACTGAGGATTTAAACTCATGTTAGAACAGAAAAAATAAGTTAGGGACCAGTCATTTGCATTAGGAGAAAGACAAACAGCTGATTAAGAGTCCTTGTCCTCAGTGACAAGACACACACACACACACACACACACACACACACACACACACACACACACACACAATCAATTCACTGATTTACATTAATTTCCTAGAGCTTTCTAGCCCCTTTCACAATGACTTGCTTAACCTAACCCTAACCTTGATTTTAACCTTGCCCTAATACTATTCCAAGACTTCACCCTGTCCCTATCTCCATGAGGGTTAGGAGGGTTAGCCCTAAACCTAACCCTTGAGGAAGGACCCTTGCAGAGATGGAAGGGTGTCTAACACATAACAAAAATCTCAAGGAGATGTCTCTGGGGTTAGAACCCAGATTTGAAGTACAGAATAGCTTTCTGCGTCAGTGGTAGGCAATAACAAAGTATATATATATATATTTACTTTTCTAATTTCTGTACTTGATTTTTGGTTTCTTTGATAATATGATTTTCAATCCAGCACATCCATAAGACATATATAAATTTGACTCATGAGGCACAAAGCTTTAAATTCAGCTGTTTACTTTTTTCTTTTTTAAATGGGATTAGTCTCATGCTGTGGAGATCCAAAAGGAGACCATCACATTATCTGGTTTCAACTGGGTTTGATGTAAAAGCGGAAATACGCTGTCCAGCTCTGTGAACCTGAAATGTTCGAAACTACAAATCTGACAGACATCAGCTTTTAAAATATATCAGTAGTGATGTTCACATTATTAATGGTGACAACAGATACGTAAGCACAATGATTTCACAACAGAGTTCCCATGTTCATAACTCAAGGCATATCACTACTTCAGTGTATGAGTGTCCCTGATTTTTGTTGCCTATTGTAGGCCTCTTATGGTATAAATACTAACTTTATCAGTACCTCAAGACTAGTCCTAATATAGCACAATGTAATTTCTGAGTTCCTGGTCAAAATTTGAGTTAGGGTTTGAACTGAGGTTGGGTTTAATCTAGAGTTAGGTATCAAATGGTTAAGATTAGGTTTAGGGTTAGGATTAGACATGGGTTAAGCTCCATATGAATGAAAAGCAGTGGATTGTCCTAAGGATAACTGGGCACTGGGCAAACCTGTGTGTGTGTGTTTGTTAACCTGAAGAGGCTCAATCTGCCAACCCTAGCATCACCCGTTCACGTCCCCGTCTGTCCATTATTCTCTTCCCCTTTCTCTCGCTCTTTTCCTTCTGTATATCTGTCTTCCTCTATTATCTGTCTTTGTCTCTGCCCTACTCTCCTGCTCTCTTTCCCCCCAACCAGTCAAGGCAAATGGCCGTCCCCATTAAGCCTGGATCAGCTCGATGTTCCTGCCTGTTAAAAGGAAGGTTTCATCACCACTGTTGCAGGATGTGCTTGCTGATGGAGAATTGTTGGGTGTAGATTCATTGAAGGAGTGAGGTACTGGACCTGCTCTACTAGTGAAGAGTCAGGAGATAACTTTTGTAGTGAATTGGCGCAAGACAAATAACACATTTACAAACTACACAAAAGTGTCATGGAATCCAGAGGTGAAAACTCAAGGCATCTTCGGCAGATATTTAAACAAAGCAATGTGTCGCAGACAGAACAATTTCAACAATTACTGACTAAAATCCAACTTTGACTATTTGTGTTTTTATTCGACTTTGTTAACCCAAATGACTCCATTTGGTGTTTTTGCTATTCCATGTTAAATACAAGATATCAATCACAATGAAGGAGATGGGACCCTGTTTGCAAACATCCATCCATCCATCCATCCATCCATCCATTTTCTTCCACTTGTCCTGTTAAGGGTCATGAAGGGGGGCTGAAGCCTATCCCAGCAGCTTTTGGGCAAGAGGCGGGGTTCACCCTGGACAACGTGTTGGCCCTGCGATGGACTGGCAACCCGTACCTGTACCTCTTGTATGAAGGCAGCTGGGATAGGCTCCAGCCACACCCCCCCCCCCCCCCGTGACCCCTGACAGGATAAGCGGTAGAAAATGGATGGATGTTTGTAGTTTTGTTTCTCATGTTTTTGCTCACTCTGGTTTGTTCACTCACTCATTTTGAAAACTCTTCCCTCCCATGTCATCATCTGCTTGAGATTTTCTGCCTTTGTCTGTTTCCCACCTTTTTCAGTCTCTCAACTGTGCTTTTCAGTCTTTTATTGTTTTATTGTCTTTTATTTCTCCTTAAACTTGTTAAATAAGTAATTTTTTCTCACATCATAAATGATTTCTTTAGTAGCAGCCATCTCTGCTTGACTGTGTGCTGATGCAATCATGTTTCCCCATCCATATGAGAAATATTTTCTCACTTTTTTTTTTTTTTTTTTACTTCTTTTAGGGTGTATTTCAGGATTAGGGTCTGATTAGGAGTAAAATAATGAATAAAAAGAGGTTGGAATTAATTAGAAGTATTATTAACCATTACTTTAAGATGGTTACAAAATTAACTCTTATTGAGGTACTAGCATGATCACAATTAAAGACAATTCACACAAAAAGAAGAAACAAATCTATATTTGCAAAATTGCACAGTATAGATTTATGCATTTGGGAAGCCAACAGACTATACAACGTTCTCCTAAGAAAAGGTTTCAAATGCAATCAAATATATTGCATCTCTTATAATGCCCACTAGAGTCTCTAGATCCCACACCCCACCCCCACTCTCTAATGCTGTTTTGAAAACCCAGCATGGTTCACTGGCTGCCTGGGAGGTAGGAAATCAATCTACCAACATATGGTTTGGGCAGTAAATAGGCAATATGTAGTTTATGGGCAACAAATAGATAAAGCTCCAATATGGTCACTGAATTCTTCTGCAGTCTGCTGTGTTCAGGCAGTCAGTCTGTGATGGAGGGGGGGGCAACATTTTGGAAATGGGCAACTTCTGCACACATAATAAATATCAGCTGCCTTCGTTATTATATGATTATTATACCATATATTACAACTAGGTGCCTTGCTTTAGGGCAGTGGTTTTCATAAGTACTCATGTTCTGGACCTCAAAGTTGATTCTCAATAAGTAGCATATTATATCTAAGATATTCCTGTCTTCACTTTTATGTAAAGTATAACTCAGTTTACTGGTTTATTGCACCCAGAAAAACATAAAATGCATTGCAGAACCATATCATAGGGTTACCATAGCAACCTGGACATTCCATTCCATTCCAGTATAGGAGTAATGCTGGACCAACATACACAGCTCCTCCTGTTTTACTTTTGATGTCAATGTGACTCAAAATCAGATTTATTGTTCCATCTTTAATCATACGCACTGAGCATATACATGTTAGTGAAATACCGTTATTATCAATACATCAGTGGGTACATCATATTTAAGAAAAGACACATAAAAACCACAGGCACAAAGAAGATCATTTAAATTAACATTATATAAAAGGAGCAGCATTGTATAAAAAGAGCAGCATTGAGGAAAGTGTTAATGCATGTTCAAAGCGAGGTTTTACAGATGTACTGTATATGTACAATGATTTTCAACGTACTGTTTGAAGTACTGGTGCACTTATGTTCGTATGCCATCCATCCATTTTCCATGATGCACATCTATTAAGGGTCGCGTGGGGGGGGGGGGGGGCTGGAGCCTATCCTAGCTGACATTGGGAGAGTTGGGATACACCCTGGATGGGTCACCAGTCAGCGAAAAAGTCTCAGTATCTTGCTCAAGGACACTTCAACATGGTCACATGGCCACCAGGGGGAGTGAGGATCAAACCAGTGACCCTGCAGTTACCAGAAAGTCACTCAACCTCCGAGCCACACTAGCCCACTTATATTCATATGTATCTTTGTAATTCGATTTTTATGAGGGAACAAAGAGATTGCTGTTAAAAAGTAGACCATCCTCAACATTATCCACAGTGCCAACGAACAAACACAACCATAAACAATTATCTGGTATGTGGTACACGTTATTCATGGTGAACTACGTACCAGATAATTGTTTATGGTATGTTGTACACATTATTCATAGTGTACCTTAACTCTCTCTAGCATTGAGGGTAAACTACCCCCATCCTCTGATTGTGCCCTTGGGGATTATTCTGTCCCTATACCTTGGGTTAGACAGTTGGGCTTGCCACTCGTGTGAAAGGGCTGGTGAAGACGATTGGAGTAGGTCTGCGTTTCTCTTCCACAATGCCAGCAGCAGTTTGGACAGTGATACAGGCCTGATTTTTGCTGTGGCTGAACTCATGATAGCCACATGAGATCTTCTACTGGTCCCACAAAATCAGTGAGCACACAATGCAAACATTCTTGTGTAAGTCTCCAGGCATAAAACAGAGCTAGTGGAGGAGGTTTCTGACTTTATTGTGTTCCACAAACTCCAAAGGTAGAAGCATCACAGTGAACTGAAGAGGAAGTGATGTGCCAAAATGAGTATGGACATTGGAGGATTTAGTCAGCACCTCATCAGACTTTTTGCAGTTTACTAGTTTAGGTGAAATCAATGATTTTGCCTGCAACTGTTGTAATGCATACTGATCAGATTTGTGACCTTCAAGGGATTATATGTCTTTATGAGAATATTTTGTTTTATCAAGGCCGTCAGGGTTGAAACTTCCTGATTGATACTGACTCCTGATCATTTTGATCAGCTGAATATTGTGGTTTATAAAAACAATTACAACAAAAGATATGGGCAGCAGGCGTCATGGTGGCGCAATGGTTCGCACTGTTGCCTCACAGCAAGAAGTTTCTGGATTTGAGTCCTGGCTGGAGCCATTGCTAATGTTGTGTTTCAAGTTTTGTTAGTGCTGTGTTTTTGATTCAGTGTTCTGTTAGTTTCTGTTTCTTTTTTCCCCCTTGCAGCTCTGAGGCTGGTAGGAGGCGGGGCCAGGTGGCACTGAGCTCACACACTTGATTACTATTGGCTTGTTTGGCCAGCCTATATCTGTCGGCACAGCCAGTGGTTTAGTGCCGGATGATCCCTTCTACAGACCACACGTGTCCTCTTGTGCTTTCGGCTCCAGTCCTCCTACCAGTGCCTACCACTCGCTGTGTGCTTTCTGGAAGAAGTTTTGCTTCGGTTCTTTGTTTTGTCTCGTTATCCCTCAGAGGTATTTTTGGTTTTGTCTTTTTCCTCACCTTTTTGCGAGGCACTTTACTTTTTCCTTTTTTCCAGGCGATGTTCTCATGTTTTGTTTTGATACTTGTCCCACGTGACTAGTTGTTTTGCACTTTGTAAATAAACTTTGTTACTCCTGTCTCTACTTACTGGGTCCTGGCCTTTGTCTCAAGATCAAACGCGGGTTTGATTCGGCCATCCTCTTCTCCCGTTGGGGCGGGGTTCTTCTTTGTGGAGAAGAAAGATTGTTCCCTTCGTCCCTGCATTGATTACACCGGCCTCAATGATATTACGGTAAAGAACAAGTATCCCCTGCCTCTGAGCATTTAGCCCCCTACACAAGTCCACCATCTTCACCAAACTGGATCTCCGCAATGCGTACCATCTGGCGCATATAAGAGAAGGGGACGAGTGGAAGACGGCCTTCAACATGCACCTTGGACATTTCGAGTATCTGGTAATGCCTTTTGGATTAACGAACGCTCCAGCGGTTTTCCAAAGCCTAATAAATGATGTGCTTTGTGATATGCTTAATAAGAATGTATTTGTGTATCTTGATGATATTTTGATCTTCTCTCGTTCCAAGACAGACCACTTGGAACATGTTCGTGCAGTTCTCAGACGGCTACTAGAAAACAAATTGTATGTAAAAGCAGAAAAATGCGAGTTTCATGTGACTACTGTTTCCTTCTTGGGGTTTATTATTGAAAGGGGCCAATTGAAAGCCGACCCAGCCAAAATAAAAGCAGTCAGCGGGTGGCCAGTCCCAGAAAACAGGAAACAGCTTCAGCGTTTTTTGGGTTTTGCTAATTTTTATCGACGTTTTATACGCGACTATAGTAAAATCGCAGCCCCTCTCACCTGTTCAACCTCCACCAAACGCCCCTTCTCCTGGTCACCTTCTGCCCAAGAAGCATTTGATCGTCTCAAAGAACTTTTTATTCATGCACCTGTCCTCTCTCACCCAGATCCCGAGCTGCAGTTTGTGGTGGAGGTGGACGCGTCAGATTCAGGAGTGGGGGCTGTCCTCTCCCAGCACCAGGCTGCTGATAACAAACTGCACCCCTGCGCTTTCTTTTCTCGCCGCCTCTCGCCTGCAGAACGAAACTATGATGTGGGTAATCGAGAACTGTTGGCGGTGGTGCTAGCTCTTCAGGAATGGCGACACTGGTTGGAGGGGGCTGCTCAGCCTTTTGTGGTATGGACTGATCATAAAAACCTGTCATGTCTGTGCACTGCAAAGAGACTGAATGCTCACCAAGCCCGCTGGGCTCTCTTCCTAGGACGATTCAATTTTACCCTAACTTACCGTCCAGGCTGCAGAAACGTGAAACCAGATGCCCTGTCACGACACTTCACCATGGAGGAGGGGGAGGTTGAGCAGCAAACCATTCTTCCCCCTGCATGTGTGGTAGGGGCAGTGGTATGGCAGGTGGAGGAGGAAGTCCGCGATGCGCTTCAGGGTCACCCGGTCCCAGATGGCTGCCCAGCCGGGCGACTATACGTTCCTCCGTCAGCAGGATCCGCTGTTCTTCTGTGGGGCCATGGCTTCCAGCTTGCCTGTCATCCCGGGGTCCGCCGCACCTTGATGTTGGTGCAACAACGGTTCTGGTGGCCTTCCATGAGTGCTGACGTCTGCATGTTTGTCGCCGCCTGCTCAAGTCTGCGCCTGCGGGAAGACTTCCCATCGACCTCCCACGGAACTCCTGCAGCCCTTCCCAACACCTCCACGCCCCTGGTCCCACATCGCTGTGGATTTTGTTATTGGGCTTCCTCTCTCTGACGGTAACAACACTATTCTGACGATTGTGGATCGTTTCTCCAGCTAATCTCCTCATCTTGCATGTGCTCAGACTTCATGGGATCCCCACAGACATCGTTTCCAACCGGGGCCCCCAGTTCACGTCTCAGGTATGGAAAGCTTTCTGCAAGGGCCTGGGGGCTACGGCTAGTCTCACTTCGGGGTACCATCCCCAGTCCAATGGCCAGACTGAGCGGGCCAACCAGGACCTCGAAGCTGCCCTACGCTGCGTCACCTCCAACCTCCCTACGTCTTGGTCCACCCACCATCCCTTGGTGGAATACGCCCACAACTCCCTGATCAGTTCTGCTACGGGAATGTCCCCCTTCATGGTGACGTCAGGGTTCCAGCCTCCGCTGTTCCCCAGCCAGGAAGCAGACGCGGCCGTCCCGTCTGTCCTGGCACAGTTCAGACGAATCAGACAAGTTTGGCGAGAGGTGCGGAGACTGGCAGACCGCCGACGTGTTCCTGCTCCGGTCTATCAAGTAGGGCAGCGGGTCTGGCTCTCGTCGCGGGACCTCCCACTCCAGACTGACTCGCGGAAATTGGCTCCACGCTTCATCAGTCCTTACACAGTGGAGAAAATCGTCAACCCAGTCAAGCTCCAGCTCCCCCCTCCCTCAAGATCCACCCTGTCTTTCACGTGTCCCTCCTGAAGCTGGTCATCGACAGCCCCCTCCAGCCCCCGTCACCGCCACCACCGCCTCCCCGCATCATTGACGGTCACCCCGCCTACACGGTTTCCAGAGTTCTGGATGTCCCCAGGCGGGGCAGGGGTTTCCAGTACCTGGTCAATTGGGAGGGGTACGGCCCTGAAGAGCGCTCCTGGATCTCGCGTTACCTCATCTTGGACCCACAACTGCTCCGGGATTTCTATACACAGTTCCCAGGTAAACCAGGTAGAACGCCAGGAGGCAGTTAAACATAAACTCTGCCTCTGTTCCTTTTGGATAAAATGTTCTGTGACCTAATTTTACCAGCAAGGCAAGGCAAGGCAGTTTTATTGGTATAGCCTGTTTTCACAAACAGTTTGTCTCCAGGCTTCATGGCATCATAACAACATCCTCTGCCCTTAGACCCTCACATCGACTGAGGAAAAACTCCATAGAAAACCCTTTTAACAGGGAAAAATCTGAGAAACCTCAGGGTGAGCAACAGAGGAGGATCCCTCACCCAGGATGGACAGACGTGCAGTAGATGTTGTTTACAGACAAGAAAACAGTTTATAACACAGAATGTGGACTTCTGGTAGGCGGGGGGTGGGGGGCAGGGAGAGCAAGCCAGCTTGATGGGAGGACTGGATGGCAAACTGGTTCATGGGAGGGGAGCGCAGGCTGGTGTAATAGCAGGGAAAACGGGGGGGGGGGGGGCGATGCAGGCGGCGGTAGGTGCAGAGACATGGAGCTCAGGTGGATCTGTGGAAACACAGAGACTGCGAGACACCAAGGCCAAACTACAAAGTGCAACAGGTACTGATAATGACAGTTAAAAAATGTGCAGAGAGGAGAGGAGGAGAGAGGGGGAGAGGAGAGAGGGGGAGAGGAGAGGAGAGGGCTCCATGTAACCTGATGTGTCCCCCAGCAGTCTAAGCCTATAGCAGCATAGCTATCAATGGTTCAGAGCTACCTGAACCAGTCCTAACTGAAGGCTCTGTCATAGAGGAAAGTCTTAAGCCTGGACTTAAACGTAGTTAAAGTGTCTGCCTCTCTGACCCATGGAGAGAGCTGGTTCCACAGTAGAGGAGCCCGGTAACTGAAGGCTCTACCTCCCAGTCTGTTTTTAGTGATACTGGGAATCACTAAAAGACCTGCATTCTGGGAGCGGAGTGCTCTGGTGGGACAGTAGGGACTAATGAGCTCTTTCAAATAGGATGGGGCTTTATCATTGAGAGCCTTATAAGTTAGCAGAAGGACTTTGAAGTCGATTCTAGATCCTACAGGAAGCCAGTGGAGAGAAGCTAAAGTGGGAGAGATGTGTTCTCTCTTCTTAACTCCCGTCAAAACCCTCGCTGCAGCGTTCTGGACCAGCTGGAGACTCTTTAGAGAGTATTTAGGACATCCTGACAGGAGAGAGTTGCAATAGTCCAGCCGAGAAGTGATAAATGCATGCACCAGTTTCTCAGCATCACTCTGGGAAAGGATATTCCTAGCTTGGTGGCCTTTTCAGGAAAATGACCAGCTTCCTTTAAATGCCCTGCAGAGGGAGTTTGCTTAAATGGTCTTATGTGCAACTTGTGAAATGGCTCAATGAAATGTAAATAAAAAATACAAATTTGACAATCTATTTTATGACATTTTAGGGGAAGCAACACTTCCCTTGCAGTCAGAGAAATTGCCTCAGTTGAGATGTTTATTGGAGGCTGGTTTTGATGATGTACCGAAAAATTTTCATCGCAGCTTATAGCCCTATAATACACTAACTATGTGAATAAAGAGATTATTTGACTTTCCCAGTGTAAAACCATACCTTCAGAAGCGATTTGAGCACATCTCAAAGGAGCTGTGTTTAATTACAACACTACTGAAGTCTTTCAAAGACATCTTTAAAGGTGCAGTTTTTAAAGGTTAGTGGAAATTTAATATTAATATAATGTCGTGTCATGAAATGACAATGCTGCCCATATGCAGACAACTAAACATAGATATTGACTCATTTTAGCCTGTAATGCTACAAGATACAAGTTACTCAGTAGTTTGATCGATAGTGTATGTTGCTACATTTTTTTGTCTGTCACACTAGTTTCTGGGTTGGTGCTACATTTGTATGTTTTGAAAGCCACTTTTAGGTTGCCAGTCAGGCCTTTTTGTTGTTTGGTTTCTTTATTCTTCAGGAAGTATTAAGTACGGCCTTGTTTTCTTATCTTAAGTTCATTTGTTTGCCACTATTCCCCCACAGTCTGTCCTCCCTCCCACAATTGAAAACCTTATTTATTCATTGACTTATTCCTGTTGAAATAAATTTTTATATACACTGGGATTCCTGCTCTGTTGTTTAAACGAAAGCAAGGAAAAACACAAAGGAATGTAACAGGAAGCAAAAGAAACAACACTACAGCAAAATCGGAATTGGCACACTAGGTTTTGTGTAAGAGTTTTTCGCTGAACAGTTTACCACAAAGGGGTCAATGATACACTGGCACAGAGTGGCAATTCAGACCAGGCTTTATACTGAGATCAGAGAGACATGATGAACAATGTTGACTGGCAGGTGTGTAGATGAGCAAACAAACTGAATCAGAAGCCACACCCAAACTGTGTGCATGAAAACAGGCCCCCCCCCCCCCCCCATAACCCTTAACAGATAAGTGGAAGAGAAAATGGATGGATGGACTGATGGTATAACAGCAGACATTCCAGATCCTAACAAAGAGAACATGGTCATTGTGAGGCTGTGAAAATGTAAAATTGATAATAAATAAATCGATAAATCAACCTTAGTTGTTAGAAATGTTAATGTTGGGAGATCTATGTTTGTAATGTTCGACAGTTACAGGCCTAGGTGTTGAGGAAACACATTGGCCAGCCTCTTGGGCATACTGGCTCTGCATCAGAATTGTGTAGGTATGTGTTTGAGCGGAAATAACAGTCTGCTGTTGTTTGTTTGTGTGTGTGTGTGTGTGTGTGTGTGTGTGTGTGTGTGTGTGTGTGTGTGTGTGTGACTTGCTGACATTGTTACTCTCCAAAATACTGTGTTACAAACCATAAGTTTGAGGCTAGGTGACCCCTTAACTTGAACGTATGTAGTTTGTACAGCATGAGCCAGAGGAATGGATTTATCATCATCTGTGGATGGACCGTAGACAGAAATTTCTATTAAACAAGCAAGATAGTCTCCTCTTATGATTGTGAGACTTCAGTTCACCTACACACATACCTGTACTCTCCTAGACTGAACTCTCCTGGGTGGTGTACCCCAGCTATTTGCTGCCTGCTTTTGCCATTTGGTTCTGAGTAGTGTTCAGTGGCTTTTCCTCTGAAATCAAAACAAGACACAAGAATCCCAACCAAATTATTACAGCTGTGGTTTGGAAGCCAAAAAATTTACCCAAACTCAATAACAAGCTCTGTAAAGCTAAGGGGAGTTATAGATAATCCTCTGTTACACTATTATTAATTTACTGTACATTAACAAGAAGCAGCTGTCACTACAGTTTCAACATATACTGTATGGACATACTCCTCACATATAAAAAAGATATTTTCATAACATCAGATGGACAGTATTTTCTCTGTGTTGTCATGCTCTCTCAGAACATTAAAAAAATTGTAACTGTTCTGTGTGTTGTGTTCCAAGTTTTGTTAGTGCTGTGTTTTTGATTCAGTGTTCTGTTAGTGTCTGTTTTCTTTTTTTTCCCTTGCAGCTCTGAGGCTGGTAGGAGGCGGGGCCAGGTGGCACTGAGCTCACACACTTGATTACTATTGGCTCGTTTGGCCAGCCTATATTTGTCGGCACAGCCAGCGGTTCAGTGCCGGATGATCCCTTCTCCAGACCACATGTGTCCTCTTGTGCTTTCGGCTCCAGTCCTCCTACGGTTTTGTCTTTTTCCTCACCTTTTTGTGAGGCGCTTTCCGTTTTCCTTTTTTCCAGGCGATGTTCTCATGTTTTGTTTTGATACTTGTCCCACGTGACTATTTATTTTGCACTTTGTAAATAAACTTTGTTACTCCTGTCTCTACTTACCGGGTCCTGGCCTTTGTCTCAAGATCAGAACGTAACACTGTGGTTAACAACTCACCGCTTTTGGACTACATTTTTTAATGATATGAAAAGAAGCGTTCTTCTTGTGGTTGGCATAGGTGTCAATGTTCAAAATTGAAACTAATGGCAGTTAAGCTCTGCTTCCATGTTAGTGTTGCTTAATATTTTCCCCATTAATGATTTATGTACCCATATGCTGTCACTCACAATGTCAAAAGAAAAAAAAATCTGTGTCTATGAGGGGCAAAAAAACATTTTCACGGTTGTTTAATAATATTCTCACTCAATATTCAATCAATTCCAGTAACTTGTCTTTTCCTGATTGTATTTGTATATATTCTCAGTCATCCAGGTCATCGTAATTCTCAAGAATGATCAGTTTAGGCAAGTGGACTCACATCTTGTAAGTGAGTCTCTTTTCCTGTTCGATCGTTTTGACCCCAAAAGATGGGAGAATAGCAAGCAAGCTTTTAAAATACCCAATTATCATTGAACAAATGTATTGATTGGAAGAATAGGAAAAAAAACCAAGATGATAGATCTGAGTGACTAGCTACACATACTCAAAAATATAATTAAGTATAAACCTATATGTTGGTATATATAGGTACAGTATATACCAACACCAGATTTCAGATAAGTGGTTGAAGATGGATGGATGGATGGATGGATAAATAAAATATAATGGAAAATGAAATTCTTGTTGCTGGGGGTTACTTTTGAAAGAGTCATGTATCCAATTCAATGATAAATTACTGTACAAAGATGTCCTTCTCACCTCTTGAGTTAACAAATGTACCTTTGAGGGAATATTCCTCAAAATTGTACCGAGAAGGATATGGCCCTTTTATACCGTGTAAATCTGACTGCTAGCCGATATCTTTGTGTGTGTGTGTGTGTGTGTGTGTGTGTGTGTGTGTCTACATGTGTGTTGGGGGGGTGGGGTGGTGCTGCCATTGTTCTGAAGGTTTGTTCAACTGCTTCCCTTTCTCTTTACTCTGGTGTGTACAGCTCAATTAAACACTGAGCAACAAAACAACACCAAAAATCTTGATGTGCTGCAGAATGCAATTGGTTGATTAGAGAACGAATCAGATGTGAGACTTTGACTTAAAAACTTCCTGTTAAAAAAAAGATGTAGGTTTATTGATTAAATAGCTAATTTAAAAACATGTCTACTATGCTTCATATTTAAATACACACATTCACATTAATAGAAATTACATTAGCAGGACTTTTTCTTAGAATGTATACACTAGCATTCTGACACCACATAGAAAATAGAAAACAGCCAAGATGACAACAACAAGATGATGACATTTTATTGAACACATGATAAACAGACACACATTAACATCAACTTAAGCCACAAACATACTTCTTGTTCCCAGGGACCCACCCACTGATTTCTTTTTCTTGAAAAAAGGGGCCACTTCCACCAGATTATTGTCTGCCCACCCAAGTTAACCTGTCCCAGAGAGAGAGAGACAGAGACAGAGACAGAGACAGAGTGAGAGAGAAAGTCTTGCTATGAAGACAAAAGAGGGTGTTCATTCATAAGACAGGATGGTATTTTAGAAGGACAATGGGGAGGAACTGAGATGGAAAGATAGATGAGAAGAAGGAAAGAGGGGAAGATGAGGGGGAGGACTGCTAAGGACACAGAGTAGGCAATACAGTATTTCCACCTGCCATGTCTGTCTTCTTGTGTTCCCAGCAGAGCAGTTTATCTGAAGTATCTAGAATCTAAGTGAATTACTGTGGCCTATCTCCATGCTGCAGATAAGCAGGCAGGACATTTTCAGGACAATCACATCTGCGTCGAGGTCTCTGGGCATTTTTATTGACCATCCAGACTCCCTGTGGAGTTAATATAGACGCTGACTTTTTGCTTTGCTTTGTGTGTAGCATTTAATTCTAGCTCTTTTCAGTTCACTGCTAAGTTACTCTACCACAGGTTCACATCAACATTTTTATATTGTCATGAGTGAATGTGCCACACTAAGAAATGATCCTATTATATGCTGGCCTTGTCATGTCCCTCAACAGGTTGGTGTTAGGTGATAAGAGTATGTAGCATTGCCATGTGTATGTCTCAGTGAATCCATGACTCTCCTTTGGCTTTAATGCTTTTACACACAGAGCAATAAGGACTGAGTTTTTGTACTCTAAAATGTTATACCAATGGTTTGACTATACCAACAGTTTCATTTTGAGTAAATGTTGAAGTGGTACACTTTATTATAAGTATATAATAGCATCAGTATAATAATTTTAAGCATTAAAACTTGAAGCTGTGGTGCTTTAATGCACATGTGTAGCTAGAAATACTACTTTGTTCTTTTCCATGATTACGATTGATTATACCTTAGTCATTCAACCTCTATTGCTAATGTCAGTAGTTGGACACTGTTGCATTTTGGGTTTTCGCTGCTGAGGGGATTACTTTAGTGTTTGCCACTGTGGGAATGTATAATGACAGTTAATATACATACATCAACGGACTACCACCTGTCAAATTACCTCAGTAACATTTACATGTCCAAAAACAAAAGAAAGGGACACTTTGAACTTAAACGGTGCTCTATGGGGGGTGCTCAAGCTGCATTATCTTTGGCTTTGTTTCGTGGCCCTACAAAAACAGTAGGCCACAAGGAGGGTAAAACTGGGTATAAAAATGGGGAAAGGCCAAAAAGCGCTCTATGGTGCAAACGTTCTGTATTCATATGAGTTTCCCGACTATCTTTTTCTAGTCAAGTCAACAAAATAGAGGATAATGTGTAACATAAGATGAGGCAAGTACAGTCCATATGATGAAAGCTAAAACCACATATTTTCATCGGTTGCAATTTTCACCACTTTGTTCTCCGTGTCACCCTGAATGCACCACCACTCACTCACTCGCTCGCTCCCTCAGCCAACCTCCTCTGCCAATCAATCTCAATCACCTGCACCTGTCCCCATGCTCTATAGGTCTCCCTCTCCCTTTGTTCTCTGCCAGATTGTGATGCATTCATGCCAAACTCTCCAGCTATATCTCTAGGACTGACTTCCCGGCTTCAACCTTGCTTGACTCGACCATTCCCCTTTGCCTAAGCCCTGGTAACCACTTCAGCCTTTGTGAACCGCAAGTCTGCCTCTGTTTTTCCCCTGTTTTTTGCCAGTCTATTTTTTTGGCCGGTTCCTTCTTTGGAAGACTTCTTCAGTTATCTGTTGGCCCTGGAGCTTTTCCCATACTCCTCTTGCCATCTTAACAACTCCAAACTGTCTGTTCATTCCCCACCCCCAACGCTCACCCATTAGTTATTTGGAGAAGGAACACCGCTTACAATTACCTGTCTTTTCAGTTTAGCTGCATTTCTGGTACAACCTGAATAAAGGTCATTTCCAATTCAGCTCCTGTTTCAAGTGTTTGCATTTGGGTCCATACTCCCCACTGTTTCACACGTTAGTGCCTCAACCAAAAATAGCCAGAAAAGTGCAGACTTGTTTAATATCAGATTCTTGAATTATGAACATCTTGTTTGGTGAGGTTACACTGTCCTTAACCTCTGACTATCGGAATCAAATCAGTTCATCCTTGAGTCAACAAGAAGCTTTGTGCCAAATTTAAAGAAATTTAGTTTTCAAATGAATGGGACCGATGGAGAACCGAAAAATGTCTGTCCATTGCAGTGAGACATCATTATGATGGGGTTTCCCCAAATATAAGTGCAGTGCAAACAGACTGCAAGTGTCTTTGCTCACATTGCCAGTGTGGCGTGAGGCGGGGGGTAATGGGGTGTACATGGATAAATTAGACTGGAATCCTTTTAGTATTGCACAACAATGCCACCTGGGGTAACTTTGCCCCCAGGGGCCCGTTTCACAAAGCAGGTTCACCAAACCCTGAGTTTCATCCTGATCTCCAAGTTGATCTACCCTGAGATAGAAAACTCTGAGTTTTCGGTTTCAGAACAGCGGATTTGAATCAGTTTGATCAACTCGGAGTAGGTTCACCTGGGGTAAAGCGTGATCACGACAACTATAAAAAGCCAGCATGAATGGAGCCCCGATCCACCGAGTCACTATGGCGACGGAGAAGAGGAGAGCTTTGTTTTTCACGTCAGTGGAGTTGGAAATCCTTATGCGAACATATGAAGAGTTCCAACACGTTTTTAAAAAGAAGTGCAACACCGCTACAGCTGCAAAAGAAAGAGAGATGGCGTGGAAGAACATTACTGCTCGGGTCAATGTGTGAGTTTAAATGTAGTCCTTTGGAATCATGATTATTACGGAGGAAGCTGCTTACATGGTAGCGCATTAATTTATATGGTTTCGATGCAATACCGCGGGGGGGAAACGCACTTGACAGCAACTTAAAATGAAGCATAAAAACATTATTCAAACAGTCAGACCATCTCAGGGGTACCCCATGTTTTGCATTGTAAATTAAATATTAAGTGGCTGTTTGACTGTACAATGGTTGTTTTATCCCCAACATAATGCTGGTTTCATACACAAATGTCTTCATCGATATAATGTTGTGTTAAATAAGTCAGCCTATTTAAACTAACAGACTTCTACTCAGCCAACAGAAAGAAGGCAGATGCCCGTAAAACGGGTGGTGGCACCACCACCTCTAACAGAGGCAGAGGAGCTGGCCCTCAGCCAGAGTGTAGGAAGGCCAGTGGCTGAGGGAATTACTGGAGTTCATCCTCAGAACCCAACCCCCAAGACACCAGTGCCTTCATAAAATGTAATATGGCTCGATTTTTATATATATATATATATATATATATATATATATATATATATATATATGTATATGTATATATTTATATATATATATGCAGCCATGACTTTATTTCCCAACAGATTCTGATGGTGCCATTTGCCTTGTGCCACAACAGACAGTAACTGTAAGTAAA
Organism: Aulostomus chinensis; assembly: GCF_037954235.1. Lineage (NCBI taxonomy): Eukaryota > Metazoa > Chordata > Actinopteri > Syngnathiformes > Aulostomidae > Aulostomus > Aulostomus chinensis. Next base: position 1,368,779 of record NC_141332.1, on the reverse strand, counting down.
TTCTTCAAAGATTTTGCTCAATGTTATTTTAAGTACACTGAAACATCGCTCCTCTAGGATGATGAGGATGAACAAACGCTGTCTGCTGCCTTTACAGTGGGGGATCCAGAAAGGCCTATAGAAGTAACATCTTGATACATTACTGATTCTTCTCCCATTTATATTTCTTACCATTCTGGTGGAATATAGTGACATTAGCCTACACTGATGTATTAACACATTCTTGTCCTCTTTAACAGAGCATGGCTGGGCAGGAGGGTCCCTCGACGTCCAGTGCACACATCGACACAGTGAGATGTTCAGTAAACAGATTCATTTGATGGCATTCATGTCCAACTGTCTAATCCTCATATGTTCTCATATGTTCTCAGTTACCAGTAAAGGTCCACCTGCTGAGAAAAACTGAAAAAACTGACAAAGAAATGCAGTGCTTGGACCGCCAGATTAGGAAAGCAGATCTGGAAACAGAACTACTGGAGCACAAGTTAGAGGTGGGTGCATGGCTACAGGTGAATTATGTTAACTATTGGAATGTTAACTGAACTAGCTTTTTTTTTTTATTTCTAGGAAATAAAGAAGACCAAATGAAATGTGTATTGTGCCTTTATTGGACTGTGGTGGGGAGGATGATTGATAATTAAATGCCAAAGTGATTCCGACATACGGTGTCTCTGACTGCTCTGCCGTCCTGGATAGCTGGCAGGTGGATGGGGTCGTCATCAGGCTCTTCAGTTTGTAGGGCAGGGTGTTGCTCTCCTCTAATAGTGGCAATATTATGAAGAACAACACATGCCACAATAATATCACAGGCCCTCTGTAGGCACTGGAAACGGGCTTTTAGCAGGCCTATGGTCATCTCCACCCGGGCTCTGGTCCTGCAGTGAGCCCAGTTGAAGTTCTGTTGGGGGCCTGGTTCAGGGTGAGGGTAAAGGGTCAGCAGCCTGGGTTGGCAAGGGTAACCCCTGTCACCCAACAGAAGGCCATCAAACTCTCCTGTAATGTATAGTGGAAACCTTAGAGTGTATTAAAGGAGGGAGACAATTGACTTATATTGTCCAAATCTTTAGGCTGTACTTACCACGTTGCAGTCTGTTGCTAAGGTCAGACTCACAAAACATCCGTGAGTCATGCACAGACCCAGGCCACTTGGCCTCCACATTGGTAATGAGGTGTGTAGCATCACATATGATCTTGACAGTTTAGGGAATGACCATGTTAGTTGAACTATGATGCAGTCTTTAATAGTTTGAAACAGTTGTCAGTCTACATGTACCTGCACATTGATGCTGTGAATGGACTTCCTATTCACATAATCCGCTTCATTGTGCGAGGGAGCCATGATGGGAACATGTGTGCCATCAATACAGCCGATCACACTGGGGAAACCTAATAGAAAGTAAAATGACTAATCCAGTCTGAGGTTGCAGCACAGTGCCACAGTAACATTTAAAATTAACAGATCTCTACATATTTTACCTGCAATCCTGTGGAACTCCTCCTTGATGGCTCTGACTGGCTTATGCCCAGGGAAGACGATGAAGGTTGTTAAAAGCTGTTTCAAGGTGAGGCACACTTTTCTAATCACCCTGCACACAATTGCCTGACTCAGGCGCTCAGCATCTCCAACATTGTACAAAAAACTTCCGTTGGCAAAGAAACGCAGCGCAACACACAATATCTGCTGGGACGTGAGAGCATGACTATGACTGGTGATGTTGTTAATGTAAGGACGGAGGAGGTTATGTATATAGATGATGGACTGTGATGTGATGCTCAAAAAGATAACTGTCTGGACATGCAAGTACGTCTATGCGCGGTCTGATCACCATCTCCCGACGTATATTTAATTCCCTGCGCAGCAATGCTGCACCTTCATCCACGGGATCATCGAGAAAAGGACATGCCATGTTTGTTGAGAAACTCGCCAAAACTCGCCTGCTGTTGAAAGAATGTGGAAATCAAATGGGGGATGTGGCTCTGAAAGTGGGCAGAGACAGCGAGAAACTCGAGGTTCATTGACAAAACCCTGGTCCCGACCAGGTTAGTTTCAGGGCGTCTGTTACTGTGGTAACTGACCCAGAGTTTAAGTTACCGCTGTCTGTGAAACAGGCTACAGTTAACCCTCTTTCTCTGGTTTGAGTTACCTCCCTTTGTGAAATGGAAAATTCAGAGTTTTTCTTATTTCAGGGTTAATAGAACCCAAGTTTTCACTAAACCTGCTTTGTGAAACGGGCCCTAGTCCCGACCAGGTTCGTTTCATAGCGTCTATTACTGCGGTAACTGACCGAGAGCTTAAGTTACCGCTGTCTGTGAAACAGGCGAGAGTGAACCCTCTTTCTCTGGTTTGAGTGACCTCCCTTTGTGAAACGGAAAACTCCGTGTTTTCCTTATTTCAGGGTTAATAGACCCCGTGTGTGTACCGAGTTTTTACCAAACCTGCTTTGTGAAAGGGGCCCCAGGAAATTAGCGAGGGATGCAGGTCCAAATGCACCCAGACAGATGTGGATTTATAGTTAAAAAATATTTTTTTATTTTTACTCTGTTTTATAAAAGACAATTAAATCAATCAGTCAACAACACTTAGTTCCAATGCTGCACACTTTAACCACAGATAGTTTCCCACCGGTATGTATTCGTGAGTGGTTGGCCCAAAAGAGAAAAAAACAATCAAAATATGTCAAATAAAGCAATCAAAAAATAAACTAGTTAAAGCACAAGAAACCAAACCAATTAATAATACACTCAAAAGAAAAACATGCACATCCAATCAAAATACTAATAAGGGAAATTAATCAGAGCTGCCAACTACATGTGATTGGCACAGACCTGGGTCACGTGTGTGAGCATACAGCGACAGTGGAAACAAGCAGGTTATAGCGTGTCACTGAAGGTGATCATAAACAAACAAGAGAGTGAAACAGGGACCGTGGAGGTTTCACAGCCACAACCAGATGTGAGTTACTGTACTTCGAGACAGACAAGACAAGACAGCAGTAGAGTCCCGGTGAGTGAAGCACCACAGCCAGGCCCGGACATGCCTGCAAAGTGCGCACACAAAAACAACAATTACAAACATGCTGAAAATACGTGAAGGAAAACGGTGTAACCTTGTTACAGGCCACCTACCACACAGAGCATCAGCACAGTCTCTGACAGAGAGGAGGAGGAGAGCAGTGGGCTGCAGTTAAACGCTGCTGAGAGACCAGAAAAGTAAGGATTAGTGGTCAGCTGGCGAGCTGAGTTACAACTGCCGATTAAAGGAGTACAGATACCCGAGGAAAGTGGACTAAACCACACGGGCAAGCAGCGGACAACTCCAGTCCCACACAGCCGCAGCTAGCAGGCCGACACAAATTTTGGGAGAGGTGGAGAAATCCGACACAGCGGCCACGCCAACCGTCACATTGTTCAGGCCACACAAAGCGCCACGCCACACATGGATGCCGGCCAGAGGGAGACGAGACAGCAAACCGAACAAGGTAACACCTGAGCAGCTATAACACTTGTGGCTCCTCCCCGCCATCAGCACCACAGACCCACACCTGATGTGAATCAAGCCAGAGGGAGGGGGGGGGGGGGGGGGGGGATGGACAGCAGACCATCCTGCCACACCAGCTGAATACTAACATGGGGAGCTGCTGTTGGATGCTGTCTCAGTTGTCAACTCCACAAGAGCCTGCATTACTATGCATGGAATTTTTAATTCTCATTTGGGCATTGGTGTGCTGGAGTCCATGATAATTTGAAAATACACCTAAATCAAATTTTGGGGTTCACCCGTGTGGATGAAAGAGTTGCTTCCCTGTGCCTTTGGGTCAGGGAATGGGTCGTGACTGTTGTCTGCGGTTATGTGCTGAACAGCAGCTCAGAGTACCCACCCTTTTTGGAGTCCCTGGGAAGGGTGCTGGATGGCACCCCAACTGGGGACTTCAATGCTCATGTGGACAATGACAGCATGACCTGGAGGGGTGTGATTGGGAAGAATGGCTGGCTCTACCTGAACCTGAGTGGCGTGCTGTTCAGTAATTGGACTTCTGCGGGCATCGCAGCTTGTCCATAACTAATGCCATGTTCCAACCTAAGGATGTCCATCAATCTGTCTGCTGGAAATGCCTGGTGGAAGAACCTGAGCTGGGGGAGTACTTGAGGAGTAGTTCTCTAATCTCTAGGGCAGAAATCGCCGAGGCAGTGAAACAACTCCACGGCGGCAGAGCTCCGGGGATGGATGAGATCTGCCCTGGATGTTATACGGCTATCTTGGTTGACACGTCTGCAACATTGTGTGGAAATCAGGGGCAGCGCCTTTGGAATGGCAGACTGGAGTCCTGGTCCCCATCTTTACGAAAGGGGATCAGAGGGTGTGTTCCAACTATCAGGGGATCACTCCTCAGACTCACCGGAAAGGTCTATGCCAGTGGACTGGAGACGAGGGTCCGGTCGAACCTCAGATCGAGGAGGAGCAATATGGTTTTTGTCCTGGCTGTGGAACTGTGGACAAGCTCTTTACTCTCACTAGGGTGCTGGGAGTCAGCCCACCCAGTCTGTAAGTGCTTTGTGGATTTGAAGACAGCTTATGACCATGTTCCCAAGGGCATCCTGTTGGGGTTACTCTGGGAGTATGGGGTGGATGGCCCTTTACAAAAGGCCATTCAGCCTCTATACCAAAGGAGTGAGCGCTTGCTGGTGTTCTGTCGAACAATGCTACCTGTCCAGTTTTGCTACCCATCAAGTTTTGCTACCTAGTGTGACTAAACATGTGCACACATGCGCATTACCCCAAAGCGTGTTTTCAGATAAAATACCCATCGAGAAGTGCTACCCAAGTAAGAGTTGGAGTTGTTAGCACTGGAAGTGAGTATTACTTTAAAAGTGTATATTTCTTTATTGTGCCCTTTGACCGTTAGGCATCTGAGCAATGTATGGAAATGATAAATTGAGTAGAATATGGACGTTTGATGAGTAAGGGGGTAAATTTAGTGTCCCTCCTCGAAGACGTAGTGAACGAACAAGACAATAAGCATTTTGCGTGTTGCTCCTCACGGTGTCTATAAATTGATTGTCTTCCATGTGTTTTTCACTGTTTATCCGACTCCATTGATTGATATAAGGAATTATTTTGTTCGAATTGGGCCTTTACTCGGACTAAGCTATGCAGTATTCATCTAAACAGCTGGTTACACTTGACAAGATGATGCTTTTATGTGACTAAGTTCATGGGAGTGTGCTCTGATCAGCCTTACAGATGACAGCATAAGGAAGTTTATAGTGTGAGGATGTACACATTGATATTAGACGATCATAACGTGAGAAGGTTCGCATGATATGATATTAACATGGTCTTCAACATACAGCAACAATGGTAGCCTACCATCAGTGTTGTGCTAGTTCATTCCATCCATCCATCTATTTTCTACTGCTTGTCCTGTTAAGTGTCACAGTTGGGCTGGAGCCTATACTTTGGGTGAGAAGTGGGGTACACTGATATGTCTAGCTTTTATGGGTGAAAGTGTATGAATGTGTCTTTCACAAAAACTGCTTTTTGTTGTGTGTTTTACAGTTTTAACATGTGAATATGGAGCAGAGCTGCAAGGAGGTGACAGAGCACCTGTCTCGGGGGAAATACACAGATGGGTACACTAAATCCCAAAATTAAATATAGCCTAGTGGAAAATATGATGTTCCCACTAAAGCCACTAGACGGCACTGTGCCTTTTTAGGTGCCCATGAGGGAAAGGTGTGTCATCAGGTCTCGCGCGGAGGAAAAAACAAGAAAAGAAGGAACTCCATTTTGTGCAGCTCGCTTGGTGTACTGCAGGACGTTTGTTTTTCCTAAAGAGGTAAATACACGTAAAATGTTATTTCTGTGCAAAAACGATCCAAGGATGTTTCTTAATATAATTGTATAGATGTACAAAATGTAACGTTTGCCACCGATGGTAACTTAGTCGGTCCGATGTTTACAGATGGTTTCCATGTGTGCTGCGTAACACAGGAGAGGACAGAAAAACTTAACTGTAAGCTGTAAAGAACTGTAAGCTCATTTTACAGAAATATATAGTTATCAGTTGCATTTGAGAACATTTAATATGTGTGAATTGTTCTGAAAATAATGTTTATTTTCATTGTGCAGTGCTGTATGGGGATGATGGCCTGCCGCCATTTTTCTGCACTTGAAGTAGCACAAAGATAGCATATAGTGAGTATATTGAGATATACTGTACATTTCATATTAATGTACCAGATGTTTCATGTTCTGTGAGAACTAACTGTATGTGTTTTTGTTTATTTTCTTTTATTTTGTGTTAATAGAAGAGTTACCATTACAGTTATTTATTCATTTTCAAACTGAGATATTGTACTAAGTACTGGATTTGAGTGCTTTAAGTTAAAAAGGGTTTTTGGTAAATTGTATTCACTGAGGCACTTCACTGAGGATGTGTTAGTGTATGTGTTTGAACTGTGAGCTACATCTTAAAGTGAGATTTGTGTCTGAGGTTACAAAGTTGTTTGTATTGGGAAATCTTTGTTAAATCTATGCTAGAACCACTCCAAATTAATTTAATACTACGCTCCAAATGTGAGAGCAGTCGGGAAATAAAGAACCATACACATAGTTTTGTGTCCTGTGTTATCCCCAAATTACACCAGGCTACATAAATTTAAGGCATTATTCAGAGGAATTTTCATTTTCAAAGGGTGAGTCGGTAAAGGTGTATTCAAATATATCTAAGCTTTGGTGAAATGTCTTTTTGTTTATGTTCTCTCTGAATGTTCTCTGCAGAAGGGCAGCTCTTTTTTGGCAATAGAAGAGAAATAACATCCCAAAAAGAAGCCAGAGGACTTTTTGATGAATTTCATTCATCACCAATGGGCGGGCATTCAGGAATGATTAAAACTGGAGCAGCAATGTCCACCAGATTTTACTGGCTTGGCATGTCTGTTGATATTGACCAATGAGTATGAGTTTTGCTTCTGTATCTTTTTACGCACTCATTTTGCTCAGCAGGCGGCATGGTGGTGCAGTGGCTAGCACTGTCACCTCACAGCAAGAAGGTTCCTAGTTTGAGTCCTGGCTTGGGCATGGGATCTTTCTGTGTGGAGTTTGCATGTTCTCCCTGTGCCTGCATGGGTTCTCTGCGGTACTCCGGCTTCTTCCCACCGTCCAATGATATGCAAATGGGGACTAGGCTAATTGAATCCTCTACATTGACCGTAGGTATGACTGAGTGTGAATGGTTGTCTGTCTATATTACCTCTTTCACACTGAAACACGCGTGTCAAAGTGAGTTTTTGTACCCGTGTTTGCTCGGCATTAGGGTGCATTCAAGCTACCAGCAGATGCAGGTCTGAGCTCCTGTGAGGGCTGTGTGCCTTTGTTTTTCACTCTCGTACATCATCGCGCAGACAACATCAGCGTAACATATAAAAGTGCGCTGTGTCTCAAAAATGCGGTGATGTTCTCATAAATCTCTGTGTCCCTGACAGTTCCAGAAATCTGCCGCCCGATCTCCTCTTCACCGTGGAGCAGCTCACAGACTTCACGATCTGCCAGCATGCTGCCATGATCGATAAAAAAGATATGCAAGATTGCGATACAAGTTGTTTATAAACACAGTTGCGCTTGCGCAGTTCACGCTAGGGTTCCCTGATTGGTGGGAGTTCCCAAGCATAGACTAATTCACTTACGATCACACACATGTAAATTGTTTGAAAAAAAAGGAGTGAGATAGAGTCTAATATTTTTTTTCCCGGAGCTTCCACAATGACAGCTTGACAGGCACAAAATTAGAATACGAAAGGAAGGTTGCGGGAAACCTGAGACAAGGTTGCCTTTTTCACACTGCATGTGGGCCGAGCAGAGCTGAGCCGAGCCGCTACACACCCAGGTCGCTTGGAGGGTCATTGGACACGGGTTGAAATGCCGAGTCGACCCTTTCAGAGTGCCCAAACACCCTTGTTCATCTGTGATTTTGGTGCAGTGTGAAAGGAGCTTATGTGTTTGCCCAGTGACTGGCGACCCGTCCAGTGTGGACCCCGCCTCTCGCCCGAAAGCTGCTGGAATAAGCTCCAGCCCACCCGTGACCCTTAACAGGATAAGCGGAAGAAAATGGATGGATGGATGGATAGATGGAAACTGACCGTAGGTGTGGCTGTGACTGTGAATCGTTGTTTGTCTAAATGTGTTGGCCCTGCGATGGACTGGAGATCTGTTCAGGGTGTACCCCGCTTTTCACCCGAAAGTTGCTGGGATAGGCTCCAGCTCCCCCGTGACCCTGAACAGGAAAAGCGGAAGAAAATCGATGGAAGGATGGATGGATTTCGTTCAGCCAATACCATTAGGACCTTATTAATAGAACTTGGTTTACCATGACAATTAACAGGTTTTTTTCTTAAAGGTCTCAGAATGTGATAAATGCCAAAGGACTGGCAAATCTTAAGCTGCTCCACAGCCCTAACGGTATATTTATATAATGTTGCTCTTTTGTTAGCAAGTAAAAAAAACAAAGATAATTTTGGGTTAGGGTTTATTACATGCATTAATCAGTCTTTGCACTTGTGAGTGAAAATGTTCTAGGCTTATCATTGTTCTCTTGAACCCTATGGGTATTAGTCATGCCAGGGTGGGGGTCACCTCCCCAGATCAAGTTATCCACTTTAATTTGACCATGTGTGGTCTTCAGATTCTTGGAGAATAGCTGTAAGAAAAAAGTAAAGTTGAATGTGAATTTGGGGTCTAAAAGCAAAGCTGGGAAGGCACCAATTTGGTTTCCTCCTTTTCATGATATTAAACAAATTTCTTCTTCGATGGGATCAGTGCATTTAATTGCCATGACAACTCCAGCCTGCTTTCTCTGCTTGGCCCCCTCATTGCTGCTTGCAGCTATATTGTTTGATTTGCTTTTGTAGGTGTCGCCTGTCTGGGAGTTGGTTGGTATAGACCTGACAGGGCCTCTCCGAGAAAAAAAAGATGGCTATCAGTACAGCTTCACAGCCACTGACTACTTCTGTAATGGGTTGAGCCATTTCCTTTAAGGACTAAATCTGCATTTGAAGTGGCACAATGCCTCTGTGTGATTGTTTAGAGAGTTTGTTCATGTTATGGTGTGTGCATATCTGAAATGATTTGGAAATGGGATTCAGGAATTGGTCTTATTAAATATATATGTTTTAATCTGTTATGATGTTTCAGCTCAACAACAACCTCTGTGCCATTCTGGGCCTCGAAAGGAGTTTCACGGCACCCTATCATCCACAAACCAATGGTCTCGATGAGAAAACCAACGATAACATAAAACAGTAAGTTGTTTATTTCCAATATTATTTCCTCTTACCAACGTGTCTACAAGTAACTTCACACATAAATGTGCTTAAGCTATCCTTCACAGTAGTAACAGAATTAAGTTGGTGTTTTTAGATTGTATTGTTATCTTCTTACTATTCTTCCAGGCCCTAATTTGACTAGGTCCTTGTGCAAATTTTGGGCCTTGTCTCCTCATTTTTATGTGATTTATACTTTTTGAGAGATTCAATAAAAACGTATGTGTATCCCTATAGGAGAAAACTCTGTGACAGTGAAACTCAGAATTCCATCCATCCATCCATTTTCTTCTGCTTATCCTGTTCAGGGTCACCGGGGGCTGGAGCCTATCCCAGCGGCTTGCAGGAGAGAGGCAGAGTACACCCTGGACAGATCGCCAGTCCATCGCAGGGCCAACATATACAGACAGACAACCATTCACACACAGTCATACCTATGGTCAATTTAGAGTGTCCAATTAGCCTACTCCCCATTTGCATGTCTTTGGACTGTGGGAAGAAGCCAGAGTACCTGGACAGAACCCACGCAGGAACAGGGAGAACATGCAAACTCCACACAGAAAGATCCTGTGCCTGGGCTGGGGCTCGAACCGGGAACCTTCTTGCTGTGAATATATATATATATATATATATATATAAAGAGAGACAGAGTGAGAGAGAGTCTTTCTATGAAGAAAAAAGAGGGTGTTCATTCATAAGACAGGATGATATTTAAGAAGGACAATGGGGAGGAACTGAGATGGAAAGATAGATGAGAAGAAGGAGAGAGGGGAAGGACTGCTCAGGATACAGAGTAGGCAATACAGTAAGTAAGTTTCTTTGCTGTGCTGGAGCACTAATGTGAATTGATACAGGATGGTGAAAAAAATGTCACTACTTCATAGCCTAGTTATAAAGAGCCCACACAATGGTGGAAAACTGTAGAGTTGGATAAAGTTGACTTGATTAGAATATAATGTCTCTTCTGTTGTCCCATTTTCAATGTGTCCAGTATCACATATGTGAGGGGTAGCATACTACCTCTAGTGGGAGCATTATTTGGTTGAAAAATATTGGCCTGTCAAAATGTGCTACCTCCACCCACATTCATGTGAATAAGCAAATAATGGTGATTCTACGGTGGGAGCATTATTTGATGGCTAAATTGGCCTATCAAAATGTCCGACCTATCGTAGAAGCATATTATTTGATGGAAGATGTTAACTATTAAAATATGCTACCTCTACCCATATTCTTACAGCCAAGTAAATAATGGTGATTCAATTGTTGGAACATTATTTGATGGCTAAATAGGCCTGTCAAAATGTGCTACCTAGTGGCAGCATTATTACATGGAAGGTACAAGACTAGAATAATGCTACCTCTGCCCATACTCATTTGTAAATTAAATAATAGTGATTCACAATGGGATCATTATTGATATCCAACTTGGCATGTCTAAACATAAAGTAGCATTTTCTGATGCAGTAGTGTGAATTGATAGACATTGCTTTTGATTTATGTTGCAGGTAGCATTTTTAGACAGAGCAGCATTATTTGACAAAATACCGGCAATGAATTGGACTTGTTCCCAATGATGGTTCTACTCTACCAAGGCTGCCCTTTGTCACCGGTTCTGTTCCTAACTTTTATGGACAGAATTTCTCAGTGCAGCCAGGAAGTGGAGGGTGTTGAGTTTGGTGGCGGCAGGATAACGTTTCTGCTTTTTGCAGATGATGTGGTCCTCTTAGCTCCGTCAAACAAGGCAAGGCAAGGCAAGGCAATTTTATTTGTATAGCCCGTTTTCACAAACAGTTTGTCTCAAAGGGCTAAACAATGACCTACGGCTCTGGCTGGGGCAGTTGACAGCTGCGTGTAAAGCGGCTGAGGTGAGAATCAGCACCTCCAAGGTGAGACCATGGTCCTCAGGCGGAAAAGGGTGGACTGCCCACTCCGGGTTGGGGGGTGGGTGGGGTCTTGCC